>NC_092341.1:204523214-205130000 GCF_046630445.1 Rutidosis leptorrhynchoides | reverse complement strand
AGCTAGAAACGTTTATCCTCGTGGTGAAGGGGGTGGTGGTAATGGGGGACATGGAAGGCGAGACGTCCATTACAAAAATTTCAAGGATGCTCAACCTCCTATGTTTAATGGGGTAAGAGATCCGTTGATAAGTACATGTTGGATCTCCGACATCGAGGGGGCTTTCCGTACTAGTGAATGTCCTCCCAAGAAGAAAATGAGATATGGTTTTAGTATGTTACTTGAAGAGGCTAAGATGTGGTAGGATGACAAGATTCAATTGTATGGTGAAGAGCAATGTATGAGCTTGTCGTGGAAAGAGTTTAAAAAAGAATTCTTTAATGAATATCGAACTCAAGCCGACCTTAATAAAATCCGGGACGAGTTACGCGACTTGCGACAAGGTTCGATGGACTTGGTTACTCTCAAGACTACTTTCTTGTCAAAGACTCATTTTTGTTCGGAGTATGTTGGTGATGACCAAATGTTGATGCTAGATTTCTATCGTACTTTAAGCAATGAGATGAAAGGTAAGATTAGTCGGGGAATGGCTAAGTCTTTTGAAGAGTTGTTTGAGTTGGCTCGGGGTTTCAAACCAGAGATCCCGAAAAGAAGTGATTTCTCTCTCTAAGAGAGAGTTTGAAGGTTCAAGTCATTCGAACTTTCAAACAAAAAGAACAAGAAGGGCCCCGAAAGTGTCAATAGCGTGAAGAAGGGTGCTTCCGGGGGTTTTTCTTATACGTGCTACAATTGTGAACAAAAGGGTCATATGGCTCGTGATTGTCCGAACCCATCTTCCACAAACAAACTCACATGTTTTAATTGTCAAAATCAAGGATATCGAAAGTCGGAATGTCCCGACTTGTATGGTGATCAAGTGAACAAGTTAGAGAAAGCGGCGGGTACGGCTAGGGGTCGCAACTACTTGATGATCAAGGATGAAGCCCAACAATCCAATGAAGTTGTCTCAGGTACTTTCATGGTTAACTCTAATCCGGCAAGGATACTATTTGATATCAGTGATAATTTATCATTAGTGTCCCCAAAGTTTGTGCCTAAGCTTAATAAATCGCTAGCCAAGTTAAGTCATCCGGTAGAAGTCGAAATAGCGGATGGTAAGACGGTGCTAGGGGTTGATGTTTGTAACGATTGTAATGTTGTGTTTGGTACCGAAACGTTTAAAATCGATATCATTCCGATGACTTTGGGTGAGTTTGATATAGTTATTGGAATGGATTAGCTCGATCGTTATAGAGCCGATATTGCATGCCACGAAAAGTTCATTCGTGTAAAGACCCCAAGTGGGGGAGAGTTAATTATTCATGGCGATAAGTGAAGGAGACTCGTACCATTATGCACTTATGCGTGGGTGCGTCATTTCCTTAATAGTGGGGGCATGGTTTTTCTTGCCCATATAGTTGATACTCGTGAAGAGCAACCATCCATTCGTGAAATTCCGGTGGTTAATGAATTCGAAGACGTTTTTCCGGATAAGTTACTGGGTGTTCCGGCAGAAAGACATGTTGAATTTCGTATTGAGTTGGTTTCAGGGGCTACCCCCATTGCTAAGACTCCTTATCGTTTAGCGGCGACGGAAATGCAAGAGTTGTTAAATTCAACCCAAGAGTTGCTTGAAAAGGGTTTCATTTGACCGAGTGCCTCGCTATGGGGTGCTCCAGTTTTATTCGTGAAGAAGAAGGATGGTAGTATACGGAGGTGCATTGATTACCGGGGGTTGAACAAAGTGACGATCAAGAATCGTTATCCATTGCCTCGGATTGACGATTTGTTTGACCAACTCCAAGGTGCGACGTATTTTTCAAAAATTGACTTGCGGTCCGGCTATCACTAAATGCGGGTCCATGAGGAAGATATTGAGAAAACGGCTTTTCGAACTCGTTACGGGCATTTTGAATTCGTAGTAATGCCTTTTGGTCTTACGAATGCACCAGCGGCATTCATGGATCTTATGAACCGAGTGTGCCAACCTATGTTGGACAAGTCGGTAATTGTGTTCATTGACGACATACTTGTCTATTCTAAGAGTATGAAGGAACATGAACGCCATTTGCGCTAGGTGTTCAAGACATTACGAAAGGAGAAATTGTATGCTAAATTCTCCAAGTGTGAATTTTGGCTAAGGGAAGTGCAATTCCTTGGTCATATTGTGAATAAACAAGGCATTCAACTAGATCCGGGGAAGATAGAGACGGTAAAGAGTTGGGGACAACCAACTACACCTACGAAAATTTGAAGTTTTCTCGGATTGGCTGATTATTATCGTCGGTTTATTCAAGATTTCTCTAAAATCGCTTCTCCATTAACAATTGTTGAAAGAGAAATTGTGTCAAGCTCCGGTGTTAGTGTTACCGGAAGGTGTAGAAGATATGACGGTTTATTGTGATGCCTCGTTAAATGGGCTCGGGTGTGTTCTAATGCAACGGGATAAAGTCATCACTTATGCCTCTCGATAATTGAAAGAACACGAAAAGAGATACCCGACTCATGATCTTGAATTGGCGGCGGTGGTGGATGCGTTGAAAATTTGGCGCCACTACTTGTATGGTGTCAAGTGTACGATTTATTCGGATCACAAGAGTCTAAAACATCTCTTTGACCAACGAGATTTCAATTATCGTCAAGGTAGATGGATGGATATGGTAAAGGATTATGATAGTGAGATACTTTACCATCCGGGTAAGGCGAATGTGGTCACGGATGTGTTGAGTCGAAAGAGTCAACATCCGGCAATACGAGTAGGATCGTTACGCATGACTATTACTAACAATTTTTTTGTAAATCTTGGTGAGATCCAAATTGAAGCTTTCGTTAACAAAAAATATGAAGAACGAATCATGGGGCAAACGGAGTCTATCACCTTAGGCCCACATGGTTTGTTGTCCTTTCAAGGAAGAGTGTGGGTGCCTAGAATGGGAGATTACCAATAAGTGCTACTTGATGAAGCACATAAGTCAAAGTATTCCATTCATCCGGGTGCGACGAAGATGTACCTTGATTTGTAGAAAGAGTATTGGTGGCCGGGCATGAAACGTGATGTCGTTAAGTATGTTGAACAATGCGTCACATGTTTTCATGTTAAGGCTGAACACCAAAAGCTGTATGGTATGTTACAACCGTTAGAAATTCTAAAATGGAAATGGGAGCACATTACCATGGATTTCATTATAATATTACCAAAGACAGCGAGAACCCAATTTGATACGATTTGGGTGATAGTTGATCGGTTGATGAAAAGTGCATTGTTTCTTCCTATCTGGGAGATGATATCGTCGGAGGCCTTGTCTAAGTTATTTATCAAGGAAGTGATATCAAGGCATGGGGTTCCTATATCTATTGTTTCGGATCGAGATACTTGTTTCACATCTTGGTTGTGGAATAATTTTCATGAAGATATGTGTACTCAATTGAAGATGAGCACGGCGTATCATCCTCAAACAGACAGTCAAACCGAACGTACGAATCAAACGTTGGAGGATATGCTACGGACGTGTGTTATTGATTTCGATGGTAGTTGGGATGAACACTTACTTTTGGTGGAATTCTCGTACAACAATAGCTATCATGCTAGTATTGGAATGCCACCATATGAGATGCTTTATGGGCGAAGGTGTCGAACTCCTATTTGTTGGGGTGAAGTGGGACAAAGGGAAATCGGGAGTACCAATTTAGTTCTAGAGACGAATAGTAAAATTGAGATGATTCGGGCTCGACTTAAGGCGGCACAAGATAGGAAAAAATCTTATGCCGATAGACGAAGGCGACCGATTGAGTTCCAAGAAGGTGACATGGTGATGCTTAAGGTTTCGCTGTGGAAGGGTGTTATTTGGTTTGAAAACGGGAAAAGTTAGCTCCTCGATTTATTGGTCCTTTCAAAATCTTGGCTCATGTTGGTGAGGTTGCTTATAGACTTGAGTTACCAGAAGAGCTTGCGGGAATTCATAACACATTTCATGTTTCCCATCTCCGTAAGTGTCTTGCAGATTACTCGACTTGGGTACCGTTAGATGAGATTGCTCTAAACAATAAGCTAGAATATGTTGAAGAACCAATAGCCATTCTTGATGAAAAGGTTAAAAAGTTGCGTAACAAAGAGGTGAGGACTTTTAAGGTCTAATGGCGTCATCAAAAGGGTTCAGAGTTTACGTAGGAACCCGAAGAGTTCGTTTTGGTGTATCTTAGGGCTTGTCATGCGGCTTGGATCGCGAGGACACGCTTCGATTCAAGTGGGGGAGAGTTGTAACACCCGTTTTTCTAATTACATCACATGGAATGCCTTACGAAGTCCAAAGGTACCTGTTTGACCTTTAGAATGTATATACTTGGTCGCGTGTGTTGTTAAATGATTTAAGATTTGAGTTTGGGGTGCATCTGGTAACCTGTCGCGTTTTAGGAAGGTTTGTCACGTCTTGGTTCGTCGCGACACGCGACAGAGTGGGTTGAAACGCGAAGGCCTGAAAACCCCCTCTCCTGACCAACTTGTCGCATTTGGGTGGGCTTTGTCGCGTCTTGGGTGTCGCGAAACGTGACAGGCTGTCGCGAAACGCAACATTGTCACAGATCTGACTATTTTGACCCATTTTTAAGGGTATCTTTTGGGGTGTTTTGGTCTTTTCACTTTGTGGACGGTTTGGGGAACATAAAAAATGCTCCAAGCTTATCCTAAACACATTTAACACTCTTTCACCTACACAATTAAAGTTTAGAGAGAGAGAGTTAGAGTTTTAGAGTGAAAGAGCTCACTTTGGGGAGGAAGAAGACCAAATCTTGCCTGAGTCCAAGTTTTAAAGTTGTTCCCAACATCTCTAGCTATGTTTTGGTGGTAGTGGTAAGTTTTAACTCCGAGTTTTGAGTTCAATATGATTTATAGCTAGGGTTTGTTCATGTGTGACTTGTAAGACCCATTTGAGGGTTAAATGGGTGGATTTGGGTAAACTTAATGTATGAAAACCTAAAGGGTTGCGATCTAGGGTTTAGTCTTGTGATTTGGTGCTTATAGAGTTGATGGTGTTGTTGAATCACTAACACACTTATGTGTTAGTGAAAGACTTGCTAATGGGTTCAAGTTTCCCAATTATGGGTCTTGACTTTAAAAGGAGTTAAATGGGTAATGGTTAACCTAGTTGGGCAAGATGGGTATGAGAATAACCTAAATTTGTGTTAGTGAGTGTTATTGGACTTTAATCACTAGCTTTTAGTGATTAATGATAGTCTTGACTTTGGATGGCAGTTTTTGTACAAATGGGTCATTTAATGCATTTGGGTCATTAAATGCATAAGAGTTAAATGTTGGTGTCTAGTCCAACTAGTTTGTATGTTGATTGTGTACTTAATGTATTAGGTACTTTACTTTGAAGCTTGCGGAGTTTTTAATCATCACCGAAGCAATAAGGGGAGTGAAATAATTATATGTGTATGTATATGATGTATTTATTTGTGTAGCGTGAGATGTGAAGTGTCGAAGTGTTAAGACGCCACATTTCAAGTGACGAGTGAAGTATCGAAGTGTTAAGTCAACTTAGGTCCCGTTACATGGTCATAGTCCCTAAATGAGACGCGTTTGACCAAAATTATGTCACATTCATTTGAAACGTGTAGGACTTGCAAAGTTTTAAGTTTACCAAACGATTCGACAACAAGTTTAAGTTTACAAAAGTTATAAAGTATAAATGAAGTAATTTGCGACATAATATAAGTTGAAAATCACGGATGCTATCAATAGCGTATGTATGTATGCTTTAAGTTAGAATCCAAAGGTGCTATCAATAGCTTATGCATGTATGCTTGACCCCAAGCAAGTAATCAAAGTGTGCAGAAGCATGTATCAAGTAGCCAATCAAGAACCTAAGAAACATATAGAAAACTATCAACGAAAAACGTTGGTGAAATCATAGGCGTATTTTTAAACGTTGTTTTTGAACCACAAGATTTGGTATTTCCATAAAGTTGATTATCCAAATTGTTTGCATTCCAAAAGTTGTTGTTTGTATCACGAGCACCCAATTATCAAGACTTAACTATATACGAACCCCGTTATCATAGTGTTAGAACCTACACTATACCCGAAAATATATTTCATTCGCTGACAGTAGCGAACCGTCCGAATGAGGGCTCGTCTAGCCCGTATGGATCCACACAACATAAGTTCTCGCTTACACCCTGCAAGTGTAACTAATGATAATTGAATTGAAGATTTTTGTTCTAACTCGCACGTGGAATGTTTATTTTCGTACTTGTGTTCAAAGAATAAAAGTATATAACGTACATGTTTCTCATCCCATGATTTAAAGAGTAAAAGTTGTTGAAAAGGTGGGACTATGATCTCACCATAGTTGCAAGCCAAAGTACTTCATTTTAAACGTTGTGCAATGAAAGTTGTTTAGTCTTGACCTAAACAAATAAGTTATATCAATACCGGGTAAGACACAAGGTCGGTCGAAATGTGTTCAATTAGTTCTACGGCTTGTTATGACTCGATTATATAGCATGTGAGTCAAGTTATCAAGTTTCATGCAAGATATAAGTACGAGAGAGAGGTTATAACGATTAAACAAAGTATTGGTCAAGTTAGAATAAAAGTCAACTTTGGTCAAGGTCAAAGTCAACGAAAAAGTCGACACGTTCGGGTCGGGTCTCGGACAATTTTTATGAATTATATAATCATATTTGAGCATCTTAGAATAAGTTACATGTTAATCGGAGGTGCGTAGTATAGTTGGATTTAAACGAAAAATGACAAATTTGGACAGCCTGCTGATCAGGCTTAAGCCGCGCCGCGGCCTGAGGGGGCCCGCCGCGGGCTAAAAGGGTTTTGGAAGGTCGAGGATTTTGATGGTTCCAGACCATCTGGGTCTGTGTTAAGCCGCATCACGGCTAGGAAGCCCACGCCGCGGGTGTCACCTGGGCAAAAATCCTTGGACAGTTTTCAAGTGTCTAAGTCGAGTCAAGTTTCACCAAGTCACAATTTATGAACCAAAAACACTAAAAACGCATATCATACATCGTTGGAAAGGTATTTTGACAAGGAATACAACTAAGAACATATCATCAACCAAAAATAGCATTTACAACAATTAAATCCACATCGAAAGATCATTGAATGTTCATTATCAAATGTTCAAAGTTCATAATTTGCATCTAACAATTTAGACGTTAAACATACACATATAGTATGCCGTTTTGAAGGTAATCATACATACAACACAACTAAACATTTACCAATAATGCTCATTATCATTTAAGACCTCAGATGTTCATATCAAAACCTATCAAACCCTAACAAAGAATCACAAAATTAATAATCATGTTAATGTGAGATTTTCATGTCATCCAACATACCAAATCGAAGCATATGAAGTAACTAACTCGTTGAACACACAAACATTAACATCTAAACACATTTCATCATCCAAAATCAAAGATTTGACAAACCAATTTCAAGTGTTCATGCTAGTCATTCAAAACAAACAAATCAAGTAAACCATTTACATACACAACAATCTAGTGAGCCATAGACACTAACTGACATCATTTCAAGTCCATAAATCGAATTTAGAGAAATCTAGAGTTTTTAGAAACCTTACCCCAAGTAGTTAAATTAGTATCAAAATGTAGAGGGTGAAGAGAGGATTCCAAATATGTAATTTGTTTTGTTGTGAGCTTCCTAGATTTGATTTAGATGATGAATCTTTGAGTTGAAGAAAATGGAGCAAAAAGTGGAAGTATGAAGAAAGGAGAAGAAAAGTGGGAGGTGGAAATGAGTGGTGGGGAGGTGGGTTGACTAGTTGACATAGTCACTAGTTTGCCCACTTGACAACTTTAGTCCCTCGAGTTTAAAAGCGGGTGCGTGAATTAACCAAATGAATTATCTTAAATACGCTAGAGTAAACGAGAGATGTTATAATTAAATAATGGACTTTAAATTAGTTAAACGGAAAGATTAAAACGCTAATTAACGTAAGACACGAATTTAGATAACGAAAGATATTATCTAAAAAAAAGACGGGCGTTAAAATAAATTAACGGAAAAAGGAGGGTTATTACAAAGACACCACTCCGGAATGTTTGATAGGTGAAGCATCGAGGTGTTAAGATGCCACTCGGGAGTGAAGTGTCGAGGTGTTAAGACACCACTCCAAAATGTTTGATGGGTGAAGCATCGAGGTGTTAACATGCCACTTGGGGCGAAGTATCGAGGTGTTAAGATTCCACCCGGGGGTTAGTGATACGCGGTGTTAAGTACATTAATGGATGTTGTGAACTCCGATGGCCATTCGCGAGCGCCATTCCCTTGTACGTGTAGTGACCCGAACTTTTCCATGTTTATATATATTAAATGAAATTGTTATTTACATGATTAAGTGTTTCCAACATGTTAAGAAATCAAACTTGTTAAGACTTGATTAATTGGAATAGGTTTCATATAGACAATTGACCACCCAAGTTGACCGGTGATTCACGAACGTTAAAACTTGTAAAAACTATATGATGACATATATATGATTATATATATAGTTAACATGATATTATGATAAGTAAGTATTTCATTAGGTATTTTAACAATGAGTTATATACATAAAATTGAGTTTATTGAATTAAGAAACTCGAAATGATAAATATAACGATTATCGTTATAACAACGTCTTACTAAATACATATGAATCATATTAAGATATTGATACACTATGTTTAATCATGATAAATGATAATTAAACATGTCATTAAGTGTATTAACAATGAACTACATATGTAAAAACAAGACTACTAATTTAATGATTTTGAAACGAGGCATATATGTAACGATTATCGTTGTAACGACATTTAATTGTATATATTTCATATTAAGATATATTAATACATCATAATATCATGATAATGTAATAATTTAACATCTCTTTAGATATAACAAACAATTGGTTAACAACATTTAACATGATCGTTAACCTAAAGGTTTCAAAACAACACTTACATGTAACGACTAACGATGACTTAACGACTCAGTTAAAATGTATATACATGTATTGTTTTAATATGTATTTATACACTTTTGAAAGACTTCAAGACACTTATCAAAATACTTCTACTTAACAAAAATGCTTACAATTACATCCTCGTTCAGTTTCATCAACAATTCTACTCGTATGCACCCGTATTCGTACTCGTACAATACACAGCTTTTAGATGTATGTACTATTGGTATATACACTCCAATGATCAGCTCTTAGCAGCCCATGTGAGTCACCTAACACATGTGGGAACCATCATTTGGCAACTAGCATGAAATATCTCATAAAATTACAAAAATATTAGTAATCATTCATGACTTATTTACATGTAAACAAAATTACTCATCCTTTATATCTAATCCATATACCAACGACCAAAAACACCTACAAACACTTTCATTCTTCAATTTTCTTCATCTAATTAATCACTCTCAAGTTCTATCTTCAAGTTCCAAGTGTTCTTCATAAATTCTACAAGTTCTAGTTTCATAAAATCAAGAATACTTCCAAGTTTACTAGCTCACTTCCAATCTTGTAAAGAGATCATCCAACCTCAAGAAATCCTTGTTGTTTACAGTAAGATATCATTCTAAATCAAGGTAATACTCATATACAAACTTTGATTCAATTCCTATAACTATAACTATCTTAATTCGAGTGATAATCTTACTTGAACTTGTTTTTGTGTCATGATTCTACTTCAAGAACTTGTTTTTATACACTAGGTCGTGGATTGATTCAAGATAATATATATCAATTTATTTCTGTACATCTAACTTTGGACAACTAGCTTTAGATTACTAACGAGGATAGCTGACTTAATAAACTTAAAACATCAAAATGTATTAAAAATATTGTAATTATATTTTGAACATACTTTGATATATATGTACATATTTGTTATAGGTTCGTGAATCGACCAGTGGCCAAGTCTTACTTCCCGACGAAGTAAAAATCTGTGAAAGTAAGTTATAGTTTCACTTTTAAAATCTAATATTTTGGGATGAGAATACATGCAGTTTTATAAATGTTTTACGAAATAGACATAAGTAATTGAAACTACATTATATGGGTGAATGATCGAAGTCGAATATGTCCCTTTTGTTTGTTAACCTAAGAATTAGTAAACCGATCTACTAATTGACGCGAATCCTAAAGATAGATCTATTGGGCCTAACGAACCCCATCCAAAGTACCAGATGCTTTAGTACTTCGAATTCATTTTTATCATGTCTAAAGGATTTCCAGGAATGATAGGGGATATTCTTATATGCATCTTGTTAATGACGGTTACCAGGTGTTCACCATATGAATGATTTTTATCTCTATGTATGGGATGTATATTGAAATATGAAATCTTGTGGTCTATTATTATGATTTGATAATATATAGGTTAAACCTATAACTCACCAACATTTTTGTTGACGTTTTAAGCATGTTTATTCTCATGTGATTATTAAGAGCTTCTGCTGTTGCATACTAAAATAAGGACAAGATTTGGAGTCCATGCTTGTATGATATTATGTAAAAACTGCATTCAAGAAACTTATTTTTGATGTAATATATTCTTATTGTAAACCATTATGTAATGGTCGTGTGTAAACGGTATATTTTAGATTATCATTATTTGATAATCTACGTAATGCTTTATAAACCTTTATAGATAAAATAAAGGTTATGGTTGTTTTAAAAATGAATGCAGTCTTTGAAAAACATCTCATATAGAGGTCAAAACCTCACGACGAAATCAATTAATATGGAACGTTTATAATCAATATGAACGGGACATTTCAGTTGGTATCAGAGCGTTGGTTTTAGAGAACCAGAAAATTGCATTAGTGTGTCTTACCGAGTTTGTTAGGATGCATTAGTGAATCCGAACTTCGACCGTGTTTTTCTTCAAAAACGATTGCTTAACATTTTTTTGTTGGAAACTATATATTATTAACATGTAAATATTATGTGATATATTAATCTCTTAATGTGTTTGATATTGTGTGATAGATGTCTACCTCTAGTACAAATCCCATTGATTCACCTAATAATAATGAAGAGTCAAATATATTTTGGGAAGATTCACAAATTCCCAAAGAGGAACCGGAAGAGGAGGAACCGGAAGAGGAGGAACCGGAAGAAGAGGAACCAGAAGAGGAGGAATCGAAAGAGGAGGAACTAGAAGAAGAAGAGGTTCCAGAGGAAGAAATATTGATACCTATAGTAAATCGATTAAATAAAAGAAAATCCTCAACCAACGGACCAAAGTTAATAATGGTCAATGGTGTTTCCACTGAGGAAGCAAAATATTAGGAAGATTACCAATTTTCTGATGAATCGGATCCCGATGAGGATTCCGATGATGTTATAGAAATTACCTCGACCCAATTTAATAAAGCAAAAGAAAATAATAAGGGAAAAGGTATAAAAATAGAGAAACCCGATTCCAACCCCGATGAACTTTATATGTATTGGCAACATTCGTATTTCCTAAAATGTAACAATGACCCGGGAACCTCTAAACCACCAGGTTTTTCTAAACCATTATGGAAAACGACGGCTTGTATTAGAGGAACACCATATATTCCTAGAAAATTAGGAAAACGAACCAAGTCCGAAGAAGAAGAAACCAGTGATTCAGATTAGAGGGTTGTAATCATGTTGTGTATTATATGTATTGTAGTGTGCTTGTACTTTTATGTTCTATGTAAAAATTGCTTGTATTGTTTGTTAATTATCTTTTACGAATCTAATCCTTGTCTATTTTACAGTATAAAAACAAAATGGACGTTAAGGGTAGACAACCGAATATTTTAGAAGACCTACCTGAGGATATGATTGAGGAAATCTTGTCTAGAGTCGGTCAGAATTCATCAGCACATTTAGTTATGGCGAAATTAACTTGTCAAACATTTGAAAGACTTTCCAGAAATGCCTTAGTTTATAAAAGGCTTTCCTTTAATAGGTGGGGTATATCACATTGGGGAGACCGTAAGTTACGCCGTGTTTTCTTTAAAGTATTAAATGCGGGGAACCCAAATGCAATTTTACACTACGGGTTAAGAACCTATTTTGACTCAACATATCCCAACATAGGATTTCGTGAATTAGAAAGAGCTTCTAACATGCAACATAAAGAAGCATGTTATGCTTACGGGTTAGTGATGTTCGCTTCTTACCAAAGTCATAAAAAGAACATCGGATTGCAACTTTTAAATAAAACCTTCCCACAAGTGACGGATTCAGTAGTTGGGGTGAGAAACAAGGTTTTTAGATTATTATGGGGCTGTTGGACATTACGAAACCCTCGTCTTTTAGACGACATTACAACATGCTGCCTAGCCAATGGTCATAACGGTTATTTTCCACAAGACCAAGGATGGGAAGTCGTCTTAGTAAAACCAGAATGTATGACTTGTTTCTGGACTTATGAATTACGTGTCTTTATTTCCTTTGCTGAACAACTTGCGTATTAACACGATTCATCTTCAAAACTATCCTGTATCATAGTGTACTATATTTCATGTTATATGTAATATAGCGAAGTTGTAAGTTTGAAGAATATTTGTATGTGATATATTATTATAATCAGTTTTTCATATGGAATTGTAGTAGTTGAATTGTATATTAGCTACTAAGTATGAACTTAACGGGTAGGTAGTACCCGAATTTAAACTTATAAAACGCTAATATGAAGAAAAAGCTTTTATAAATGAGTTCATATTATGCTACGAAATACTATTGACTACTCTTAATATTATGTATGATTAACTCGATTCAGTTGGCTATTTTGAAGGAAATGGCACCGACTACTCGACACACCATGAATATGAGCGAAGAGGAATTTCGTACCTTTCTTGCTGCAAACATAGCTGCAGTACAGGCTGCGCTACATACCAACAATAACTCTGAATCTAGCAATGCAGCTAACGGCGTAAGAAATCGTGTAGGATGTTCCTACAAAGAATTCACTACCTGCAAACCTTTGGAATTTGATGGAACTGAAGGACCAATTGGATTGAAACGGTGGACCGAGAAAGTCGAATAGGTGTTTGCCATAAGTAAGTGTACTGAAGAGGACAAAGTTAAGTACGCTACGCAAACCTTCACAGGTACTGCGTAAATGTGGTGGAACACCTATCTTGAACAGGTAGGACAAAATGCTGCTTACGCACTACCATGGTCGGCATTCAAGCAATTGATGAACGAGCAGTACCGTCCTAGAAACGAAGTCAATAAACTCAAGGCAGAACTTAGAGAGTTACGAACACAAGGGTTTGACGTTACCACATGTGAATGACGATTCAAAGAGTTGTGCCTATTATGTCCGGGAGCATTCGAAGATGAAGAAGAGAAGATTGACGCATTTATAAAAGGGTTACCAGTAAGGATTCAAGAAGATGTGAGGTTACACGAGCCCACTTCTATACAGAAGGCAAGTCGAATGGCTCATAAACTCATAAATCAGATTGAGGGAAGAATTAAAGAGCAGGCGGCCGAAGAAGCCAACATGAAACAACTCAAGAGGAAGTGGGAGGAAAATGGTGACAAGAGTCACCGGTACAACAACAACAACAACAACAACAACAACAATTACAACCACAATCGCAACAACTATTCCAACAAATGCAACAATAATCGCAACAATAACCGTAATCCTAATAATAACTACAACAAACAACCGAACAACAACAACAACTACAACAACCGTTTCAACAACAATAACAATCCCAACAACCTCAATAACAACAACGGCAACAAAAATCAAAAACAGCCATGTCATAGGTGTGAAGAAAATCATCAGGGGTTTTGCACGACATTTTGCAATAGGTATAAAATAAATGGTCATAGCGCGACAAAGTGTGAGGTCAACGGACCAAAGTTAAACAGAACTAAAGGAACAAATAATGTCGGAACAAGTAATGCCGAAACGAATAGTGTCGGAGCAAGTAATACCAACACTGTTTGATATAAATGTGGAAAACCGTCCAACAATATTAGAAATTGCCCGAATCAGGGGAATACTAATGGGCAGGGCTGCGGAAGAGTTTTCAATATTAATACTGCAGAAGCGCAGGAAGACCCGGAGCTTGTTACGGGTACGTTTCTTATTGATAATAAATCTTCTTATGTTTTATTTGATTCGGGTGCGGATAGAAGCTATATGAGTAGAGATTTTTGTGCTAAGTTAAGTTGCCCATTGACGCCTTTGGATAGTAAATTTTTACTCGAATTAGCAAACGGTAAATTAATTTCAGCAGATAATATATGTCGGGATAGAGAAATTAAACTGGGTGATGAAACGTTTAAGATTGATTTAATACCAGTCGAGTTAGGGAGTTTTGACGTAATAATTGTTGGGATTTAACAAGTTCATATATCTTTTTCTTTTTAAGAATCATTATAAACAGAAGCGTGTAATTATCAATTTTACTTGTCATCTTTAAACCATTTAAAGCCAAATCCCATCAAGGATCAAGTTGTGAAAATATATGCTTACAATTAACAAGAAAAGGAAGAGTAATATACCTCCTTAAAACAAGTTTAAGGGCTGTCCAAAATGGTAGTAAGATGATGAACAAAAGTGTAGAACTTCAAGCCTTTGATCCTCCAACACCACCCTTAAGTTAGATAGACTTTATAACCTTAACACCCTTGTTAATCTAGCTGGAAGACCCACTTTTCTGCCTTGTAAAATTCGGACAGCAGCAGTTTTTTTTTTTTTACAGCTCAAAATGAAGATGAATGTGATGAATATTAGCTTCTAACTTGAAGCCTCAAGTGTGTAATACCCATAAGCCTTTTGTGCACCAACACTACCTTTAATTTGGTTAGGATTTTGACACTAAATGAACTAGATAATCAAGCTCAAAAACCTCTCTTTTCCTTTTGCCAAAAACGGCCAGCAGCCCACTCCACAAGATGAGAGAGTTATTCACTAAACTTAGTCTCTTTCTTTAGTCAATAAGATGGTATATGAGACAAGCATGCACATGAGTATTTGTGTTATCTTAAAAGCAACATAACAAGGCATGGGAGTCTCCTTGAAGACCCCAAAAAACGTCCACCAAGGGCATTCAAAACAAGATTTATATTTTATAACAAACTTGTTATAAAATACCTTGGAATTTCATATAATACTTGTTATTTGTTAAGTTACTTTCATTTTATAAACCACTTTATAAAATAAAACACAACTTAATTATTTAAACTTATAAATAATTATATATAAATTATCCAAATAATTTATCTCAAGTGATAATATTTTAGAAAACCGATTTTCTAAAGTTCAAGTGTCGCGTATTTATTTAACGATCCAAACGTTAAGATTAAATACTTGTAAAGTGTCGGTAAGCTTGTTATTGGGTATGACCCGACTTGGATCATAACATGTTAGCCACATTAATTTAATATGTCTCTCGGGCATACGAAATACCTTCAATCTCCCACTTGCACGAGAAACATAAGAAATTAATGCAAGTGATGGATACAGCCTAACACACTGTCCATCACCCCTAATATGTTATGACTTTGTGCCATTCAATAACATCATCCCTTTCGAGTTCCTTACTCGAACTGATATATAGGTGAATCTTTCAATATATCCTTTCGTCCTAGATGTCATGTTAAATCCAAGAGATATAGAGTGATCACTCTCTTATAGATTTAACTTTATCAGGCCTTAGACATCTGACTCTCAACGAATAAGAGGGACAAATTCCATCTTGACTACATACGTCCTAGACACTACACCTTGTACCACACCTGAAGCCTCCCTTATGAGCTACCTTCTCAGAATAGCGAAGGAAAGAATCAAGGTACGATATTCAGTGAATATCTGAACCCAATATGTATCTCAGGTCAGAGGATACAGTGATATTCTCCTTTACTCAAGATTACATGTGATCAACCACAAAGGCTCCATACAGTAAATCTTGAGAGCGGGTCTTCCAATATTTTTATCCCACAAATATCTATGAACCTTGGTAGCAACCTTACCCCACATTCAACCTGAATGTATACCAATCCAGGTTCATAATAGTCTAAACCTCACACTTGCTCCCATAAATGTGATCAACTACGGAATTTAGAATAATTACTTATTCATGGATAAAATATGCAAAATAGGAACATAACTCAAAATAAATAAACACCATAGTTATATTAATGAGTTTGAACCACTTCGTTCCGTTACAATACTTAAAACAGATCATAACCAATTACTAGAATGTCGAAGCTCTAATGCACAAACATGTCCATCATGTTTTGATCCATGTAAGAGCTTCGTGAGTGGATCCGCTACATTAAGATCTGTGTGAACTTTGCGAATACATATCTTTCCCTTTTCAACTTCATCCCATATGAAGTTGAAACTCCGCTCAATGTGACGGGTCTTTCGGTGAGCACGAGCTTCCTTGATTTGAGCAATCACACCCTCGTTATCACAAAAGATCTCAAGAGGGTCCTGAATGGAAGGGACCACTCCTAAGTCGTCGATGAATTTCTTCATCCATGCAGCTTCCTTAGCTGCCAATGAGACGGCGATGTATTCTGATTCTGTAGTGGATAAAGCAACAACATTCTATTTTTAACTCTTCCAAGAGACCGCACCTTCAGTTTGGAAGCTCGCGTCCACGTAACCTTTTACAGCGAGTTCCTCCTCACCAGACCCGTATATTTGAAACATACCCTTAGTCCTTCCAAGGTATTTCAATATACTTTTAACCACAGTCCCATGACTATTTTCTGGGTTATTCTGGTATCTACTTATCATGCTAAGAGCGCATGACACATCCGGTGTAGTGCATATCATCGCATACATGATTGACCCAATAGCAGACGCATATGGGACATTCTTTTGCTTTCTTGTTCATCTTTCGTGGTGGGGCACTGAGATAAACTGAGAATCGCTCCTCTTTAAAAAGGTACCAAACTTTTCTTAGAGTTTTCCTTCTTGAACCTTTTCAAGCCTTTTATTGTATGCACTTTGATTCAAACCTATCAATTTCTTGGATCTATCCCTGTAGATCCCAATCCCCAAAATATATTGTGCTTCTCCAAGATCCTAAATGGAGAAGCAACTACTTAGCCAAGTTTTTAACTCCTTGGATTTGCGGGATATTATTTCCAAATAATAATATATCATCCACATATAGTACAAGGAACATGGTAGTGCTCCCACTAGCTTTCTTGTATACATAACTTTCATCACCGTTATTAATGAAGTCAAAATTTTTGACTTCCTCATTAAAACGATGATTCCACATTCTTGATGCTTGTTTCAATCCGTAGATTGATTTCTTTAACTTGCATACTTTATATATGTATCCAAGTTTCCATGTATCTTGGTTTTCTCCTTGAAAGGCCATTTACAATGAACTAACTTGGAGTTAGTAGGTTGTGCAACCAATTCCCAAACTTGGTTGTCATACATGGATTGCATCTCAACGTTCATGGCTTCCTGCCATTTATCTTTATCAATCCGTGATAAAGCATCTTGGTAGTTTGTCGGTTCATCCAAATCAACCGTATAGTAACCATCTATGAGATACCCATATCTCTCAGGAGGGTTACTAATTCTACCAGATCTACGAATGTTTTGTATACCTTGATCACCCATGTGATCATTCTCAACATTTTCATGTTGAGTGCTAGTGTCAACCAATTATGTATTATCTACTTGATCTTGAACCTCTTCAAGATCTATCTTCCTTTCACTATTTCCTTCCAGGAGGAACTTAGTTTCAAGGAATTCAGCCTTCCGAGCAACAAATATATTCTGCTCGGATGGATCATAGAAATAATATCCCATATCATCCTTGGGATATCCTATGAAGATACACTTTGTGGATCGAGCATTCAACTTATTAGGGACGTAATGCTTAGGATAAGCTTCACATCCCCATACCTTTAAGTATGATAGAGATGGAGGTTTTCTAAACTACATCTCATGAGGTGTTCGCTCCAGTTTCTTGGTTGGGGCCATGTTTAAAATACGAGCCGCGGAGCATAGACAATAACCTCAAAATGATAGAGGTAACGAGCTTCTTGCCATCATAGATCGAACCATATCCATTAGGGTTCGGTTCCTCCTTTCGGACACTCCATTAAGTTGGGGTGTTCCTGGTGGAGTAAGTTGTGAGATAATCCCACAACTCCTAAGATGATCTTGGAAGGCATCGCTTAGGTATTCACCTCCTCTATCGGTACGAAGTACCTTAATTGTCTTATTGAGTTGATTTTTGTACTTCGTTTTGATATTCCTTGAATGCTTCAAAAGTTTCGTCCTTGTGTCTTAATAAGTAGACATATCCGAAACGACTGAAGTCATCAATGAAAGTAACGAAGTATCTTTCACCATTCCTAGCTATGGGCTTAAAGGGTCCACATACATCCGAATGTATTAATTCCAATAAGTCCTTAGCCCTTTCATAGGTCCCTTTGAAAGGTGCTTTAGTCATTTTGCCTTGCAAACAAGATTCACATACATCAAATGAGCCAAGTTCATTTGATTTCAAAAGTCCATTCTTTTGAAGTGTATGTATTCGATTCTTGTTTATGTGACCAAGGCGACAATGCCATAAGTAGGAATCACTCAAATCCATTTTGAGCTTCTTGGTGCTTGCTTGGTATATTGAGCTATCGAATGATGTGTTATCATGAACCAACTCATAAATACCATTCAAAGGCGAAGCCTTAAAATAGAACATATCATTCAAGAAAACATGGATATCTTCATTAATAAAATTAAGATTAAAACCACATTGTCTTAAACGGGAAACAGAAATAATGTTTCGCGTTAAATCAGGTGCATACAAAACATTTTTCAATATAAGCTCCAAACCACTTGGTAGCTTTAAAACAAAGTCTCCTTGAGCTTTTACGTGCACCTTTGCACCATTTCCCATGTAGAGACTTGTTGTTCCCGCATTTAGTTTACTTCTTATGAACCCTTGCAATGAATTGCAAATATGAGTTCCACATCCTGTGTCTAATACCCATGTATTAGAAGAAGTAATACTAAGCTCAACGTATATCATGTATACATTACCTGAGGTTTGCCCTGCATTCCTCTTTTCATTCAACTCCTTTAGGTAGACCGGGCAATTGCGTTTCCAGTGACCTATCACACCGCAACCAAAGCACGGATCTTCCTTGGGGTTTGCTTGTCTGGCACCCTTTTGCCATTTAGTGTTGTTGGTTGGGGTAACCATCTTCCCTTTTCCTTTGCCCTTATAGGTGGGTCCTTTCTTCTTAGCCACCTTTGGCTTAGAAGAGGATTCATCCTTGGATCCACCTTCTCTGATCATGAGCATGGGTGAAGCCTCTTTACCCATGCTTGATTCATCCGTCCTTAGCATGACATGTAATTCGTCAATGCTCTTATCCCAATCATTCATGCTGTAATTCAACACGCATGTGTCAAACCTATTTGACAAAGAGTTGAGGATAAGGTCCGTGGTTAATTCATTAGACACGGGACTCTTGAGACGGTGCAATCGATCAATGAGGCTTTTCATCTTTAGTACATTAGATGAAACGGATTGGGAGTTATTTTCCTTTTCGAGGATGGACCTCAATGATAGGTTATTAAAGTTGATTGGTGCGTGTGGAATGTTGTTGTTATTGGCGGCCATCTACAAAATTTAACAAAGTTTATTTAAGTATTGATTTTAATTTAACATTCAATACCCTTTTAATCCAATTGATATATTAAATTTTAGAATCCAACGGTAAACCAAATTTCGGTTAGGTGACCTTTATCCCGTTATTTGATTTAGCTAGGTAGTCATTATATGACAATTGCAATCCTTTTGCAACTTCTAATGTATGGGATCATGCAATCCTTTTGCATGGCATATTTATCCCATCAACGCCTATTTGTTCCTCATGCTTCGGTGACCCTAAGTTCATGATTCCCAAATCAAGTCGTCCTACTTGTGTAAACGTGTAAACTTAACATACAAATGGTTAGGTGACCTTTATCCCACAAGTATGTCAAATTCACCTTAACCACATTAGTTTGTTCATGATGGTTAGGTGACCTTTATCCCATCACGAGTTCCCTAATATGTTCAAGTGTCACACAAAAGGATGGCGTTAAACTTGTTGCCTTGTTTGTAAAAGGGATTTTAAGTTTTCGTTAATTCTAGTTTGAGAAAACTTTTATGCCATACACCAACATGCATTTAGTGTATGGTACTAATGAAAAACCAATTTCATGTTTCGTAATTTAGCCAATTACTTGATATAAACCATTTTATATACGTTATCTTTTTCTTGTTCTTAATAACCATTTATTTAGGTTTTTGGTTGCTATTTTAATTTAACCATTTAAATTGCCGTTTTGCATGTACTTAGTACGTCTAATTTAACCAATTAAATTGTCGTTTTGTTTGTTGTTATCTTGTGATTAATTGTATCAACCAAACATACATAACAATAATCATACAAACAACCACACATGCAAAATAAGTGTGTTCACAATCTAGCCATTTTGGTGGACGTTTGTTTAGCCGAAAACAAACGTCACCGGTTAAGGGGTTTCAACACAAAGCAAGAGATTTCCAATCTCCCACTTAACCTTGCATCCAGATGCTCCTTGTGTTCTTCAAGTCTTCATGATCTTGTATCTTCATTTTTACAAAATATGTATCCTAATACATTTTGTCTAAAAAATGAAATTACAACCTAATCTATTTTACATACCAAATATAAAATAAATTACATAACCAAATGAATAATTACATGCCAAATGAATAAATATTATTACAAACCAATTGAATAAATATCAATCAACCATGCATGCAACCAAACACAAGGTCAAGGCTTAGATTATGAACTTTAACTACATAAGAGATAGGCAATACAGAATCACAAGTGATTGGCAGTACAGAATCACAAGTGATTGGCAGTACAGAATCACAAGTGATTGGAAACACGAAATCACAAGTGATCTGCAAACACAGAATCACAGGTGATCTGCAACACAGAATCACAAGTGATTGGCAATACAGAATCACAAGTGATTTTGGCCAAAATGACAAAACACCCAAAACCGAAAATTTTACATTCTACTTCATGCATGTTCATAGAATGCAAAATTATAGTGGGTTTAATAACCATCTCGAAGCATATTTCAACAACTTCGGCTCTAGATACCATTGTTGGGATTTAACAAGTTCATATATCTTTTTCTTTTTAAGAATCATTATAAACGGAAGCGTGTAATTATCAATTTTACTTGTCATCTTTAAACCATTTAAAGCCAAATCCCATCAAGGATCAAGTTGTGAAAATATATGCTTACAATTAACAAGAAAAGGAAGAGTAATATACCTCCTTAAAACAAGTTTAAGGGCTGTCCAAAATGGTAGTAAGATGATGAACAAAAGTGTAGAACTTCAAGCCTTTGATCCTCCAACACCACCCTTAAGTTAGATAGACTTTATAACCTTAACACCCTTGTTAATCTAGCTGGAAGACCCACTTTTCTGCCTTGTAAAATTCGGACAGCAGCAGTTTTTTTTTTTTTACAGCTCAAAATGAAGATGAATGTGATGAATATTAGCTTCTAACTTGAAGCCTCAAGTGTGTAATACCCACAAGCCTTTTGTGCACCAACACTACCTTTAATTTGGTTAGGATTTTGACACTAAATGAACTAGATAATCAAGCTCAAAAACCTCTCTTTTCCTTTTGTGAAAAACGGCCAGCAGCCCACTCCACAAGATGAGAGAGTTATTCACTAAACTTAGTCTCTTTCTTTAGTCAATAAGATGGTATATGAGACAAGCATGCACATGAGTATTAGTGTTATCTTAAAAGCAACATAACAAGGCATGGGAGTCTCCTTGAAGACCCCAAAAAACGTCCACTAAGGGCATTCAAAACAAGATTTATATTTTATAACAAACTTGTTATAAAATACCTTGGAATTTCATATAATACTTGTTATTTGTTAAGTTACTTTCATTTTATAAACCACTTTATAAAATAAAACACAACTTAATTATTTAAACTTATAAATAATTATATATAAATTATCCAAATAATTTATCTCAAGTGATAATATTTTAGAAAACCGATTTTCTAAAGTTCAAGTGTCGCGTATTTATTTAACGATCCAAACGTTAAGATTAAATACTTATAAAGTGTCGGTAAGCTTGTTATTGGGTATGACCCGACTTGGATCATAACATGTTAGCCACATTAATTTAATATGTCTCTCGGGCATACGAAATACCTTCAATAATTGGCATGGACTGGTTGAAAAAGGTGAGAGCAGAGGTCGTTTGTTACAAAAATGCGATTCGCATTATGCGTGAAAAAGGAAAACCTTTAATGGTGTACGGAGAAAAGAACAACGCGAAATTAAATCTTATTAGTAGTTTGAAGGGGCAAAAACTAATAACAAAAGGTTGTTACGTCATTCTAGCACACATCGAGGACGTTAAACCTGAAGAAAAGAACATCAGTGATGTTCCCGTCGCAAAAGAATTTCCCGATGTATTTCCGAAAGAATTACCGGGATTACCCCCACATCGATCCATTGAATTTCAAATAGACCTTGTACCAGGAGCTACACCAATAGCTCGTGCTCCATACAGACACGCACCCAGTGAAATGAAGGAACTACAAAGTCAATTACATGAACTTTTAGAGCGTGGTTTCATTCGACCAAGCACATCACCGTGGGGAGCTCCTATTTTGTTTGTCAAGAAGAAGGATGGTACATTCAGGTTGTTTATTGACTACCGAGAGTTGAACAAACTTACCATCAAGAACCGCTACCCACTACCGAGAATCGATGACTTATTTGATCAACTACAAGGCTCGTCAGTTTATTCGAAGATTGATTTACGTTCTGGGTATCATCAAATGCGGGTAAAGGAGGATGATATTCCGAAGACTGCTTTCAGGACGCGTTACGGTCATTACGAGTTTATGGTTATGCCGTTTGGGTTGACTAACACACCAGCTGTATTCATGGACCTCATGAACCGAGTATGTGGACCATACCTTGACAAGTTTGTCATTGTTTTTATCGATGACATACTTATTTACTCAAAAAATGATCAAGAGCACGAAGAACATTTGAGAAAAGTGCTAGAGTTGTTGAGGAAAGAAAAACTGTACGCTAAGTTTTCAAAGTGTGCATTTTGGTTGGAAGAAGTTCAATTCCTCAGTCACATAGTGAACAAAGAAGGTATTCAGGTGGATCCAGCAAAGATTGAAACCGTTGAAAAGTAGGAAACCCCGAAAACTCCGAAGCACATACGCCAATTTTTAGGGCTGACTGGTTATTACAGGAGATTCATCCAAGATTTTTCCAAAATAGCAAAACCCTTGACTGCATTAACGCATAAAGGGAAGAAATTTGAATGGAAGGATGAACAAGAGAAAGCGTTTTAATTGTTAAAGAAAAAGTTAACTACGGCACCTATATTGTCATTACCTTTAGGGAATGATGATTTTGTGATATATTGTGACGCCTCAAAGCAAGGTCTCGGTTGTGTATTAATGCAACGAACGAAAGTAATTGCTTATGCGTCTAGACAATTAAAGATTCACGAACAGAATTATACGACGCATGATTTGGAATTAGGCGCGGTTGTTTTTGCATTAAATACTTGGAGGCACTACTTATATGGGGTCAAAAGTATTATATATACCGACCACAAAAGTCTTCAACACATATTTAATCAGAAACAACTGAATATGAGGCAGCGTAGGTGGATTGAATTGTTGAATGATTACGACTTTGAGATTCATTACCACCCGGGGAAGGCAAATGTGGTAGCCGACGCCTTGAGCAGAAAGGACAGAGAACCCATTCGAGTAAAAGCTATGAATATAATGATTCACACTAACCTTACTACTCAAATAAAGGAGGCGCAACAAGGAGTTTTAAAAGAGAGAAATTTAAAGGATGAAATACCCAAAGGATCGGAGAAGCATCTTAATATTCGGGAAGACGGAACCCGGTATAGGGCTGAAAGAATTTGGGTACCAAAATTTGGAGATATGAGAGAAATGGTACTTAGAGAAGTTCATAAAACCAGATACTCAATACATCTTGGAACGGGGAAGATGTACAAGGATCTCAAGAAACATTTTTGGTGGCCAGGTATGAAAGCCGATGTTGCTAAATACATAGGGGAATGTTTGACATGTTCTAAGGTCAAAGAGGAGTATCAGAAACCATCAGGTCTACTTCAACAACCCGAAATCCCAGAATGGAAATGGGAAAACATTACCATAGATTTCATCACTAAATTGCCAAGGACTGCAAGTGGTTTTGATACTATTTGGGTAATAGTTGATCGTCTCACCAAATCAGCACACTTCTGCCAATAAGAAAAGATGACAAGATGGAGACGTTAGCACGACTGTATTTGAAGGAAGTTGTCTCCAGACATGGAATACCAATCTCTATTATCTCTGATAGGGATGGCAGATTTATTTTAAGATTTTGGCAGACATTACAGCAAGCATTAGGAACTCGTCTAGACATGAGTACTGCCTATCATCCACAAACTGATGGGCAGAGCTAAAGGATAATACAAATGCTTGAAGACATGCTATGAGCATGTGTTATTGATTTCAGAAACAGTTGGGATCGACACCTTCTGTTAGCAGAATTTTCCTACAACAACAGCTACCATTCAAGCATTGAGATGGCGCCGTTTGAAGCACTTTATGGTAGAAAGTGCAGGTCTCCGATTTGTTGGAGTGAAGTGGAGGATAGACAGATTACGGGTCCAGAGATAATACAAGAAACTACCGAGAATATCATCTAAATTCAACAACGGTTGAAAACCGCCCAAAGTCGACAAAAGAGCTACGCCGACATTAAAATAAAAGATATAGAATTTGAAATTGGAGAGATGGTCATGCTTAAGGTTGCACCGTGGAAAGGCGTTGTTCGATTTGGTAAACGAGGGAAATTAAATCCAAGGTATATAGGACCATTCAAGATTATTGATCGTGTCGGACCAGTAGCTTACCGACTTGAACTACCACAACAACTCGCGACTGTACATAACACTTTCCACGTCTCAAATTTGAAGAAATGTTTTGCTAAAGAAGATCTCACTATTCCATTAGACGAAATCCAAATCAACGGAAACTTCAATTCGTCGAAGAACCCGTCGAAATAATGGATCGTGAGGTTAAAAGACTTGAGCAAAACAAGATACCAATTGTTAAAGTACGATGGAATGCTCGTAGAGGACCCGAGTTCACCTGGGAATGAGAATATTAGATGAAGAATAAATACCCGCACTTATTTACAGAAGATACGTCAACACCTCCAACTGCTTAAAATTTCGGGACGAAAATTATTTAACGGGTAGGTACTGTAGTGACCCGAACTTTTCCATGTTTATATATATTAAATGAAATTGTTATTTACATGATTAAGTGTTTCCAACATGTTAAGCAATCAAACTTGTTAAGACTTGATTAATTGAAATAGGTTTCATATAGACAATTGACCACCCAAGTTGACCGGTGATTCAAGAACGTTAAAACTTGTAAAAACTATAAGATGACATATATATGATTATATATATAGTTAACATGATATTATGATAAGTAAGTATTTCATTGGGTATTTTAACAATGAGTTATATATATAAAATTGAGTTTATTGAATTAAGAAACTCGAAACGATAAATATAACGATTATCGTTATAACAACGTCTTACTAAATACATATGAATCATGTTAAGATATTGATACACTATGTTTAATCATGATAAATGATAATTAAACATGTCATTAAGTGTATTAACAATGAACTACATATGTAAAAACAAGACTACTAATTTAATGATTTCGAAACGAGGCATATATGTAACGATTATCGTTGTAACGACATTTAATTGTATATATATCATATTAAGATATATTAATACATCATAATATCATGATAATGTAATAATTTAAAATCTCTTTAGATATAATAAACAACGGGTTAACAACATTTAACATGATCGTTAACCTAAAGGTTTCAAAACAACACTTACATGTAACGACTAACGATGACTTAACGACTCAGTTAAAATGTATATACATATAGTGTTTTAATATGTATTTATACACTTTTGAAAGACTTCAATACACTTATCAAAATACTTCTACTTAACAAAAATGCTTACAATTACATCCTCGTTCAGTTTCATCAATAATTCTACTCGTATGCACCCGTATTCGTACTCGTACAATACACAGCTTTTAGATGTATGTACTATTAGTATATACACTCTAATGATCAGCTCTTAGAAGCCCATGTGAGTCACCTAACACATGTGGGAACCATCATTTGGCAACTAGCATGAAATATCTCATAAAATTACAAAAATATTAGTAATCATTCATGACTTATTTACATGTAAACAAAATTACACATCCTTTATATCTAATCCATATACCAACGACCAAAAACACCCACAAACACTTTCATTCTTTAATTTTCTTCATCTAATTGATCTCTCTCAAGTTCTATCTTCAAGTTCTAAGTGTTCTTCATAAATTCTACAAGTTCTAGTTTCATAAAATCAAGAATACTTCCAAGTTTACTAGCTCACTTCCAATCTTGTAAAGTGATCATCCAACCTCAAGAAATCCTTGTTGTTTACAGTAAGATATCATTTTAAATCAAGGTAATACTCATATACAAACTTTGATTCAATTCCTATAACTATAACTATCTTAAATCAAGTGATAATCTTACTTGAACTTGTTTTTGTGTCATGATTCTACTTCAAGAACTTTCAAGCTATCCAAGATCCTTTGAAGCTAGATCATTTCTTGTCACTTCCAGTAGGTTTACCTACTAAACTTGAGGTAATAATGATGTTCATAACAACATTCGATTCATACATATAAAACTATCTTATTCAAAGATTTGAACATGTAATCACTAGAACATAGTTTAGTTAATTCTAAACTTGTTCGCAAATAAAAGTTAATCCTTCTAACTTGTCTTTTAAAATCAACTAAACACATGTTCTATATCTATATGATATGCTAACTTAATGATTTAAAGCCGGAAAATACGAAAAACACCGTAAAACCGGATATACGCCGACGTAGTAACACCGCGGGCTGTTTTGGGTTTGATAATTAAAAACTATGATAAACTTTGATTTAAATGTTGTTCTTCTGGGAAAATGATTTTTCTTATGAACACGAAACTATATCCAAAAAACATTGTTAAACCCAAAGTAGAAGTATGTTTTTCAAAATGGTCATCAAGACGTCGTTCTTTCGACTGAAATGACTACCTCTTACAAAAACAACTTGTAACTTATATTTCTGTCTATAAACCTATACTTTTTCTATTTAGATTCATAAAATAGAATTCAATATGAAACCATAGCAATTTGATTCACTCAAAACGGATTTAAAACGAAGATGTTATGGGTAAAACAAGATTGGATATTTTTTTGATTGTTGTAGATACGGAAAATATTGTAATAAATCTATATTAATCATATCCTGGCTAACTCATATTGTATTATACATGTATTCTAATATATTATCTAATCTTGGGATACCATAGATACGTATGCAAATGTTTTGACATATCATATCGACCCTTGTATATATATTATTTGGAACAACAATAGACACTCTATATGCAGTAATGTTGGAGTTAGCTATACAGGGTTGAGGTTGATTCTAAAAATATATATACTTTGAGTTGTGATATAGCCTGAGATGTGTATACACTGGGTCGTGGATTGATTCAAGATAATATATATCAATTTATTTCTGTACATCTAACTTTGGACAACTAGCTGTAGGTTACTAACGATGACAGCTGACTTAATAAACTTAAAACATAAAAATGTATTAAAAATATTGTAATTATATTTTGAACATACTTTGATATATATGTACATATTTGTTATAGGTTCGTGAATCGACCAGTGGCCAAGTCTTACTTCCCGACGAAGTAAAAATCTGTGAAAGTGAGTTATAGTCCCACTTTTAAAATCTAATATTTTGGGACGAGAATACATGCAGTTTTATAAATGTTTTACGAAATAGACACAAGTAATTGAAACTACATTATACGATTGAATGATCGAAGCCGAATATGCCCCTTTTGCTTGGTAACCTAAGAATTAGTAAATCGATCTACTAATTGACGCGAATCCTAAGGATAGATCTATTGGGCCTAACGAATCCCATCCAAAGTACCAGATGCTTTAGTACTTCGAATTCGTTTCTATCATGTCCGAAGGATTTCCCGGAATGATAGGGGATATTTTTATATGCATCTTGTTAATGTCGGTTACCAGGTGTTCACCATATGAATGATTTTTATCTCTATGTATGGGATGTATATTGAAATATGAAATCTTATGGTCTATTATTATGATTTGATAATATATAGGTTAAACCTATAACTCACCAACATTTTTGTTGACGTTTTAAGCATGTTTATTCTTAGGTGATTATTAAGAGCTTCCGCTGTTGCATACTAAAATAAGGACAAGATTTGGAGTCCATGCTTGTATGATATTATGTAAAAACTGCATTCAAGAAACTTATTTTTGATGTAATATATTCTTATTGTAAACCATTATGTAATGGTCGTGTGTAAACGGTATATTTTAGATTATCATTATTTGATAATCTACGTAATGCTTTTTAAACCTTTACAGATAAAATAAAGGTTATGGTTGTTTTAAAAATGAATGCAGTCTTTGAAAAACGTCTCATATAGTGGTCAAAACCTCGCGACGAAATCAATTAATATGGGACGTTTATAATCAATATGAACGGGACATTTCAGTACGATTGGTTAACCATGGTTGTGTGTTGTAGTGTAGCATATTATATTGTTCGTGTTATATGCTATTTTTGTGCTAGCTTATGTTATCGGGGCTTAGCGTTAAACTTGCGATGGTATGCTAATTATATTGCTAGCATGTATGTGGTAATTGTGTAAGTGATTGCAAGTAAGTAGGTTATGTATGTATATGTAAAATTATTGCATTCACTAAGTGTTTGCTTACCCCTCTAGTTGTTTACTTTTTAGGTACAAGTTTGGAGAAGGGAAAAGGGGTTGCCGGGAATTAGATATTCCCATGATGATTGTGTAGGCATAGCTTTTGGAAGACGGCCTATTGTTTTGGGTAGTTTTGCCCCAAACCATGCTCGTGTGTCGTTTGGTTTAAAACTATCATTTTAAGGTCGAACTTGTAATACATTTGATTAAGGGCCTCTGTGCCAATTATGTAAACTTTAATATGTTGAACGTTTAAATGTTTTGTAGAAATCGGTTGACATCATGTAACCATTTAAGTGGCATGATATTGGCTTACTGTTATAAAAAAAATTTTGTCGGGTATAAAGACGGGTTGGGTCGTTTTAATCACTTTCAGCTGTATTAACAACATCTGAAACATTGGAACAAGTTAAGTTCGCAAAATTAGAACCAAATGAATTTGACTCAAGCTATTGCATCTAATGTCGGTCTCTGGGTAATGACTTGTGTTTTGGACATCCCTTTGTTTGAGACGGAGTGTGGTGCCTGTAAGTGGAACTGTGACTCTGCGGAATCATTGGTAACACATGTTGGTCCATATATATATATATATATATATATATATATATATATATATATATATATATATATATATATATATATATATATATATATATATATATATATATATATATATATATATATTAGTGCGAATCTTATCTAAATTTTCTAAGTTGCAACTGGCAGTGCAGTAGCTGGAGCTGGCTCAACACGATGAAGATCTGGCTGAGGTGTGGATGTACTGTTAGCAACATATATCTTTTAAAGGATGTTTTATAGAAGTGTGGGTGTGATGGGTTAGAGGAGCATAGGTTGCTATTCCTCTTCATACTTGTTTTAAAACCAGTAGAGTATTTATTAAGAAAAGTACCTTTGGTTTTTCAGAACCAGTTTTGACATCGGAAATGATTTTTTCAATGAGATTGGACGCATCTGCCTCTTGGTCTAGAGGAGCATCAGATTCCATAGCTATGTCTTTGGGATACTGATAACTTTTAAAAAGTCACGTTTTTGCGTACATTATCTATTCCATTTTAGACGAGAAAAGTATATATTTGACTTAAAAATCCGTTTTTATCAATCATTTTGAATATCTCATAAAAGCGATCCAATGGCGCAAGAATTGAAGAAAACAGAGTTATAATGAAGAAAATAAGAGCCAAAACAGTAAACGATCGGAAAACGCACCCCAAAATACGCATCACCGGACAAAACTGGCCGGTACCCACCACAACGGTACCTGGACCGACACCATTGAGGGATTTCAGGACCGACACTCAATACCGACCGGTACATCATCCATCCCCCTAGGGGCCAATACCCGTTAGGGATGTCAGGACCGAGGGCCTTGAAAATGGCCGACACAATGACATATCGGGACTGATAGGTCCCCTAATGGGACCGAGATACCAATTGGCGGGACCAAACGATCACGAGAGAAAAGAGGCTAAGACCGAGACACATGGTGAAGATACCGACCGGTGTCTAAAAAATGCCATTTTTATTTTTGTTTTTGGACCGAGAGTTTATAAAGTGTCGGTATCCCGAAACCTAAATTCAATTGCTGAAATACAAATATTATGAGGGACTTGGTGTGCAATTTTAAAGAATCCAAACTCTATAAAAACCGCCATCAATAACCATTTACAAACACCACTTCTGCACACAATACTTCCATTTTTCATACACCAACCATCACATTATATTTATAATTAGTTACTAATCTTATTTATTAGTAGTTAAGGAGGTTAAGCTAGGTAGTGCATTAGACGGTCAGATATTTACATAAACTCTATTTCAGGTTTTAATCCAAGCAATTGTGTATTTATTTATATTCAAGCATGTTTTATCTATTTATTTTTATCTTTATTTTTCTTGCGAATTAATTTGCATGCTAGCGTAAATATCTGAGTGGTTGCTATGATTGGTGTATGTGTTGGAGTAATTAATTATTAATTAGTACTATTATGCCGTTTAGCCTTTAGGCAAGAATACGCAATGCTCGATTTCAGGTTTAGTAATTGTTATTTATCCAACATATAATGTGGCTTAGACCTAGTCTTCCGCATGAGAGTAGCTAACTCGATAGGCTTAGGTTTTTAGTTATTCTTGCCTGATAGATTCTTTATACTCGGCACAACCATTAATTTCCTTACACTTCGTGTGCTCATAAGAGATAAGGATTATAAGATTAATAGGTAAATTTAACCTGTAAATTAAGTAGTAAATGTCTTAGGGAGTATTTTCGAGACAGATGCCACTAGGGCTTAATCATCCTAACTGCCTACTACTTGAATGCCCAACTAACCAGACCTATTACGTTAGGAATAGTCTGCCTTCTTTGTATGCTAGAATGAACCACCTAGGTTTTCCCTATTTCCTTATTAGTTATCTGTCTACTTAAATGACGTATAATAAGATTAGATAACTATCTGAATTGTTAACTGAAGAACAACTTATCTCAGTAACAGCACTGCAATTCATCAATCCCTGGTGACATACTGGACTCCATGTTTCGACCAAACCTCGAACCAGAGTGTGACATACCGGATATACCTAGCCCCAACACAGATCACTAACATAGCAGCCATGGCCCCGATCGAAACATACCTCATGTTACCTCCACCCTGTTTACTTTTATGCATTTTTACTTTATTAATGTTAGAAAACCAAATCAACCTTCTCTATTAAAACCTCATCTAAATAACCAAAGATCTCTAAGTTTCCTGATCTCAAATTCTCCACTTTTTAAAGAACGACCCTAGGTCATACTCCAGCTACTACCTTTTTAAAATTAGGGTGACAGTTAGATTTAGGCCCCATCCTTACATATTATTAAACTGTTGTCAAATACTCCTTAGATTATTTTCGCCAAACCACACGTATAATCATGATTAATTTAGGCGTATCAAGGCATGTTTTTGGCGCCGCTGTCGGGAAAGCAATAAACTAACCTTTAAAAATAACAAAAGCTATCACATCAATCCATATTCATAACACAGTGGTGTCTAGGATCTCCGGTTAGGCTAGGTTGTTGGATTTTCCGAATAGTCTTTTGACTAAAAGGTTTCCGCCTACCCACATAAGGTATGACTAGCTGCTGGTTCTAAATAACAGATTGAGCAAAGTATTGTTATTTTTCATTAGGGAATGTTTCAACGTACGATTTCAGAAATTTATTTATTTTAATTAGTTAGAAAACCTTTTAGCAGATTTAAGTACCCCATGGAAGTTAGTTTTATCCGCATTTTAAATGTGTTTCATCAACCATTTTCTTTTTATTCTGAGCCAGAAGTAGCAGTACTTCTGGTCAACAATTTCAACCAATTATAAACTATCCACAATCCAATTCACATTCGTCATCATGACAAGTCTTTGAAGATTTTATGATAGTTCAAAATTTATAAATATTCAAAACATAGAAATCCAAAACAAGCACAATATTTTGATACAAAATTACAACTCAGTTTCAGAAAAGTGTCAAAATTTTCCAGACTCGTTTAAAGCTAAGCTTGTTAAAGATCAAAAATTGGATTCATTAGCTACCTTAAAAAAAACCTCCATTTGATGATGATATCTTAGTGGTAACGAGGGATGGAAGGGAAACAACTGTTAAAATTCTGAATAATGAAACTTCTACATCAAATACTTTGAAAGATAGTCCTGTACAAATTAACACTCCAGTTGTTCCATTATAACCTATCAAACAACCACCAATAGTTATTTTACGTTCGCGAATACCCTATCTAGGTAGGTTTCCGAAGAAAATGAGAGAATTTCAATTAGAAAAATATTTGAATATTTTCAAAGGCTTACACCTAAATGTGAAATTTTTTGGCGCCTTACCAGAAATGCCTAATTGTGAATTGTTTTTAAGAGAATTACTTTCCAATAAAGAGAAGCTTAGACAATTAGCTAGCATACCCTAAAGTGAAGAATGTTCGTTAGTAGTTAAGCATGTATTACCACCTAAGCTAGGAGACACTGGAATAAGTACGGTGCCTTGCTACCTTCAAGACATACAAATTAGTAATGCCTTAGGCGATTTAGGAGTGAGCGTTAACTTAATGCCTTATTTACTATATAAGAAGAATGGATTAGATAACTTACAACCTACCAAAATGACCATTAAGTTAGCTGATAGATCGGTTAAAATCCCTCGTGGAATTAGATCGGTTTGTTTTGCTAGTAGATTTTGTTATCATGGATATTGAAGAGAATACCAAAGTTCCCCTCATCCTTGGCAAACCGTGTCTCAACACTGCCAAGGCTGTCATTGACGTTAATAAAAAGTCATTGAAACTTAGAATATGTATGGAGGAAGTCACCTTCAATATCGAAAAACTAAAGAAACAATCTTTGGAAGAAGACCTTTGTCTTGAGGATTTCATGCAGGTATTTACGAATGAACACTTGGAAGAAATTTTGGCCGTGTACAACCATGACCGTTTATGAATTCCTAAATATCCAAAAGGACACGACAAAGAGATCCACGATATGCACCCGACCATTCCAGAACCTTCAACACTTTCAAAGTAATTGCTGCCAGCTTCAGGAAAGGAAATCATATGAGCAAGTAATTTCAATAATGGAAGAGTCATCGCCGTTCCTTTAGGAAAAGGCACTCCTATTCCATTTTTACGAAGATATCCAAGGACGCTAAATGAAAATCCTACAATTTTTGAAATCATCAAACATTTCAAGGAATTGGACTCCGTCCTAATGAGAGACCAACTGGAATCTGAATTTGAAGCATTCAAAGAAACAAATCTCATTGTTGAAATGGATATTCATCCCACCAAGGATGAAGGAAGATTGATAGCATTTTCCAACACATCTGAACCACTGCGTTAAGAATCAAAACTTCAAACCACCTATGATTCATTAGATAGAAGAGATGTCGAAAGAATAAAATCTATCGAAGAACCACCTGAATTAGAACTTAAGGATTTACCACCAAACACCTGGAATATGCTTTCTTGGAAAAAGGACTGAAACTACCAGTCATCATCTCCAAAGAATTAACTGTAGTAGAGATAGACACATTTGTTGAAGTTTTAAGGTCACACAAGAAGAAGATAGCTTGGAAAATCTCTGACATCAAGGGTATTAGTTTAAACTATTGCACACAAGATATTGATGGAAAATGACTTTAAACTTTCAATCCAACGACAGACAAGGGTAAATCCTAAGATTCTGTTAGGACCCTAAAGTTAGATAGGGTTAATGTGAATAAAGCTTAATTTGAATGCTCTATAGATAAGGGCTATATAGAACGTAAGTAGTCCTAAAACATAGCCATTGTATTGTAGTAAGTTTAAGAAGCTGTGGAATGTAATTTCATCCGAATTTCTCTCTATCTGAATATGTTATTGTTCATCTAAATCTCATTCTTTCTCTTGATTCTGCGTTATTCAATCATGATCTGACCTATCATTTAGTATCAGAGCATCCAGCAAGTGATTCTATATCACTAGATTGACCCAGATTTTGAAGATTAGTATTGATCACATTCAGCTATATTGAATCAGATTCGCATATGTCGAATCTGATGTTTTGACGTTCAGATTTGTTTGTAGAGCTCAGCGAAGGTGCAATATACTTGATAGAAAGTAATTCGATCAAAAAAACACTTAACAACATCAATTATGAAGATTCAAGCAATTGTGTAGAGTTTGTGGCTAAAACCCCTTATATTCGGTAAATTCAAGCCCGCTTATGTGTTTTATTGAAGATCAGTGGATTTATTATTGCTCGTTTAGTGTCTACGCCTCATTTTGATGGTTTAATTTCATTAGTTGAACCTAAGTTGATAATTTGATCAACATTCGGTTGCGTAACTGCTCAACCGAATCTCCTTCAACTTGAAAATTCAACCAAGGTATTACTGTTTGAAGTGTGTATTTGATTCAGTAACATTCGCTCAAGAGACGCAAAGCTCATTCAAGTGATTCTAGAGGATTCTGATCAATTCTCACATTTTCAGTCTTAGATTCACATGATTCAACTGCTACATTTCACAGTCGCTCAAAGATTCTGATTCGCACGTTTGTTTTTCATTTGTCACTAAGTTTTTTTGTTTTTTACAAAAACATAACCGAATCTTACAAAAAGTGTTAAGCATACGAATCTCAGTGTTTGTGATTCATATCAAAATCCCACATAACCGAATCTGAAAAAACTGAGAATCTCGGTTTATACTATCAATTCACTGTTTTAGGTGTTTCAGATCTGCGAATCTTACACTATCCAAATTAGTGTGAGAATCTGATACATAACAAAGTTATTATCTGAATATGATATTATCTGAATCTCTATCAGAATTTGATAGTATCGGAATCTGTATCCGAATCTGGCAGTAAAACCAATTTACTGTGAGAATCTGCTAGGTATCATTGAATATTGTTACTATTCGAATCTACCTTTGAATCTATCAAAATGTCTACTCAAGGTACTTTGTTTATTAGATCTGATTCCTAACCTCCTTATCATTTTGATGGCAAGTATTATCAGTGGTTATAACGTATCACTCAATTCATAGACTACAAGGGTGAAAAGACAAAGTACAGCTCGGTGATATTGAGGCAAAAGAACATCATCATGCAAGCTATCCCGTATGAACTGTTTGAGTATGTTGATAGTAATACATCTGCTAAGGACATGTGAGATGAGATGAAAAGGAAGCAGGAAGGCTATGGCATTACTGAAGTCACCAAATTGAATAAGGCACTTGGTCTTTACACTACAAGAAAACTGTTATCTTAGGACCCCCAAAAGGGTCCTAAAAAGCCCATTCTTAGGACCTTTGACCTGATAGAACCCTCAAACCAGTATACGTATAGGTGGGCGTCCTATTAACCAAAAAGTATCCTAATGGCCATATGACCTTTTTCATGAGTTCTATTAACAACATAAAAAGGGTCCTTATAGAGTGATATATTAGGACCCTTTATGATATATTATGACGCATAAATTTGTATTGTTAGAACATATTAGGACTCTAAAAAAGTGTACTAATATAATTTAGTACCACAAAAAAGGTCCTAATATAACTAGATGTTAACTAAGTACCACAAAAAGGGTCCTAATATAATTTAGTACCATAAAAAAGGGTCCTAATATAATTTAGTACCACAAAAAAGGGTTCTAATAAAAGTAGATGTTAATTAGGTACCACAAGGGTCCTAATATAATTTAGTACCACAAAAAGGGCCCTAATATAATTATATGTTAATTAAGTACCACAAAAAGGGTCTCAATATAAGTAGATGTTAATTTTGTACCACAATAAAGGGTCCTAATATAAGTATACGTTAGTACCAAAAAAGGGTCCTAACAAGCAATAGGAGTTTCGAATATCTGGTTCGGATATTCGGGTCGATTTCGGATTTTGGGCCAAGTTATGGTAATTGGGCCTTTCTAGCCCAGTTCAGATAATTGGGCCTTTTGGATTTGGTTATGCTAATTGGGCCTTTCGGGCTTGCTTCAGCTATCTGGGCCTTTCGGGCTTGCTTCAGCTATTTGGTCCTTTTGGTCCCGGTTCGGATCCAGTTTTCTTTTGTTGCATCAATTTTATTATTCATTACAATTACAATAAATAAATTTTAACTTATAAAAAAATATTAAATATAAAACATAATATTGTTTCAATCCAAATAATATTAGAGATTACATATTATAATATTGTTTCAACACCACAAATGCAAAAACATGTCTAGGTAACATCAACATATTACAGATCATTGTCTCAAACACACAAACTCATAAAATAATTAATATTCATGTTCAAACATTATAATCAAACCGACCAACATTACAAAACACACAAACTCTTCAACCTACCACCATCTATCTTGATCACTCATCAAAATCTGTCACCTACAATTAAACCATCCATGTATAAGCATAAAAGTGCACATTATAAAAATGAATCATAATTTTAGTACAAAGTCAACAAAGACATACCTCGATCAACGCAATAGGCCAAGCAGTAGACGTACCAATGACGTCATGAATGTATCTCATATGCTCAAATGGCCTAAACAAAACTTCATTTCTTTCGATGGCCACTTGAAGCTCAACCTCACACCAACTAGCTGCAAGTTTTGTCTACAAACAACCGTAGTTGGATCCATGCTTACCAACTTTCCTCTTGCTACCTTGTTGTTTGTAATGCTTTGCACATACACTTCATCTCTCAACCAAAATTTAGTTTCCAAAAAAACATTTATGAACGCTAAAAGGGTAGAAAAATAGTAAAGTAAGCTATTAAATTGAAACATGCCATTAAACATTTAACAACACAACCATTATCCTTAACACCCGAACCTTCATTCTCAAGACCAGAACCATTATTCTTCCGAGCCACTCGGGCTTTTAACCTTGAATTTTCATCAATAAGTTCTGCCTTATCAGACTTGAGTTGAGCATTCTCCTTACTAACGGCTGATCGACCAGGTACTACGCCCCACAAGTCTTTAGCACGAACGCCAAGTCCATACATTTGGGCAGAACCAGAATTATTGTGCCCCATTACCTGGGAAAAAACATCGTCTGGTCCAGGTGTATTAGTTTCACCTTCCACAAGTTTGTCCGTAAGTTCTTTCATTTGTTTCTACATAAAAAAAACTTAATATTTAAATATATATATAAATATATGTCATGCAACATATTTCAATATGGCAGAAATGATTCTACTCTTGTATTCGATATATGCAATGCCCAATCAAAGTATAGCCCAATCACATCCAGATATTCGATATATATCCAATGCTTAACGTATTAATGCTAGACTAGGATTTTGGGATTTTGACATTAGTACATAATGAAAAGCAAGTTATCACTATCAGTTGAAGACTCTATTAATATTCACCTCAAATAAATTGGCTAGAAGATTATCAAGTGGTTTATGGTGATTAACATATAAATATACAACTAATTAACTTAAAGATAAAATAACCCAACTGAAGCGCAGGAACATATCACAAAGGTAAAAGTCACTAAAAGTCTACTTCAAATGCAATAAAAACCTCATAAGTGGTTTATGGTGATTAACATACAAACATACATCTACTGATATCATGTGTAGGATATATTTGATCCACTTTTGATTCTTTCATACATCATAATAGTGTTTGTAAACTTACTTACTAGTACAGGTGCAGCTTCACCATCAGCACTTCCATTTGTAAAATATTTCTTAAACATATCGACCCGAGTAGGTTCTTTTCCCAAACTCGTCTGCAATGAGTAAAAACGAGGTAACTATTAACAATGTATATTCAAAAGCTATACTATATTAATAATTTCCTCGAGCGTCTTATTATTATCAACATGTGTATCAAATGAGCGACTCAAGCGTCCTATGATAATATGACCAAAAAATTATATGTCCTATTATATAGATTTTATTACACCAGTTTATACAATCATATCGTAGTGTGACTCACCTTCTAAGTTTTCTATAAAAATGTAGAATGATAGGACCCCAACAAATAATGTGTCATATTAAACAGCTTTTTAGGACCAAGATTATAAGTGTATCTAATAATATGACCCAAAAATCATGTGTCATATTCGATAACTTTTAGGTACCCACTTTATAAGCGTAACGTGTTTTAGGACACCACTACTTTTGCATATATCTAATGGGACCCCCAGAATTTCCCCGTCCCAATTTATGGTTGCTTAGGACGCTTTTTCAGCGGGGTCCCAGACGAGGGGTCTTATAAAGTCAGTTTTCTTGTAGTGTTATGAAGATTTTAAGCAAGAACCTGCTGAACTTCTGAGAGACACCTACCGGCGTTTCAATGATGTTCTGAATGAATTGAAGAATTTAAGATCACTAAGGTGAATGTTGAATTCAACATGAAGTTTCTGAAAAGCTTAACACATACTGGTATTCATATGGAACCATCATTCAATCAACCAAGGAGATTGATAAACTGAACATTCATGATCTTGTCGGTGTCCTTATACACTATCAACCAGTCGTGTCTAAACTTCAAGATGAAAGGAAAGTGTCAACTCCAAGTGATCCACTTGCTCTCATTGCTAAGAAGAAAAGTCACTCCTACACCACTTCAAAAGGCTATTCAAAGAAAGTGATGAAGATTCCACTGATTTAGAAGATCTTAATCTTTTGTATGTGGATGATTCTCACCTTGAACTAGTAATGATGGCCACAATGTTCACCAAAGCCTTGAACAAGTACAAGTTCAAAGTTAAATCAAGCAATCAACATAAAAATTTCTCTTCCTTCTCTTACTACAAGAAACCTGAATTTTCAAAGCCTCAACCTCAACATTCTGAAGATTCCAAGAAGGAAGATTCACTATGTTATATTTGTAACAAAGCTGGTCATTACTCTTGTGAATGCAAAATGCCATAGAAGAAGGATGCAGCATACTATAAAAAGAAGATGTTAGTGGAAAAGGTTATTGTTGGTCCCTTGAATAACAACATGAGTATTATAGAGGAGGGGGGTGAATACAATTCTTTTTAATTAACTAAGTAATATTGCAGTTAAATGTATTCAAGCAAGTAATTAAATAAGAGCCTTGTGTAATTTTCAACGTTATTCTTTTATTGATATAAATCTCAAAGAATCACAACTGTTTAATGGCGGAATAAACAGTTGGTCGATACAAATTACACCTAAGTATAGCTAAAGATTTAATCTTAAAACTATTACACGTTTGGACTCTATTTAATAAAACCCACACCACTAAACATTACATTAGTGAATACCTCTATTTATAGTAGTCCTATTATCCATGTAAGTGATCTATTGTCCACTGGTACATAGGATGTCTGTACTTGTAGGGACAACTACATCAGAGAGCGTGCTCTCTTCTTTCCTCTTTGGTAGCTATTTGCAGGAACACCACAATTCGGTTTGCCACCACTATTTGAGTAAACAAATAGAATGTTGGGTTCACTAGGTGTTGACAAAGTTTTACACATGTAAGAACATGCGTTAAACTTCTACATTCGCACGTGGTCTTGTAAGGTCACTTGTCAGTCGCTGACACGTGTCCTTTTATATTCAACTTTGTCTTCGACTTCTGTTGAATAGTACAATTGATGTAGACCATACAGGAAACCATAATGCTTGTAATGGTGCATAATTGTCTAATTTGCTGGGCACACATCCTGTGCTAATTGAAGAATACTGTCTACCTTGTGCTGGTAGACCAGGCAGTATAGTGGCACATTTAACACAGCTTCAAATGTTGTCTATACATGAATAAACCTATGATGGCGGCACATAACATTTTAGTGTACATAATTGATGTTTTGTCATAATTAAATCCTTAATTATTTTGGGGACTCAACAATTTCCCCTATTTGATGATGACAAAAGCTATGACTTATAAAGAAAACACTAAAGCCAGCACTAGAGGACTTAATGGAAATAAGCAGTAATTTTATCCCTTTTTAGGTTTATTCTAGGATCTTTTACTGAGTTATCTATATTATATAAATTGATATGATTTTGAAGATAAACTCATTTCACATTCATTATATGAATATATACAATAATTACAACCCAGTAAAATGAAATAAAATATAACAAAAGATACATTTCAAAAACAGAAGGCTATCTATCTTTATCTTTCTCTTTTTGACTTTTTTCTTCAGATTGCTCTTCTTCTTTCACCTTCCAAGCTTCAGGAAACAATTTAGGCAAGTCTTCTGGCCTGAGTACTGGAATTTGAGGAGGTAGAAATCTCTTCTGCGTAGGCCACCAGTAGATTTCTTCCTCTTATTCTTTTGAGATAGTACTTCATCTACAATTAGTATTGGTGCATTACCATGCTTAGTTGCCTTGTCAAGTAGATCTTGTAATTCAAGACTCGACGCACTCTTGAGATTTCTGTCTACTTTCTCAATGAAGACTGCAACATTTCCATCCATTCATTTAACCCACACAGCCTCAGATCTCTATAATCTACCTTCTTATGAACCTGATTATCTTTGCTGATACTGAAAGCTCTATGTGTCCCTCTGTGACATTTGATGATCTTGCCAAGATTAGATCTCTTGGTCATTACATCAGTATATTTGCTCCTGAGATGCTTATTAGATAAGGCTTTTGCATGTGCAGTCTCTTATGGACTCACTTATGGTGCCTTTTCAGCTGCTTCAAGTTTATCCAGAGCCTTGTCCTATGCCTTAACAATGGCTTTTGCTAAATTGATTGATTTTGCTTCTTGAGCTCTATCAGCAGCCAATTTTGCTTCTTGTTCGTTACTCAGCATCATCCCTTGCTTGTTGTTCCAGTTGAACACTTGTAATATATTCATTCATTGTGATGGTCAAGGAATGTACTGAGTGAATCAACTGCCTGCCCTCATCAGAAGTCATGAGGTTGTAGTATTATTCTAAATCCATATCCAGTTGTACATCTTCATTGAGTAATGCCTTCTCCTGATCATTATGGAATCTCTGGCCATTGTTCTTTCGGTACACACAAACATAAATATTCAACTCCATAGCATCAATGTAATATTGATGATCAAGAGGATGATACAACATTCTGATTTGGCGAGTTCTTTCTACTTTCCTGGCTGCCTCCATGCTTGGCCATTCAACAATAGTAATATCTAGCCTGTGAGCTTCCTTTTCATCTAGGTTCATTCTTCTAGTATCAGGCATTCTATGTACAACTGGTTCATCTTCCCAAGTAGTATGCTTATCGTTTTTCTTGGGGGAAGATGGAGGATATACATAAGGTAATTCTTATGTGCTAGAAGGACCACTGGTTCATAGTGATGAAGGTCACCCAGTATTCTATCAAAATCAGCACGAATGACCGCATGTAGTGGATATAAGAAAAAAGTTGAGTTACCACTAACCCAGACAGTAAAGTTAGCAGTAGCAGAATCATTATCAGTATCAGCTCCCAGCTTATCCTCCTTTGTTGGGTCTTCAACACATCTTTCACCCAGCAGCACACTTCTAGCTGGATCTTCAATCACAGCACTCCTTGCTGTGTCTTCACTACCAGTTGACTGATTAGTATCAGATGTTACAACACTTGCCACAACACCTTCATCAGCTACCTCGAATAAGGGTTCTTTCCTTAGGGGTTGGTTATCCCTAGGGGCAGATTTCACCCTTTGTTTGATAATGGGCTTAGGTTAAGCTGATGGTTCTTGTGTTGATACTGGTTCTTGTGTAGGTAAGATGGGAGTTATTGCAAGTTGCTCCCCCTCAGTAGTAGACAGATTTGTCTCTACTGGCTTCTCTTTATCATCAGGAAGATGAATGACATCTACTGGTTGTGCTGGAGTTGATGGATGTGTAGGAATTGTTGATTGAGAGGATTTGCTGGTTTTCATCCCACCAGCTATCCACTGCAAAAATACATCTGTCTTTTCCTTCCTGGACCTTTTAGATTGTATATATTTTTTAAGTCCTTTAGCAGTGATATTTCTTATCCTTTTATCCCTCTCGGCATACCATTTAGTCCTTCTTTTTATCAAACCTAACCATGAACTTTGTATCATTTTTCCTTAGAGCCTTTTTGTGTTGATTGATACTAAGAATCTGGTTGTGAATTTTTAAAATAAATCACCAGATAGACCTCTGCGATATTCAATTTTCTTCCTCTTCTTTGTAGCATAGGCCTCAAATCTGGTGTTGAAGGCATCATTGAGTTTTTGATGTTTCTTCTGATGTTTCTCTAGTTTTCGTTCAATAGATTCAGAAACAACAAAAGATTCAGCCAGCTTAGTAGAAGTAACCTCACTGGTTTTATTGCCAGAACCAATATCATCCACAGATGTGTCAGGTATGTTGGATTGAGATTCACCAGCACCCTTAGCACCTGCTTCATTATGAGTGTTGTTGGGCTTAGGGCCAGATATTCCTTGAACATTACCATCACAATCACCATCATCATACCTCCTCTGTTGTTTGGGAGCCTTTTCATGCTCATGCTCCCCCTCAGATTGTTTTCTTTTACTTTGCTTCTTTGATTTCTTCTCCCCCTTTTTGTCATCAGCAGGGGCAGAAGTAGAGCCTGGGGGAACAGTTGCCTCTAGGTCACTATCAGAATCAGGCATGGACCAGGCAAAGTTATTCCATGAAGCATCAGCAGGAGTTAAGTTAGAACTAAGATCAACACCATGTTATTAAAGACAAAGATTGGATGTTCTTAATTCATTTCTTGCTACACCCATGGCAATTTGATCAACACTAGCTCGAACATCAGACTGTAGATCAGCCATTCTATGAAGAGTCTCAACAAGTCGAAGATAAGCAAAAACATGAACCATATTAGCCATCTGCTATTCATATTTGTCAACCCTCTCCTCAAGCACCCTATTTTCTTCATTCAGCATATTAACCCTTGATCTTTCGAGTTCTAGATCTTCTTGAAGTTTGGTGATATGAGCAGTATATGAGAGGATTCGTTGATTAAGTTCATCTTCTTGCTCATAGTGTCTCCTAATTGCCTCAACTGCTAAGTCAGCAAATGCATTAGTCTAATGCAGCTGATCTTCAATAGATGAAGTGGTGATACTAACAGCTCACTGAAGTTCCTCACCCACACTGTCAATAATAGTTTCTTTAATGGTTTTCTGCACATCTGGAGTGATTCTGGAAATAGTTCTGTAGACAGCAAGGGTAGATAGCCCTTCCATCTCAATAACATCTACTGCACTAGTCAATGGTGGTGCAGTAATAGTTTGAATTGGAGTACCACAGTGGGGTGGTGGAGGTGGAAGGTCATTATCAAACTCATCAATATGATCACCATCATTTTTACCTTCACCCGAATGCTTAGAACCACTACTATCCTTATCAGCAAAATTGGCTTCATCAGTATCAAGATTCACTGGTTTGTCTTTAGAACCAGTAGTATTATCAGGAACTACTGGCTCGTCCTTACCAGTACCTTTATCAGTATCACCACCAGGAGAAGAAGATGATGAGGAAGAAGCTGATGAATCAGAAAGTACTGGCGAATCAGGAATATCTTGAATTGTGACCTTACTAGTATGGGATCAAGTTGGAATTTAAGAGGCCTCCAATGTCCAGGCCATGGAGAAGCAGCATGAGCCATAGCAAAGTTGAAGGTTTTTCGTATGCCCGATAGACATATTTAATTAATGTGACTAATATGTTATGATCCAAGTTGGGTCATACCCAATAACAAGCTTACCGACACCTTAAATGTATTTATGCTTAACGATTGGATCATTAAGTAAATACGCGACACTTGGATTTTAGAAAATCGGTATTTTAGAAAATTATCACTTGAGATAAATTATTTGGATAATTTATATATAATTGTATATAAGTTTAAATGATTATATTGTGTTATATTTTATAAAAGGTTTATAAAATGTGAAAGTAACATAACAATTACATGGTTTTATATATATATATATAACAAGTTTATATATATATATATATATATATATATATATATATATATATATATATATATATATATATATATATATATATATATATATATATATATATATATATATATATATATATATATTAAAACATTGTTATTATAATTAAAAGTGGGCAGATTTTGGGACTCTAAGGAGACAACCCATGCTTACTTTTGTTACTTTCAACATACACACTTCCTTAAGTGCAAGACCAAACTCTTCAACCAAGTAATTTTGACTCTCACATGCAACCACACATTCAAAATTGCAAAGAAAACTCTCCAAAACTGCAGCTGCTGGCTGTGGCCTGTTTAGAGGAAAAAGAGGGTCTTAATTTGGTTTTGCAAGCTCATTTCAAGTGTTACATAAATCCTAACCAAAAGCTAGGGTGTTGGGATAATAGCTTGGGGTATTTCTCCTTGAGGTTTCATCATTTTGAAGCTCCATTCTTCATCATCTTTTCATCATCTTGCACACTTGATAACAACCCTCAACTAGCTTGAGGAGGTATGAATCTTCTCTTCTTATTCTTATATGTAAGTATATATTCATGACTTGATATCTTCATGGGATTCAAATAAAATGGTTTAATATATACACTTGGTTTCTTAATATTATGTTTCCGCTTGCTTTAATATTCATAAAACTGGTTTTGTGATTATGTAAACTTAAAGAACATGTTGTTATGTTGAATTCCATCAATGGTATCTAGAGCCAAAGTCTATGAAATATGCTTCTTATATATGGTCATTAAAACCCACCAACTTTGCATTCTATTAACATGCATGAATGTAGAATGCAAAAATTAATGGATTTGGGTGGGTATATAGTTTTGGCCGAATTTAGGAGGTTCTAAAAGTGGTTTTGGGTTTGCCATTTGGTTAATATTTGATGATATATTGATGTTCACAATCATAGCCATGACCTTGTGTTTGAATGAATGTTTGTTTGGTTAATTTGTTATTCTTTCAATATGGTTGTAATATTCATTCAATTTGGTTTGTAATATTAATTATTCATTTGGTATGCAATATTAATTTTAGTTATGTAATTTATTTTATATTTGGCATGTAAAATAGATTAGGTTGTATTTTATTTTCTAGACAAAATGTATTAGGATATATTTTGTAAAAAGATGAAGATACAAGATGAAGACTTGGAAGAACACAAGAAGAAGCATTTGGATGCAAGATTAAGTGGGAGATTTAAAAATCTCCTACTTTGTGTTATAACCCCTTAACCAGTGGCATTTGTTTTCGGCTAAACAAATGTCTACCAAATTGGCTTAATTGTGAACATATTTGTTTTGCATGCATGGTTGTTTATTGTGTTTGTATGTTTGGTTGCTACAAGCAAATCACAAGTTAACAACATGCAAAACGACAATTTAATTGGTTAAATTAAAAGTGGCAAAAGGACATTGATAAACGGTTATTAAGAATACGAAAAGGATCACATATATAAAATGGTTTATATCAAGTAATTGGCTTAATTACAAGACATGAAAATGGTTTTTCATAAGTACCATACACTAAATGCATGTTGGTATATGGCATAAAAGTTTTCTTAAACTAGAAATAATGAAAACTTAAAATCCCTTATTAACAAGGCAAACAAGTTAAACGCCATCATATTTGTGTGACACTTAGGCATATTAGGAAACTCATAATGGGATAAAGGTCACCTAACCGTTATGAGCAAACTAATATGATTAAGGTGAATTTCGCATGCTTGTGGGATAAGGTCACCTAACCACTTGTATGTTAAATTTACACGTTTACACAAGTAGGACGACTTGATTTGAGAATCATGAACTTAGGGTCACCGAAGCATGAGGAACAAATAGGCGTTGATGGGATAAATATGCCATGCAAAAGGATTGCATGATCTCATAACTTAGAAGTTGCAAAAGGATTGCAGTTGTCATATAATGACTACCTAGCTAAATCAAATGACGGGATAAAGGTCACCTAACCGAAATTTTGTTTACCGTTGGATTCTAAAATTTAATAAATATCAATTGGATTTAAAGGGTATTGATTGTTAAATTAAAATTGATACTTAAACAACTTTGTTAAATTTTGTAGATGGCCGCCAATAACAACAACATTCCAAACTCACCAATCAACTTTAACAACCTATCGTTGAGGTCAATCCTCGAAAAGGAAAAACTCAACCATACGAACTTCATGGATTGGTTTCGTAATCTAAGAATTGTCCTCAAAATAGAGGATAGGGCGTATGTGTTGGAAGACCCCATTCCCGATCAACCGGACGAGGATGATACGGAAGGCATGGCTTATTGGGATAAGTATTGCACCGATTCGGTGCAAGTCTCTTGCCTTATGCTTGGGACTATGATACCCGAACTCCAAAAGGACTTCGAGCATCATAGTGCATATGACATGATCACACAATTGAAGGAGATGTTCCTTCAACAAGCTCGTGTCGAGCGCTTCAAAACGGTTCAAGAGCTTCTTGCATGTCGGATGGACGACTCCCAATCCGTTTCATCTTATGTCCTTAAGATGAAAAGCCTAATTGATCGAGCGAACCGTCTAAATTGCAATGTGTCTAATGAATTAGCCACGGACCTTATTCTCAACTCATTGTCAAAAAGGTTTGAGACATTCATAATGAATTACAACATGAATGGTTGGGATAAGAGCATTGGCGAATTACATGCCATGCTTAAGACGGCCGAAGCAAGCATGGGTAAAAGGGCTTCACCGGTGTTTACGATTAATGAAGGCGGGTCCAAAAACAATAATACTTCTAAGCCAAAGGTGGCTAAAAGGAAAGGACCCGCCTACCAAGGCAAGGGCAAGAGAAAGGGGAAGATGGTTACCCCAACCAACAATAACAAGAAGCAAAAGGTTGCTAGTAAAGCAAACCCCAAGGAAGATCCGTACTTTGGTTGCAGTGAAATGGGTCACTGGAAATGCAACTGTCCGGTCTACCCAAAGGAGTTGAAAGAAAAGAGGGATGCAGGGCAAACCTCAGGTAATGTATATATGGTATACATTGAGCTTAGTATTACTTCTTCTAATACATGGGTATTAGACACAGGATGTGGAACTCATATTTTCAATTCTTTGCAGGGGTTCAGAAGAAGTAATCAAGATGCGGGAACAACAAGTATCTTCATGGGAAATGGAGCAAGGGTGCAAGTGAAAGCTCAAGGAGACTTTATTTTGAAGCTTCCAAGTGGTTTGGAGCTTATTTTGAAAAATATTTTGTATGCACCCGATTTATCTCGAAACATTATTTCTGTATCTCGTTTGAACCAATATGGTTTTAATATTAATTTCATTAATGATGATATCCATGTTTATTTAGATGATGTGTTCTATTTTAAGGCTTCGCCTTTGAATGGTATTTATGAATTGGTTCATAACGACACATCATACAATAGCTCAATGTTCCATGCAAACACCAAGAAACTCAAAAGGGATTTGAGTGATTCCTACTTATGGCATTGTCGCCTTGGTCACATAAACAAGAATCGGATGCATACACTTCAAAAGAATGGACTTTTGAGATCAAATGAACTAGACTCGTTTGATGTATGTGAATCTTGTTTACAAGGCAAAATGACTAAAGCACCTTTCAAAGGGACCTATGAAAAGGCTAAAGACTTATTGGGATTAATACATTCGGATGTATGTGGACCTTTTAAGCCCATGACTAGGAAAGGTGAAAGATACTTCGTCACTTTCATTGATGACTTCAGTCGTTTCGGATATGTCTATTTATTAAGGCACAAGGACGAAACTTTTGAAGCATTCAAAGAATATGAAAACAAAGTACAAAAATCAACTTAACAAGACAATCAAGGTACTTCGTACCGATAGAGGAGGTGAATACCTAAGCGATGCTTTCCAAGATCATCTTAAAGGTTGTGGGATTATCTCACAACTCACTCCTCCCAGAACACCCCAACTTAATGGACTTTCCGAAAGGAGGAACCAAACCCTAATGGATATGGTTCGATCTATGATGGCTAGAAGATCGTTACCTTTATTATTTTGGGGTTATTGTCTATGCTCCGCGGCTCATATTTTAAATATGGCCTCAACCAAGAAAGTGGAACGAACACCTCATGAGATATGGTTTGGAAAACCTCCATCTCTATCGTACTTAAAGGTATGGGGATTTGAAGCTTACCCTAAGCGTTACATCCCTAATAAGTTGAATGCTCGATCCACGAAGTGTATCTTCATAGGATATCCCAAGGATGATATGGGATACTATTTCTATGATCCTTCCGAGTAGAATGTATTTGTTGCTCGGAAGGCTGAATTCATTGAAACTAAGTTCCTAATGGAAGGTAATAGTGAAAGGAAGATAGATCTTGAAGAGGTTCAAGATCAAGTAGATGATACACAATTGGTTGACACTAGTACTCAACATGAAAATGTTGAGAATGATCAAATGGATGATCAAAGTATACAAGACGTTCGCAGATCTGGTAGGATTAGTAATCCTCCTGAGAGATATGGGTTTCTCATGGATGGTTGCTATGTGGTTGATTTGGATTAACCAACAAACTACCAAGATGCTTTATCAAGGATTGATAAAGATAAATGGCAGGAAGCCATGAACGCTGAGATGCAATCCATGCATGACAATCAAGTTTGGGACCTTGTTGCATAACCTACTGGCTCAAGGCTAGTTGATTGTAAATGTCTTTGCAAAATGAAAACCGACATACATGGAAACTTGGATACATATAAAGCTAGACTTGTAGCAAAAGGTTTCACTCAAACTCAAGGGGTTGACTATGATGAAACTTTTTCGCCTGTGGCAATGCTAAAGTCTATTAGGATATTACTTGCCATTGTTGCTCATTATGATTATAAAATATGGCAAATGGATGTCATGACCTCTTTCCTAAATGGACATCTTGAGGAAGATGTCTACATGGTTCAGCCTGAAGGTTTTGTTGATTCGAAATATCCTAAAAAGGTATGCAAGTTAAAGAAGTCAATCTACGGATTGAAACAAGCATCTAGAATGTGGAATCATCGTTTTAATGAGGAGGCCAAGAAATTTGACTTCATTAAAAATGGTGATGAAACTTGTGTATACAAGAAAGCTAGTGGGAGCACTATCATGTTCCTTGTACTATATGTGGATGATATATTGTTATTTGGAAATGATATTCCAGCAATGCAAGGTGTTAAAACTTGGCTAAGAAAATGCTTCTCCATTAAGGATCTTGGAGAAACACAATACATTTTGGGGATTGGGATCTACAGGGATAGATCCACGAAACTGCTAGGTTTGAATCAAAGTGCACACATTGAAAAGATCTTGAAAAGGTTCAAGATGGAGAACTCTAAGAAAGGTTTGGTACCTATTCAAAGATGAACACTTCTCAGTTCATCTCAGTGCCCAACCACGAAAGATGAACATGAGAGAATGAAGAAAGTTGATGTTTTAGCAGAGTAGTATATAAAATAGCTTATATTTTTTACAGAAAATACTATTAAATACGATACAATTTTACACAAGATATTTATTTATTTATAGAATGGATATACTTAAACCTTGCTACAACACTTATAGGCAGTGTACCTAATCGTACAGTAGTGTAGTTTTTAGTAAGTCCGGTTCGTTCCACAGGGAAATCTTTAAACAAAGCTTAACGCTATATTAGTTTACTTTTATAAAAATACAAATATATATTTAAGTAATATTATTATTATAAAGGGGGGTTTTTACCGTTTAATGACCGGTTTGTCGATTTTAAAACTTTAGTCGCAGTTAAAACCAAATGTAAAATAATAAATATAAATACAAGACTTAAATTAAAGCGTAAAGTAAATAACGATAATGAAATTTCGAATAATAAAAGTGCGATAAAATAAACTTGCGATAAAAAAGTACGATAATTAAAAGTGCAATTAAATACAATAACAATAAAAATGCGATAATTAGAAGTGCAATTAAATATAAAATAAAGGAAATTAGATATGAAATAAAAGAATTATGCTTATTTAAACTTCCGTAATCATGATGTTTGACGTGTTGATTTTAGTTTTATGCCCATGGGTTAATTGTCCTTTGTCCTGGATTATTTAATATGTCCATACGGATTTGTCCATAATAGTCCATCAGTCATAAATATAAAGAGCGAAAGCCTTCGTCAAATTATTCTTATTCCCGAAGTCAAATATTCCAACTAATTGGGGATTCGAATTGTAACAAGGTTTTAATACTTTGTTTAATGAATACACCAGGTTATCGACTGCGTGTAAACCAAGGTTTTACTACTTTGTTAACAATTACACCAATTACCCTTGAATGTAATTCACCCCTGTTTCAACAAGTTTATTAACTATTAATCCAGTTCCGTATCCGGTAAAATGAATAATTATTGGTATTTATAGATATCCCGCCCACCGTACCCAGTCAAGCGTATGTGGTTATATATAAATACGTCAAATTATAAGTTTGTATATTAAATTAACAAGGTATTGTTTAGTTAATATAAAACCCATTAATAGCCCATAGTCTAATTTCCACAAGTGTCGTTCTTTTGTCCAAACCCCAATTATGGTACAAAGCCCAATTACCCAATTTTAGTAATTAGCCCAACATCATGATTACTTCGGATTAAATAAGCATAATAATAACTTATCTACGAGACATTAATATAAAAAGGTTGAACATAACTTACAATGATTAAAAATAGCGTAGCGTTACATGGACAGAATTTCGACTTACACCCTTATAACATTCGCTAACATACCCTTATTATTAGGATTAAAATTAAAATTAAAATATAAATATAAATATATACGATATAGATAGAGAGATGGATGGATTTTTTGGTTAATTTTTACGATCAGAATGCGTTTGCTTTTATAGGGATTTTCGACTTTTGGGGCTCCGCGACTCGCGGCCAATTTTGCCTTCAAACTCCGCGAGTCGCGGAGTTTACTTTTACAGCTCACCCATGTTTGGAGTCTTTCTTGCCGACGATTTATTTTATATATATAATATATATATAATTAATATAATTAATTATATATTATATTATATTTATATACATAGTTAACTTGTAATTTTTAGTCCGTTGCGTCGAGCGTTGAGAGTTGACTCTGGTCCCGGTTCCGGATTTTCGAACGTCCTTGCGTACAATTTAATATCTTGTAATTTGCATTTTGAATCTTGTACTCTTGTAATTTCGAGACGTTTCTTATCAATAATTGGAACCTCTTTGATTGTCTTTTGTACTTTTGAGCTTTTTGGTCGTTTGCGTCTTCAATTCGTCGAATCTGTCTTTTGTCTTCACCTTCTATTATTTGAACGAGTATCACTTGTAAATAGAACAATTGCAACTAAAAGCTTGTCTTTTTTGAGGAATAATGCTATGAAATATATGTTCGTTTTTAGCATTATCAAAAGTCCCATATGCATTTGCCATTGGGTCAATCATGTATGCAATGATATGCACTAGACCGGATGTGTCATGCGCTCTTAGCCTGACAAGTAGATACTAGAATAACCCAGGAAACAGTCATTGGATTGCTGTCAAAAGTATATTGAAATACCTTAGGAGGACTAAGGATATGTTTCTAATATATGGGTCTGGTGAGGAGGAACTCGCAGTAAAGGGTTACGTGGATGCGAGTTTCCAAACTGATCGAGATGATTCTCGATCACAATTCGGTTATGTCTTCACGTTAAATGGAGGTGCGGTCTCTTGGAAGAGTTCAAAACAGGATGTTGTTGCTTTATCCACTACAGAGTCGAAGTACATTGCTGCCTCATTGGCAGCTCAGGAAGCTGCATGGATGAAGAAATTCATCGACGACTTAGGAGTAGTCCCTTCCATTCAGGACCCTCTTGAGATCTTTTGTGACAACGAGGGTGCGGTTGCTCAAATCAAGGAACCTCGTGCTCACCAAAAGACCCGTCACATTGAGCGGAGATTCAACTACATAAGGGATAAAGTTGAAAAGGGAAAGATATGTATTCGGAAAGTTCACACAGATCTTAATATAGCGGATCCACTCACGAAGCTCTTACATGGTGCAAAACATCAAGGGCATGTTAGTGCATTAGGGCTTCGATATTCTAGTGATTGGTTGTGATCTGTTTTATGTATTGTAACGGAACGAAGTGGTTCAAACTCATTAATATAATTATGGTGTTAATTTATTAATCTTGAGTCAGGTTCCCATTTTGCATATTTTATCCATGAATAAGTAATTATTCTAAATTCCGTAGTCGATCACATTTGTGGGAGCAAGTGTGAGGTTTAGACTATTATGAACTTGGATTGGTATACATTCACGGAATGAATGTGGGGCAAGGTTGCAACCAAGGTTCATAGATATTTGTGGGATACAAATATTAGAAGACCCGCCCTCAAGATTTACTAAATGGAGCCTTTGTGGTTGATCACATGTAATCTTGAGTAAAGGCGAATATCATTGTATCCTCAGACCTGAGACACATATTGGGTTCGGATATTCACTAAGTAGTACGCCTTGATTCTTTCCTTCGCTATTCTAAAATATGGTAGTTCATAAGGAAGAGCTCGGGTGTAATACAAAGTATATATCTAGGACGTATGTAGTCAAGATGGAATTCGTCCCTCTTATTCATTGAGAGTCAGATGTCTAAGGCCTGATAAAGTTAAATCTAGAAGAGAGTGATCACTCTGTATCTCTTGGATTTAACATGACATCTAAGAAGAAAGGATATAATGAAAAGATTCACCTATTCATATTCGAGATGGGAACTCGAAAAGGATGATGTTATTGAATGGCACAAAGTCATAACATATTGGGGGTGATGGACGGTTGTTAGGTGGTATCCATCACTTGCATTAATTTCTTATGTTCTCGTGCAAGTGGGAGATTGAAGGTTTTTCGTATGCCCGAGAGACATATTTAATTAATGTGGCTAATATATTATGATCCAAGTCGGGTCATACCCAATAACAAGCTTACCGACACCTTAAAGGTATTTAAGCTTAACGATTGGATCATTAAGTAAATACGAGACACTTGGATTTTAGAAAATATGTTTTCTAAAATATTATCACTTGAGATAAATTATTTGGATAATTTATATATAATTGTTTATAAGTTTAAATGATTATATTGTGTTATATTTTATAAAAGGTTTATAAAATGTGAAAGTAACATAACAATTACATGGTTTTATATATATATAACAAGTTTATATATATATTAAAACATTGTTATTATAATTAAAAGTGGGCAGATTTTGGGATTCCAAGGAGACAAACCATGCTTACTTTTATTACTTTCAACAAACACACTTCCTTAAGTGCAAGACCAAACTCTTCAACCAAGTAATTTTGACTCTCATATGCAACCACACATTCAAAATTGCAAAGAAAACTCTCCAAAACTACAGCTGCTGGCCGTGGCCTGTTTAGAGGAAAAAGAGGGTCTTAATTTGGTTTTGCAAGCTCATTTCAAGTGTCACATAAATCCTAACCAAAAGCAAGGGTGTTGGGTTAATAGCTTGGGGTATTTCTCCTTGAGGTTTCATCATTTTGAAGCTCCATTCTTCATCATCTTTTCATCATCTTGCTCACTTGATAAAAACCCTCAACTAGCTTGAGGAGGTATGAATCTTCTCTTCTTGTTCTTATATGTAAGTATATATTCATGACTTGATATCTTCATGGGATTCAAATAAAATGGTTTAACATATACACTTGGTTTCTTAATATTATGCTTCCGCTTGCTTTAATATTCATAAAATTGGTTTTGTGATTATGTAAACTTAAAGAATATGTTGTTATGTTGAATTCCATCAAAAGTAATGATAGTATGGCTGCTCATTGATATTGTTAAGTGTGGCCAGCCTCTCATACACCTCATCCCTGGCTGGTTCATGCAGCTGTTGAATCAATTCAGCCAACTCCTCATCAGGTAATTTACTGGCTGAAACAAGGGCACTTTGAGGGTCGATTGTTAGCTAATCAACTAGTAGAGCAATCTTTGGTGTAATAGATCTTCCTTATAAACAAATTTAGGTACAACTTCATCAGGATCTGGTACTCTTGGAACAAATTCAGGCTTTTGTGCCGGAGCAGCAGCCTTAGAAGATTCAGATGTATCAATAGTGTCTGTACCAGTATCCACATATGCACCAGTATCAGCAGATTCAAGGGCAGTATCAGCAGCAGTAAGCAGTACCTAAATTACCCTTGGACTCCGTATCCACATTAGCACCAGCAGGAATGGGTTCAACAACCATATCATGAACTACTTCAGAAATAGTAGTTGGATCAGAGGTACTGGGAAGGACAGGAGGGATGGCCGCATCAACAGCAGTAGCCATCTCCTCATCAACAGTAGGAATAGTTGGACCAGCACCAACATCATCACCAATATTACCAGCAGCAACAGCAGAATCACTAGCACCAACATTAGCACCAGTACCAGTAGACTCACTAGTACCAACATCAGCATCAACATAGACAAAAGATTCCTTTTAATTAAATCTTTTTCTCTGTCCTATGCCCTGCTAAGATATGAAACAATGGAACATTTTATGTTAGAAAAAGTAGAATCAAATAAATTTGACTCAACAATTGCATCTGATGTTGGTCTTTGGGGATAAACTTGTGTTTTAGTTAGCCCTTCAATTGAGACAGAGTGTGGTGCCTGTAAGTGCAGGTGTGACTCTGCTAACTCATTGACAACACATGTTAACTCAGATGGTGTAAGAGTTTTGTCAGGTTTATATATATTAGTGTGACTCTTATCATGATCCAAGTTGCAACTAGGTTGTGCAGTAATCTGAGCTGGTTCAACACTGTAGTGACCCGAACTTTTCCATGATTATATATTATATGAGATTAATATTTACATGAATAAATGTTTCCAATATGTTAAGCAATCAAACTTGTTAATACTTGATTAATTGAAATGAGTTTTATGTAGACAATTGACCACCCAAGTTGACCGGCGATTCACGAACGTTAAAACTTGTAAAAATGACATGATGATATATATATATGGACATATATATGGTTAACATGAGATTATGATAAGTAAGTATATCACTAAGTATATTAACAATGTGTGATATACATAAAAAAATGAGATTATTGAATTATGAAGCTCGAAACGATATACATAACGATTATCGTTATAACAACGTCTTACTAAATAAAATATGTATCATATTAAGATATTGTTACACTATAGTTAACATTATAAGATGATAATTATATATATCATTAAGTATGTTAACAATGAACTACATATGTAAAACAAGACTACTAACTTAAGAATTGCAAAACGAGGCATATATGTAACGATTATCGTTGTAACGACATTTTAATGTATATATATCATATTAAGATATATTCATACATCATAATATCATGATAATGTAATAATTTAACATCTCATTAGATATAATAAACATTGGGTTAACAACATTAAATGAGATCGTTAACTTAAAGGTTTCAAAACAACACTTTCATGTAACGACTAACGATGACTTAACGACTCAGTTAAAATGTATATACATGTAGTGTATTAAGTTGTATTAGTACACTTTTGAAAGACTTCAAGACACATATCAAAGTAGTTCTACTTAGCAAAAATGCTTACAATTACATTATCATTCATTTTCATCAACAATTCTACTCGTATGCACCCGTATTCGTACTCGTACAATACACAGCTTCTAGATGTATATACTGTGACAATCCGGAAATTTCCCACCAAATTTAAACTTTAATCTTTATATGTTTCCGACACGATAAGCAATATTTGTTAAGTTAAATTGCAAGAATTTTAAACTATGTTCATACATTCATTCAACCTCGACCATGTTCCAACGATTCACGAACCATTAAACGAATATGATTATATATGCATATGTGTATATATATTATAACTTGAAACGTAAACAAAATATTATATTAAATACTTTATATGATTGTATCTGTTTCAAAATATTTATCAATGGAATTAGAAGATAAGATCAAATGATTGAATTATCAGATATATTGAATTATGATTACAAGTCTCTGTTGAAAGGCCCACGTTGATTTAAGAAATCTTTCCGTTTTAACAATATTCGAAAAATGGTAAAGTGATTTATAAATAAGAATAAATTGTCAATCATTGAGAACTATACAAAGGATAGTGGAAGATTGAATCTCATAAAGACTCGATTGATCTATTTAGTTTCAAACGTACAAAAACGTTTTCAGTTTAAAAAGAACTTTATTATTAAAACGTATATAACTTTTATAAATATCTAGAACCACTTTTGACAACTCATTACTTAACTAGTATGATAAAGATAACGATATTTATATTTTATTTTATTAAATATATATAACGATTTAAATTAATATTATATATATTTATACGCATATTATACGTACATAGTTTTATACTTTTACTATATTTAAACTTTACCTTTACTTTATTTTTACTTTACTTTAACTTTAATAATTCACTTTAATAATTCAAACTTTAATAATTCACTTTAATAATTCATACTTTAATAATTCACTTTAATAATTCATACTTTAATAATTTACTTTAATAATTCACTTTAATAATTCATACTTTAATAATTCACTTTAATAATTCAAAAATCTATTATAAATAGAATTCAATAGGTTTCATTATTTCATAGAAACTTGAAAATATTTTTCACTAAACTCTCTCAATCGATTTACATATATATATTTACTCCGTATTATTTCAAGATATTATTAGTATACATAAAATATTACGACGGAGTGCTGTTAGTGATTTCGAAATTATTTTTCGAGTAGGATAGGATTAAGGAAATTATGGGTTATAGCTATAGAGGTGATTGAGTATGGTTCATGGGTATGCTCGTGAGGTCAATATAGTGTTTATCATTTTCGTTGCGTCTACGTACCTTTCCTGCAATATTGAATCTCAATATTGATACGTGAGTACTCATAATTTAACTTTTACATACTAATAGTGTATCCCTGACTAGTGCTCGAGTATTTAGGATTATGCATGCTTGTACTTTTAATATTGCCCTTAGACAGGTTAGGTTGAATATTGAATTAGTTACACTTGTGGTTGAGATAAGGTATAAGATATGCATGTCCTTGGAAAGCTAGCGAAAAATTAAGGACTTTTCCTTTAGATATCGAATGGTTTCGATGAACGGATTAGAAGTTATAATCAATTGAATTTTTGATATTTTTATTAAAAATGATTATTATTATCGTCGTTTTTATCGTCGTTCTAGTTTTATCTTATTATTATCATTATTATTATCATTATTATTATCTTTATCAATAAAAGAGATTTATCATTAAAAATTGTTATTTTTTTATTATTACTATCGTTATTATCGTTAAAGTTATAATTAGTATTATTATTATTATTATATAATTATTATTATTATTATTATTATTATTATTATTATTATTATCATTATTAATATATATATCATTATTTAAAAATGGATATTGTCATTGTTATTATTATTATTACTATATTATCATTAAGATAATTATTAGTATTATCGTTAAAAATGTTATAGTAACTATCATTATTAATATTAGTGTAATTAAAACAAATATTTGTAACACCTAATTATTTTGATTACTATTATTATCATTATTATGAACACGATATAAAAGACGATTAAAAGCTATTAAACGAAACGATAAGGAAATAATGAGTAAGAGTATCATGATGAAATTAAAATATTATAAGATATTGATTTAGATAAAATTATCGTTCTTATTATTTTTATCATTACTATTATTATTAAAAATATCGTTAGTATTAAAACTATCATTTTAACAAAAATTATCATTTTAATAGAAATGTCATTGTTACTATAAAATATCATTATTATTATTATTTTAAATAGAATTATTATTTTAAAGATAATATTAAAAATTATCGTAAATATTAAAGTTATCATAATTAGAATTATCGTTTTATCATAATGTCATCTTAGTAATTATAAATATTGATATTTTTATAATAATAATTATTATTACAAAATAATACAACTTTTACTTACTATCATTATAGATATTATTTTATCAAATAAATATGTAATACAAACATATTTTACTACGTGTATTCTCAGGTGTGCTCTATTAAAATGATGGAAATAAATGATTATGATAAACTAATAAACTCACCAACCTTTTGGTTGACACTTTAAAGCATGTTTATTCTCAGGTGTTAAAGAAATTTTCCGCTGTGCATTTGCTCATTTTAAAGATATTACTTGGAGTCTTTCATAGCATATTTCGAAGAACGTTGCATTCGAGTCATTGAGTTCATCAAAGATTATTATTAAATCAATTTATAGTTGGATAGTGGATATTATAAAATGGTATGCATGCCTGTCAATTTTCGATGTAAAGAAAGATTGTCTTTTAAAAACGAATGCAATGTTTGTAAAATGTATCATATAGAGGTCAAATACCTCGCAATGTAATTAACTATTGTGAATCGTTTATAATGTATATGAACGGGTCCTTTCAGTTGGTATCAGAGCGGTGGTCTTAGCGAACCAGGTCTGCATTAGTGTGTCTAACTGATAAGTCGATAGGATGCATTAGTGAGTCTGAACTTCGACCGTGTCTGCATGTCAAAAGTTTTGCTTATCATTTTGTGTCAAAAATTAACTACTTCTCATCCTCAGGAAATTACCTGCTTATCATTTTTAGTCTAAGACACGTCTTGCTGCGTTGATTGCATGAATAGTGTATAGACAAAAATTCATATCTTAGCATATCTGCTAAATCATATCTTATCGTGTCTGTTACTTTAAACTTTGCCTGTCATATCCCGCAAAGTCCTCCGTAATCTACGAAATCTTTTGATCTATATATATATATATATATATATATATATATATATATATATATATATATATATATATATATATATATATATATATATATATATTCTATGTAATTAGAATACCATCCGTTAGCCAAAATCATTTCATATCAAAAAAAAAAAAAAAAATCCTTTATCCAATCGTACGAAATGGAATTCGTCATCAGTTCAAGTCACTCAGATTCCGAAATGGAATCCCATTCAAGCTCCGAAAGCAGTGTGACCGGAATAGATCAACCAATCAGTCATCACCTATTCTGCATGAATTGGGGATGGGTTCGTAGCCTCCTCAATCATTGGAGACAAGAAGAAGGTGATCTCTTCCATCCACCACATTGCCCTCTTGACGAAGAACCTGAAGCATTTACCGGCGAACCTGTCCGAAACACCATGTTCTCGCTCATTTCCAGAGTATCTCGTCACGATTATATATTACATCAAATTTTAGATTTTATTTATCCGATCGTCCGAACTGACAATCACCCCGGTGTAATAGAAGAAGTCAACGAGCTTCGCGCTCGGGTAGTGGCTTTGGAGAATATGGTGCAGAGATTACAAACACCAGCAACAGCATAACCAGTACCACCATCATCAACGCCAACAGTACCATTACCACCTCCAACCACAACCGCGTCGTAAACCTCAACTTCACAATCTGTCCCACGAGCATCAATGTCATACGCACCATAGATACCAAGGAGTACCAACAACAATAACTGATAAAGTATTAATTCATAACTTCATTGGAGAAACATTCTGCGGTGATTATGTAATCTCTAAAGTCTTAGAGATTATCTAATCTAGCCCTAACCATAAACCAGTTAAGCGAACCAAAAATGATAGAAGGAAGAGTAGAAACCCTGACAAAAATGGTGTGTGATTAACAAGCTAAACTTGCTTTACCAACAGCATCAGCAGTACCGTCAGAGTTACCAGCATCGTCAGTACAGTCAACATCCGAATCAACAACACCGATAACATCACAAACTCCGTCAGTTCAAGAATCACTGTGGACATCATTATGAATCAATAACGTGTATATTGTATCAACGAGTTATGAAGAATTAACTCATTCCCTCTGAAGAAATTATATGTATATTATATATATATATATATATATATATATATATATATATATATATATATATATATATATATATATATATATATATATATATATATATATATATATATATATATATATATATATATATATATTTGAAATAAATCTTTCCGTGCTAAGCTATTGTGTGTGAATCTTAACTACTCGGTTAATTCATATTACAAATATGCAATAATGTACGTCCTTCGGTCGTAACATAACCAGCGTTAACTACAATCTCTGTCGCAATTCAACAAATTCTAATTCATAATAAATCAAGTATATATTTGATTTTACACTTTCATCATCGATGTACCCGAAACTTTTCAGATAACATCATTCTTACTTTGCGAAATTCATAAGAATTCCACGAACCGAACATCATACATCAACAAATAAAGAAGTATTGATTCATAATTTCAATGTCATTAAAGAAATACTGCGTAAAAGTTATGTACTTTTTAAAGCCTTTAGGGATAAATTCTAGTTTCAACCGTAAATCAAATGAGTTTAATTTAACATTAACTCATTAAATCTATGTTACATCTGAAGAAAATATACATATATATATTTTCATAAAGACTGTAATAAAATTCTTTTGTACAAAATATTAATTGTGAAATTTTTTTTAACGGGTAGGTAATACCCGAGAGATATATAAATTCACAAATAATATATTACATTCTTCGAATCTGATTCAGTAAATTATCCATTATACTCCCTACTTTCACAACAATATACATTCTTTTATAGAAATCAAAACAACCATACTCATTCAAAATTTAATTACATATTCTGATTTTGAAATCTCAAAATTCAACTCGAGATATGACCAAAATCATCACTCTTAGATCCTTACATCTTTCACAAGCTATATTTTGACTTCAAAACTGTGTTAGAACATCAAATGTATGTTAACGATTACAATCTGTGTTCAAACCCTTCGAAAATTTCTGAAGCCTCTTCGAATGATGAGCAATCGAGAGATGATCCAACCACATGTTACCCACAGTTATGTACCCGAAAAACTCTTGAAACTAAAGTAAAAGTTTAAAAAACGTGTCCGCGTCATATTCTTTGGCATTTAGTAGCAAAAATAACTTTGCGCCTCCTATTCAAAGTAGCTAGTTTTGTCACAGCTCCAGCAAGTCAACTTCAACTTTTCAGTCAGACTAACCTTATTATAACCTTGAGATATACACCATCGTTACCAGAGAACCTTTTACATTCCACCACATTATTAGCAGATGTACCAACAACTTCATTACCCTTTGACTTTAGCCTCTCCAAAAAGTCATTATAATTATTTATTGAAACCCCATCATTTACTCATTCGCATCTTGTAATGAGAATTGCCATACGAATCATTGGGAATTAGCAATCAGTATTTTGAAATCTCGCAGCATGTCTACGCCAACAGTTATATGTGTATATATAATGTCTATCTTCTGGACTTAATTTGAATGTGAAGTTTCTGAAAAACACTCCGAACTAAGAATTGGTTCTCCGAAAATGGAAAAATGCTGATGAAGCAGCAAAAACTAAAAACGACCTTAAACGGTAAAATCTGAATGATAATGATGAAGTGTGCTGGCAAAGCGCAGAAAAAGAGAAGTTTTGGAACTGGAAAACGGATTGAGCAAAGTAGGAAGGAGGCTTTGGACAAATTACAAAGACTGAACCTGACTTCAAAGGATCCAAATGATTCTGTACCTGCTGAAGTCATTAACGAATACCTTGCTCCTGACTCTAAACCCCTGCGGACAATATTCTTCATCATCCTCTGATATTAGAAATTCTAAAATATCATCATATCTTTCATTATAAATATCCTCCATATTTCTGAAGATATTTTCTTAATTTTTCTTATTTGAAATCATTTACCTCTTCGCACTATCTGTATTACATCATAAAAGAAACTATTTTAGTTTCTAAATTCTGAAACATTCAAGTTTAAAATAGGAATATTTTGAAGTAGTGTTGGGAACTGAAGCATGAATTAGTATAATATAATGACACTTGATCAACGTGATTATATTACAGTAAGTCATGCTGAGTTTCTAAATGGAACGTGATGATTCACAGATCATAATATCATCATGTGCCATGTTATACAACTCTTGTATTCTATTTAACCACTAAAATATGAAGAAAATATTTCTTGATGATTCGGCCTTTTCCAAGGTATTTTAGTAATTTGACAAGTCAAGATCGTGCCATCACAATTTCCTTCCTAGAACATTAACAATGTTCATTCTGAAATTCATATCTGTGAATTCTGGACCATTACAAGCGGTGCTTAATCGCAAGAAGAAGAAGAAACAAAAGGACAAAACTCCGAAATAAAAATTGGGGTATAAATTGCAGTAAATCAAAGAGAGCATTAACTGTTAATGATAATGATTATAGAAGACAGAAGCAGAGACTTTGAAATATAAGAGAACATATAAAGCCCAACGATAAACCAAAAATTATAAACCATATATATCGATGCATATAGCAATATAAAGACACGGGAGAACTAGAAACACTATAAACCCAAGAGTATAGTAAAAGTAAATAGATTTTTCCGGCGGTAGATGAAAAAGAAGAATGACCGATATGAAAGTTAGAAGTATATCGAGAATCAGAACTGGATGGAGCATATTGATGAATACTTTAAAATATGAGTTGAGGGGGGAAAGAATAGAAGGTGATGAAACATGACTAGGAACTTAGAAATCAACAGATTTAACTCACACAATGGCGGAATAAGTAAATCAAACCCTCTAGTTAATAGGTTAATTTTTTTTTGATTAATTTAGTCAAACCACAACTAAATCAAGTGTGATTAGATCAACACCTAGAGCTATTATTCACCACCTGGGTGATTTGGACTGAGAGAAAATTGGAGGAGCTCACTAGATCTGAGTGTGTGTAACAAATGAGAGGCTTAACCTAAAATGAAGAACATAAGACTTTATATACCCCTGATGTTGACTCACCTATACGATTCATTCATCACACGTACGAGTTGGCTTCATCAGTCGTACGGGTGATCACTCACTCGTGTCGTCTCATTTAGGTTGTAATTGTGACTTAGCTCAGCATCAACCGTGCATATGAGCCTGTCAGCCATACTAGTGAGGCTTCACTCGTACGTCTAACTAAGTCTAACATAGTCAAACATCTAAATCTCGTTCCTGTAGTTCCTGTAACCATATACAAACACGTATAGGATAATAACGAGCAATCATGGTGGCCTGTAAACTGTTGTACCTGCAATGGACGTGGGTAGATGTCTAGGGACTTGCATAAAATGCATCAACAGAAGGTGTGAGTTGTAATGAAACGAAGGAGGTGAAATTATAAGAAAATCTCCGACAGAACAATTAAAATGGACGATCGCATTTAAAGCGGATCCTAATTCCCTTGATTACCGGAGAGTCAAATCTTATTAAGAAGATTTTCTTCAAATCCCTTGAAATCTGGGAATCAATCATATCTACGTCAAATGATAAGATGAATCTACACTTACTCATTTCACTCTTCTATGTTAGCTTCATTCGTACTCTTCATATAAATGGATTGTTTATCCAAATTATTCGCTGATGATAAAACTCTAATTTTCAGCCCGTATGCATCATGAAAACATACTTATTATCATTCACGACCTTTCCACTCAAATTTCAGGACAAAATTTCTTTAACGGGTAGGTACTGTGACAACCCGGAAATTTCCAACCAAATTTAAACTTTAATCTTTATATGTTTCCGACACGATAAGCAATATTTGTTAAGTTAAATTGCAAGAATTTTAAACTATGTTCATACATTCATTCAACCTCGACCATGTTCCAACGATTCACGAACCATTAAACGAATATGATTATATATGTATATGTGTATATATATTATAACTTGAAACGTAAACAAAATATTAGATTAAGTACTTTATATGATTGTATCTGTTTCAAAATATTTATCAATGGAATTAGAAGATAAGATCAAATGATTGAATTATCAGATATATTGAATTATGATTACAAGTCTCTGTTGAAAGGCCCACGTTGATTTAAGAAATCTTTCCGTTTTAACAATATTCAAAAAATGATAAAGTGATTTATAAATAAGAACAAATTGTCAATCATTGAGAACTAGACAAAGGATAGTAGAAGATTGAATCTTATAAAGACTCGATTGATCTATTTAGTTTCAAACGTACAAAAACGTTTTCAGTTTAAAAAGAACTTTATTATTAAAACGTATATAACTTTTATAAATATCTAGAACCACTTTTGACAACTCATTACTTAACTAGTATGATAAATATAACGATATTTATATTTTATTTTATTAAATATATATAACGATTTAAATTAATATTATATATATTTATACGCGTATTATACGTACATAGTTTTATACTTTTACTATACTTAAACTTTACCTTTATTTAATTTTACTTTACTTTAACTTTAATAATTCATACTTTAATAATTCACTTTAATAATTCATACTTTAATAATTCACTTTAATAATTCATACTTTAATAATTCACTTTAATAATTCACTTTAATAATTCATACTTTAATAATTCACTTTAATAATTCAAAAATCTATTATAAATAGAATTCAATAGGTTTCATTATTCATAGAAACTTGGAAATATTTTTCTCTAAACTCTCTCAATCGATTTACATATATATATTTACTCCGTATTATTTCAAGATATTATTAGTATACATAAAATATTACGATGGAGTGCTGTCCGAGTGATTTCGAAATTGTTTTTCGAGTAGGATAGGATTAAGGAAATTATGGGTTATAGCTATGGAGGTGATTGAGTATGGTTCATGGGTATGCTCGTGAGGTCAATATAGTGTTTATCATTTCCGTTGCGTCTACGTACCTTTCCTGCAATATTGAATCTCAATATTGATACGTGAGTACTCATAATTTAACTTTTACATACTAATAGTGTATCCCTGACTAGTGCTCGAGTATTTAGGATTATGCATGCTTGTACTTTTGATATTGCCCTTAGACAGGTTAGGTTGAATATTGAATTAGTTACATTTGCGGTTGAGATAAGGTATAAGATATGCATGTCCTTGGAAAGCTAGCGAAAAATTAAGGACTTTTCCTTTAGATATCGAATGGTTTCGATGAACGGATTAGAAGTTATAATCAATTGAATTTTCGATATTTTTATTAAAAATGATTATTATTATCGTCGTTTTTATCTTCGTTCTAGTTTTATCTTATTATTATCATTATTATTATCTTTATCAATAAAAGAGATTTATCATTAAAAATTGTTATTTTTTTATTATTACTATCGTTATTATCGTTAAAGTTATAATTAGTATTATTATTATTATCCAATTATTATTATTATTATTATTATTATTATTATTATTATTATTATTATTATTATTATTATTATTATTATTATTATTATTATTATTATTATTATTATTATTATTATTATTATTATTATTATTATTATTATTATTATTATTAGTATTATTATTATTATTATTATCATTATTAATATATATATCATTATTTAAAAATGGATATTGTCATTGTTATTATTATTATTACGATATTATCATTAAGATAATTATTAGTATTATCGTTAAAAATGTTATAGTAACTATCATTATTAATATTAGTGTAATTAAAACAAATATTTGTAACACCTAATTATTTTGATTACTATTATTATCATTATTATGAACACGATATAAAAGACGATTAAAAGCTATTAAACGAAACAATAAGGAAATAATGAGTAAGAGTATCATGATGAAATTAAAATATTATAAGATATTGATTTAGATAAAATTATCGTTCTTATTATTTTTATCATTACTATTATTATTAAAAATATCGTTAGTATTAAAACTATCATTTTAACAAAAATTATCATTTTAATAGAAATGTCATTGTTACTATAAAATATCATTATTATTATTATTTTAAATAGAATTATTATTTTAAAGATAATATTAAAAATTATCGTAAATATTAAAGTTATCATAATTAGAATTATCGTTTTATCATAATGTCATCTTAGTAATTATAAATATTGATATTTTTATAATAATAATTATTATTACAAAATAATACAACTTTTACTTACTATCATTATAGATATTATTTTATCAAATAAATATGTAATACAAACATATTTTACTACATGTAATAACTTACTTTAATAATACCTATCATATTATCTTTATGATATTAAATGAACCCTATAAATTTTATTACTTAATATATATAAAAGTATATTATATTATATAAATTTTATATTAAATTTTATTTATTAATAAATAAATTATATTATTTACTCTAATAAATCTTTTTAAAATATTTAAAAATATAAAACGATGATATTTAAACTATATATTAATCATGTATAGATTTTTGGAAATTATTTTGAGTCAAATTTACTTTTGTTGACTTTTGCATATTAGTCTCGAGCATTAGGATTGTGGTACACTATGACTTGGCCTAATTTGTTAGACAAATATTGACCAACACATAATTATATATAATTAATTTAGGTTTGTGAATCCGAGGCCAACCTTGCACTTGTTCAATGATGTTATATGTATTTTTACTACGAAATACAGTATGGTGAGTTTCATTTGCCTTTTTACCCTTTATATTTTTGGGACTGAGAATACATGCGCTTTTATAAATGTTTGACGAAATAGACACAAGTAATTGAAACTACATTCTATGGTTGAATTATCGAAATCGAATATGCCCCTTTTTATTAAAGTCTGGTAATCTAAGAATTAGGGAACAGACACCCTAATTGACGCGAATCCTAAAGATAGATCTATTGGGCCTAACAAACCCCATCCAAAGTACCGGATGCTTTAGTACTTCGAAATTTATATCATGTCCGAAGGAGGATCCCGGAATGATAGGGGATATTCTTATATGTATCTAGTTAATGTCGGTTACCAGGTGTTCACCATATGAATGATTATTTTTGTCTCTATGCATGGGACGTATATTTATGAGAACTGAAAATGAAATTCTTGTGGTCTATTAAAATGATGGAAATAAATGATTATGATAAACTAATGAACTCACCAACCTTTTGGTTGACACTTTAAAGCATGTTTATTCTCAGGTGTTAAAGAAATCTTCCGCTGTGCATTTGCTCATTTTAAAGATATTACTTGGAGTCTTTCATAGCATATTTCGAAGAACGTTGCATTCGAGTCATTGAGTTCATCAAAGATTATTATTAAATCAATTTATAGTTGGATAATGGATATTATGAAATGGTATGCATGCCTGTCAGTTTTCGATGTAAAGAAAGATTGTCTTTTAAAAACGAATGCAATGTTTGTAAAATGTATCATATAGAGGTCAAATACCTCGTAATGTAATCAACTATTGTGAATCGTTTATAATGTATATGAACGGGTCCTTTCAGTTGGTATCAGAGCGGTGGTCTTAGCGAACCAGGTCTGCATTAGTGTGTCTAACTGATAAGTCGATAGGATGCATTAGTGAGTCTGGACTTCGACCGTGTCTGCATGTTAAAAGTTTTGCTTATCATTTTGTGTCAAAAATTAACTACTTATCATCCTCATGAAATTACCTGCTTATCATTTTTAGTCTAAGACACGTCTTGCTGCATTGATTGTATGAATAGTGTATAGACAAAAATTCATATCTTAGCATATCTGCTAAATCATATCTTATCGTGTCTGTTACTTTAAACTTTGCCTGACATATCCCGCAAAGTCCTCCGTAATCTACGAAATCTTTTGATCTATATATATATATATATATATATATATATATATATATATATATATATATATATATATATATATATATATATATATATATATATATTCTATGTAATTAGAATACCATCCGTTAGCCAAAATCATTTCATATCAAAAAAAAAAAAAAATCCTTTATCCAATCGTACGAAATGGAATTCGTCATCAGTTCAAGTCACTCAGATTCCGAAATGGAATCCCATTCAAGCTCCGAAAGCAGTGTGACTGGAATAGATCAACCAATCAGTCATCACCTATTCTGGATGAATTGGGGATGGGTTCATAGCCTCCTCAATCATTGGAGACAAGAAGAAGGTGATCCCTTCCATCCACCACATTGCCCTCTTGACGAAGAACCTGAAGCACTTACCGGCGAACCTGTCCGAAACACCATGTTCTCGCTCATTTCCAGAGTATCTCGTCACGATTATATATTACATCAAATTTTAGATTTTATTTATCCGCTCGTCCGAACTGACAATCACCCCGGTGTAATAGAAGAAGTCAACGAGCTTCGCGCTCGGGTAGTGGCTTTGGAGAATATGGTGCAGAGATTACAAACACCAACAACAGCATCAGCAGCATAACCAGTACCACCATCATCAACGCCAACAGTACCATTACCACCTCCAACCACAACCGTGTCGTAAACCTCAACTTCACAATCTGTCCCACGAGCATCAACGTCATACGCACCATAGATACGAAGGAGTACCAACAACAATAACTGATGAAGTATTAATTCATAACTTCATTGGAGAAACATTCTGCGGTGATTATGTAATCTCTAAAGTCTTAGAGATTATCTAATCTAGCCCTAACCATAAACCAGTTAAGCGAACCAAAAATGATAGAAGGAAGAGTAGAAACCCTGACAAAAATGGTGTGTGATTAACAAGCTAAACTTGCTTTACCAACAGCATCAGCAGTACCATCAGAGTTACCAACATCGTCAGTACAGTCAACATCCGAATCAACAACACCGATAACATCACAAACTCCGTCAGTTCAAGAATCACTGTGGACATCATTACGAATCAATAACGTGTATATTGTATCAACGAGTTATGAAGAATTAACTCATTCCCTCTGAAGAAATTATATGTATATTATATATATATATATATATATATATATATATATATATATATATATATATATATATATATATATATATATATATATATATATTTGAAATAAATCTTTCCGTGCTAAGCTATTGTGTATGAATCTTAACTACTCGGTTAATTCATATTACAAATATGCAATAATGTACGTCCTTCGGCTGTAACTTAACCAGCGTTAACTACAATCTCTGTCGCAATTCAACAAATTCCAATTCATAATAAATCAAGTATATATTTGATTTTACACTTTCATCATCGATGTACCCGAAACTTTTCAGATAACATCATTCATACTTTGCGAAATTCACAAGAATTCCACGAACCGAACATCATACATCAACAAATAACGAAGTATTGATTCATAATTTCAATGTCATTAAAGAAATACTGCGTAAAAGTTATGTACTTTTTAAAGCCTTTAGGGATTATTAAATTCTAGTTTCAACCGTAAATCAAATGAGTTTAATTTAACATTAACTCATTAAATCTACGTTACATCAGAAGAAAATATACATATATATATTTTCATAAAGACTGTAATAAAATTCTTTTGTACAAAATATTAATTGTGAAATTTTTTTTAACGGGTAGGTAATACCCGAGAGATATATAAATTCACAAATAATATATTACATTCTTCGAATCTGATTCAGCAAATTATCCATTATACTCCCTACTTTCACAACAATATACATTCTTTTATAGAAATCAAAACAACCATACTCATTCAAAATTTAATTACATATTCTGATTTTGAAATCTCAAAATTCAACTCGAGATATGACCAAAATCATCACTCTTAGATCCTTACATCTTTCACAAGCTATATTTTGACTTCAAAACTGTGTTAGAACATCAAATGTATGTTAACGATTACAATCTGTGTTCAAACCCTTTGAAAATTTCTGAAGACTCTTCGAATGATGAGCAATCGAGATGATGATCCAACCACATGTTACCCACAGTTATGTACCCGAAAAACTCTTGAAACTAAAGTAAAAGTTTAAACAACGTATCCGCGTCAGATTCTTTGGCATTTAGTAGCAAAAATAACTTTGCGACTCCTATTCAAAGTAGCTAGTTTTGTCACAGCTCCAGCAAGTCAACTTCAACTTTTCAGTCAGACTAACCTTATTATAACCTTGAGATATACACCATCATTACCAGGGAACCTTTTACATTCCACCACATTATTAGCAGATGTACCAACAACTTCATTACCCTTTGACTTTAGCCTCTCCAAAAAGTCATTATAATTATTTATTGAAACCCCATCATTTACTCATTCGCATCTTGTAATGAGAATTTCCATACGAATCATTGGGAATTAGCAATCAGTATTTTGAAATCTCGCAGCATGTCTACGCCAACAGTTATATGTGTATATATAACGTCTATCTTCTGGACTTAATTTGAATGTGAAGTTTCTGAAAAACACTCCGAACTAAGAATTGGTTCTCCGAAAATGGAAAAATGCTGATAAAGCAGCAAAAACTAAAAACGACTTTAAACGGTAAAATCTGAATGATAATGATGAAATGTGCTGGCAAAGCGCAGAAAAAGAGAAGTTTTGGAACTGGAAAACGGATTGAGCAAAGTAGGAAGGAGGCTTTGGACAAATTACAAAGACTGAACCTGACTTCAAAGGATCCAAATGATTCAGTACCTGCTGAAGTCATTAACGAATACCTTGCTCCTGACTCTAAACCCCTGCGGACAATATTCTTCATCATCCTCTGATATTAGAAATTCTAAAATATCATCATATCTTTCATTATAAATATCCTCCATATTTCTGAAGATATTTTCTTAATTTTTCTTATTTGAAATCATTTACCTCTTCGCACTATCTGTATTACATCATAAAAGAAACTATTTTAGTTTCTAAATTCTGAAACATTCAAGTTTAAAATAGGAATATTTTGAAGTAGTGTTGGGAACTGAAGCATGAATTAGTATAATATAATGACACTTGATCAACGTGATTATATTACAGTAAGTCATGCTGAGTTTCTAAATGGAACGTGATGATTCACAGATCATAATATCATCATGTGCCATGTTATACAACTCTTGTATTCTATTTAACCTCTAAAATATGAAGAAAATATTTCTTGATGATTCGGCCTTTTCCAAGGTATTTTAGTAATTTGACAAGTCAAGATCGTGCCATCACAATTTCCTTCCTAGAACATTAACAATGTTCATTCTGAAATTCATATCTGTGAATTCTGGACCATTACAAGCGGTGCTTAATCGCAAGAAGAAGAAGAAACAAAAGGACAAAACTCCGAAATAAAAATTGGGGTATAAATTGCAGCAAATCAAAGAGAGCATTAACTGTTAATGATAATGATTATAGAAGACAGAAGCAGAGACTTTGAAATATAAGAGAACATATAAAGCCCAACGATAAACCAAAAATTATAAACCATATATATCGATGCATATAGCAATATAAAGACACGGGAGAACTAGAAACACTATAAACCCAAGAGTATAGTAGAAGTAAATAGATTCTCCTGGCGATAGATGAAAAAGAAGAATGACCGATATGAAAGTTAGAAGTATATCGAGAATCGGAACTGGATGGAGCATATTGATGAATACTTTAAAATATGAGTTGAGGGGGAAAGAATAGAAGGTGATGAAACATGACTAGGAACTTAGAAATCAACATATTTAACTCAAACAATGGCGGAATAAGTGAATCAAACCCTCTAGTTAATAGTTAATTTTTTTTGATTAATTTAGTCAAACCACAACTAAATCAAGTGTGATTAGATCAACACCTAGAGCTATTATTCACCACCTGGGTGATTTGGACTGAGAGAAAATTGGAGGAGCTCACTAGATCTGAGTGTGTGTAACAAATGAGAGGCTTAACCTAAAATGAAGAACATAAGACTTTATATACCCCTGATGTTGACTCACCTATGCGATTCATTCATCACACGTACGAGTTGGCTTCATCAGTCGTACGGGTGATCACTCACTCGTGTCTTCTCATTTAGGTTGTAATTGTGACTTAGCTCAGCATCAACCGTGCGTATGAGCCTGTCAGCCATACTAGTGAGGCTTCACTCCTACGTCTAACTAAGTCTAACATAGTCAAACATCTAAATCTCGTTCCTGCAGTTCCTGTAACCACATACAAACACGTATAGGATAATAACGAGCAATCATGGTGGCCTGTAAACTGTTGTACCTGCAATGGACGTGGGTAGATGTCTAGGGACTTGCATAAAATGCATCAACAGAAGGTGTGAGTTGTAATGAAACGAAGGAGGTGAAATTATAAGAAAATCTCCGACAGAACAATTAAAATGGACGATCGCATTTAAAGCGGATCCTAATTCCCTTGATTACCGGAGAGTCAAATCTTATTAAGAAGATTTTCTTCAAATCCCTTGAAACTGGGAATCAATCATATCTACGTCAAATGATAAGATGAATCTACACTTACTCATTTCACTCTTCTATGTTAGCTTCATTCGTACTCTTCATATAAATGGATTGTTTATCCAAATTATTCGCTGATGATAAAACTCTAATTTTCAGCCCGTATGCATCATGAAAACATACTTATTATCATTCACGACCTTTCCACTCAAATTTCGGGACGAAATTTCTTTAACGGGTAGGTATTGTGACAACCCGGAAATTTCCAACCAAATTTAAACTTTAATCTTTATATGTTTCCGACACGATAAGCAATATTTGTTAAGTTAAATTGCAAGAATTTTAAACTATGTTCATACATTCATTCAACCTCGACCATGTTCCAACGATTCACGAACCATTAAACGAATATGATTATATATGTATATGTGTATATATATTATAACTTGAAACGTAAACAAAATATTAGATTAAGTACTTTATATGATTGTATCTGTTTCAAAATATTTATCAATGGAATTAGAAGATAAGATCAAATAATTGAATTATCAGATATATTGAATTATGATTACAAGTCTCTGTTGAAAGGCCCACGTTGATTTAAGAAATCTTTCCGTTTTAACAATATTCGAAAAATGATAAAGTGATTTATAAATAAGAACAAATTGTCAATCATTGAGAAGTAGACAAAGGATAGTAGAAGATTGAATCTCATAAAGACTCGATTGATCTATTTAGTTTCAAACGTACAAAAACGTTTTCAGTTTAAAAAGAACTTTATTATTAAAACGTATATAACTTTTATAAATATCTAGAACCACTTTTGACAACTCATTACTTAACTAGTATGATAAAGATAACGATATTTATATTTTATTTTATTAAATATATATAACGATTTAAATTAATATTATATATATTTATACGCGTATTATACGTACATAGTTTTATACTTTTACTATACTTAAACTTTACCTTTACTTTATTTTTACTTTACTTTAACTTTAATAATTCACTTTAATAATTCATACTTTAATAATTCACTTTAATAATTCATACTTTAATAATTCACTTTAATAATTCACTTTAATAATTCATACTTTAATAATTCACTTTAATAATTCAAAAATCTATTATAAATAGAATTCAATAGGTTTCATTATTTCATAGAAACTTGAAAATATTTTTCTCTAAACTCTCTCAATCGATTTACATATATATATTTACTCCGTATTATTTCAAGATATTATTAGTATACATAAAATATTACGACGGAGTGCTGTCCGAGTGATTTCGAAATTGTTTTTCAAGTAGGATAGGATTAAGGAAATTATGGGTTATAGCTATGGAGGTGATTGAGTATGGTTCATAGGTATGCTCGTGAGGTCAATATAGTGTTTATCATTTCTGTTGCGTCTACGTACCTTTCCTGCAATATTGAATCTCAATATTGATACGTGAGTACTCATAATTTAACTTTTACATACTAATAATGTATCGTTGACTAGTGCTCGAGTATTTAGGATTATGCATGCTTGTACTTTTGATATTGCCCTTAGACAGGTTAGGTTGAATATTGAATTAGTTACACTTGCGGTTGAGATAAGGTATAAGATATGCATGTCCTTGGAAAGCTAGCGAAAAATTAAGGACTTTTCCTTTAGATATCGAATGGTTTCGATGAACGGATTAGAAGTTATAATCAATTGAATTTTCGATATTTTTATTAAAAATGATTATTATTATCGTCGTTTTTATCGTCGTTCTAGTTTTATCTTATTATTATCATTATTATTATCTTTATCAATAAAAGAGATTTATCATTAAAAATTGTTATTTTTTTTATTATTACTATCGTTATTATCGTTAAAGTTATAATTAGTATTATTATTATTATCCAATTATTATTATTATTATTATTAGTATTATTATTATTATTATTATCATTATTAATATATATATATCATTATTTAAAAATGGATATTGTCATTGTTATTATTATTATTACGATATTATCATTAAGATAATTATTAGTATTATCTTTAAAAATGTTATAGTAACTATCATTATTAATATTAGTGTAATTAAAACAAATATTTGTAACACCTAATTATTTTGATTACTATTATTATCATTATTATGAACACGATATAAAAGACGATTAAAAGCTATTAAACAAAACAATTAGGAAATAATGAGTAAGAGTATCATGATGAAATTAAAATATTATAAGATATTGATTTAGATAAAATTATCGTTCTTATTATTTTTATCATTACTATTATTATTAAAAATATCGTTAGTATTAAAACTATCATTTTAACAAAAATTATCATTTTAATAGAAATATCATTGTTACTATAAAATATCATTATTATTATTATTTTAAATAGAATTATTATTTTAAAGATAATATTAAAAATTATCGTAAATATTAAAGTTATCATAATTAGAATTATCGTTTTATCATAATGTCATCTTAGTAATTATAAATATTGATATTTTTATAATAATAATTATTATTACAAAATAATACAACTTTTACTTACTATCATTATAGATATTATTTTATCAAATAAATATGTAATACAAATATATTTTACTACGTGTAATAACTTACTTTAATAATACCTATCATATTATCTTTATGATATTAAATGAACCCTATAAATTTTATTACCTAATATATATAAAAGTATATTATATTATATAAATTTAATATAAAAATTTATTTATTAATAAAAAAATTATATTATTTACTCTAATAAATCTTTTTAAAATATTTAAAAATATAAAACGATGATATTTAAACTATATATTAATCATGTATAGATTTTTGGAAATTATTTTGAGTCAAATTTACTTTTGTTGACTTTTGCATATTAGTCTCGAGCATTAGGATTGTGGTACACTATGACTTGGCCTAATTTGTTAGACAAATATTGACCAACACATAATTATATATAATTAATTTAGGTTTGTGAATCCGAGGCCAACCTTGCACTTGTTCAATGACGTTATATGTATTTTTACTACGAAATACAGTATGGTGAGTTTCATTTGCCTTTTTACCCTTTATATTTTTGGGACTGAGAATACATGCGCTTTTATAAATGTTTGACGAAATAGACACAAGTAATTGAAACTACATTCTATGGTTGAATTATCGAAATCGAATATGCCCCTTTTTATTAAAGTCTGGTAATCTAAGAATTAGGGAACAGGCACCCTAATTGACGCGAATCCTAAAGATAGATCTATTGGGCCTAACAAACCCCATCCAAAGTACCGGATGCTTTAGTACTTCGAAATTTATATCATGTCCGAAGGGGGATCCCGGAATGATAGGGGATATTCTTATATGTATCTAGTTAATGTCGGTTACCAGGTGTTCACCATATGAATGATTATTTTTGTCTCTATGCATGGGACGTATATTTAAGAGAACTGGAAATGAAATTCTTGTGGTCTATTAAAATGATGGAAATAAATGATTATGATAAACTAATGAACTCACCAACCTTTTGGTTGACACTTTAAAGCATGTTTATTCTCAGCTGTTAAAGAAATCTTCCGCTGTGCATTTGCTCATTTTAAAGATATTACTTGGAGTCTTTCATAGCATATTTCGAAGAACGTTGCATTCGAGTCATTGAGTTCATCAAAGATTATTATTAAATTAATTTATAGTTGGATAGTGGATATTATGAAATGGTATGCATGCCTGTCAATTTTCGATGTAAAGAAAGATTGTCTTTTAAAATCGAATGCAATGTTTGTAAAATGTATCATATAGAGGTTAAATACCTCGCAATGTAATCAACTATTGTGAATCGTTTATAATGTATATGAACGGGTCTTTTCAGTTGGTATCAGAGCAGTGGTCTTAGCGAACCAGGTCTGCATTAGTGTGTCTAACTGATAAGTCGATAGGATGCATTAGTGAGTCTGGACTTCGACCGTGTCTGCATGTCAAAAGTTTTGCTTATCATTTTGTGTCAAAAATTAACTACTTATCATCCTCAGGAAATTACCTGCTTATCATTTTTAGTCTAAGACACGTCTTGCTGCATTGATTGCATAAATAGTGTATAGACAAAAATTCATATCTTAGCATATCTGCTAAATCATATCTTATCGTGTCTGTTACTTTAAACTTTGCCTGACATATCCCGCAAAGTCCTCCGTAATCTACGAAATCTTTTGATCTATATATATATATATATATATATATATATATATATATATATATATATATATATATATATTCTATGTAATTAGAATACCATCCGTTAGCCAAAATCATTTCATATCAAAAAAAAAAAACAATCCTTTATCCAATCGTACGAAATGGAATTCGTCATCAGTTCAAGTCACTCAGATTCCGAAAAGGAATCCCATTCAAGCTCCGAAAGCAGTGTGACCGGAATAGATCAACCAATCAGTCATCACCTATTCTGGATGAATTAGGGATGGGTTCGTAGCCTCCTCAATCATTGGAGACAAGAAGAAGGTGATCCCTTCCATCCACCACATTGCCCTCGTGACGAAGAACCTGAAGCACTTACCGGTGAACCTGTCCGAAACACCATGTTCTCGCTCATTTCCAGAGTATCTCGTCACGATTATATATTACATCAAATTTTAGATTTTATTTATCCGCTCGTCCGAACTGACAATCACCCCGGTGTAATAGAAGAAGTCAACGAGCTTCGCGCTCGGGTAGTGGCTTTGGAGAATATGGTGCAGAGATTACAAACACCAGCAACAGCATCAGCAGCATAACCAGTACCACCATCATCAACGCCAACAGTACCATTACCACCTCCAACCACAACCGCGTCGTAAACCTGAACTTCACAATCTGTCCCACGAGCATCAACGTCATACGCACCATAGATACCAAGGAGTACCAACAACAATAACTGATGAAGTATTAATTCATAACTTCATTGGAGAAACATTCTACGGTGATTATGTAATCTCTAAAGTCTTAGAGATTATCTAATCTAGCCCTAACCATAAACTAGTTAAGTGAACCAAAAATGATAGAAGGAAGAGTAGAAACCCTGACAAAAATGGTGTGTGATTAACAAGCTAAACTTGCTTTACCAACAGCATCAGCAGTACCGTCAGAGTTACCAGCATCGTCAGTACAGTCAACATCTGAATCAACAACACCGATAACATCACAAACTCCGTCAGTTCAAGAATCACTGTGGACATCATTACGAATCAATAACGTCTATATTGTATCAACGAGTTATGAAGAATTAACTCATTCCCTATGAAGAAATTATATGTATATTATATATATATATATATATATATATATATATATATATATATATATATATATATATATATATATATATATATATATATATATATATATATATATATATATATATATATATATATATATATATATATATATATATATATATATATTTTTTTTTTGAAATAAATCTTTCCGTGCTAAGCTATTGTGTATGAATCTTAACTACTCGGTTAATTCATATTACAAATATGCAATAATGTACGTCCTTCGGCCGTAACTTAACCAGCGTTAAATACAATCTCTGTCGCAATTCAACAAATTCCAATTCATCTAATAACATATGGGACTCAAAGCTTTGTCATCTAATACCAAATATCTAACTAGAAAACAAGTTACATGTTTTATATCATGAATTATTAAACTAAAATACAAACTAGAATTTCCTTTAAATCCCATCCATTATCCACGACCAAAAACACCTACAAACACTTTCATTCTTCAATTTTCTTCATCTAATTGATCTCTCTCAAGTTTTATCTTCAAGTTCTAAGTGTTCTTCATAAATTCTATAAGTTCTAGTTTCATAAAATCAAGAATACTTTCAAGTTTGCAAGTATACTTCCAAGCTTTCTAATCCATTTTAAGTAATCATCTAAGATCAAGAAACCTTTTTTACTTACAGTAGGTTATTACTCTAATTCAAGGTAATACTCATATTTAAACTTTGATTCAATTTCTATAACTATAACTATCTTAATTCGAGTAGAAAATCTTACTTGAACTTGTTTTTGTGTCATGATTCTACTTCAAGAACTTCCAAGCCATCCAAGATCCTTTAAAGCTATAGATCATTTCTTGTTACTTCCAGTAGGTTTACCTACTATACTTGAGGTAGTAATGGTGTTCATAACATCATTCGATTCATATATATAAAACTATCTTATTCGAGGATTATAACTTGTAATCACTAGAACATAGTTTAGTTAATTCTAAACTTGTTCGCAAACAAAGTTAATCCTTCTAACTTAACTTTTAAAATCAACTAAACACATGTTCTATATCTATACGATATGCTAGCTTAATGATTTAAAACCTAGAAACACGAAGAATACCGTAAAAGCGGATATACACCGTCGTAGTGAAACCGGGGGCTGTTTTGGGTTAGATAATTAAAAACTATGATAAACTTTGATTTAAAAGTTGTACTTCTGGGAAAATGATTTTTATTATGAACATGAAATTATATCCAAAAATCATGGTTAAACTCAAAGTGGAAGTATGTTTTTCAAAATGGTTATCAAGACGTCGTTCTTTCGACTGAAATAACTACCTCTTACAAAATTGACTTGTAACCTGTATTTTTGACTATAAACTTATACTTTTAACACAACCATAGACACTCTATATGTAGTAATGATCGAGTTAGCTATACAGGGTTGAGGTTGATTCCAAAATAATATATATACTTTGAGTTGTGATCGAGTCTGAGACTTGTATGCACTGGGTCGTGGATTGATTCGAGATAATATATATTGTTTTATTTCTGTACTACTAACTGTGGACTACAAACGTTGTACTATCAACTTAACAAACTTAAATCGTTAAAACAAAATAAAATATGGTATAATTATATTTTGATCATACTTTGATATATATATACATATTTGTTATAGGTTCGTGAATCGACCAGTGGCCAAGTGAAATTTTCCGACGAAGTGATAATCTGTGAAAGTGAGTTATAGTCCCATTTTTTACTATCTAATATTTTGGGATGAGAATACATGCAGTTTTGTAAATGTTTTACAAAATAGACACAAGTACTTGAAATTACATTCTATGTTGGATTATGAATTCCGAATATCACCCTTTTAGCTTGGTAACCTAAGAATTAGGGAACAGACACCCTAATTGACTCGAATCCTAAAGGTAGATCTACGGGCACTAACTCCCCCCATACTGGAAAATGGTATGCTTTAGTACTTTGAGTTATTAATACAGATGGATTTCTGTTTTGGGGATATTATATATGCATTTTGTTAATGTCTGAAATGTCTCGTTCATGTTGATTTTAAACGTTCCATATTAATTGATTTCATCGCGAGGTTTTGACCTCTATATGAGACGTTTTTCAAAGACTGCATTCATTTTTAAAATAACCATAACCTTTATTTTATCGATAAAGGTTTAAAAAGCATTACGTAGATTATCAAATAATGATAATCTAAAATATACCGTTTACACACGAGCATTACATAATGGTTTACAATAAGAATATATTACATCAAAAATAAGTTTCTTGAATGCAGTTTTTACATAATATCATACAAGCATGGACTCCAAATCTTGTCCTTATTTTAGTATGCAACAGCGGAAGCTCTTAATAATCACCTGAGAATAAACATGCTTTAAACGTCAACAAAAATGTTGGTGAGTTATAGGTTTAACCTATATATTTATCAATCGAAATAATAGACCACAAGATTTCATATTTCAATATACATCCCATACATAGAGATAAAAAAATCATTCATATGGTGAACTCCTGGTAACCGACATTAACAAGATGCATATAAGAATATCCCCTATCATTCCGGGAAATCCTTCGGACATGATAAAAACGAATTCGAAGTACTAAAGCATCCGGTACTTTGGATGGGGTTCGTTAGGCCCAATAGATCTATCTTTAGGATTCGCATCAATTAGTAGATTGGTTTACTAATTCTTAGGTTACCAAGCAAAAGGGGCATATTCGGCTTCGATCATTCACCCATATAATGTAGTTTCAATTGCTTGTGTCTATTTCGTAAAACATTTATAAAACTGCATGTATTCTCATCCCAAAATATTAGATTTTTAAAAGTGGGACTATAACTCACTTTCACATATTTTTACTTCATCGGGAAGTAAGACTTGGCCACTGGTCGATTCACGAACCTATAACAAATATGTACATATATATCAAAGTATGTTCAAAATATATTTACAACACTTTTAATACATTTTGATGTTTTAAGTTTATTAAGTCAGCTGTCCTCGTTAGTAACCTACAACTACTTGTCCATAGTTAGATATACAGAAATAAATCGATATATATTATCTTGAATAAATCCACGACCCAGTGTATAAACGTCTCAGGCTAGATCACAACTCAAAGTATATATACTTTTGGAATCAACCTCAACCCTGTATAGCTAACTCCAACATTACTGCATATAGAGTGTGTATGGTTATTCCAAATAATATATATAGATGGGTCGATATAATATGTCAAAACATTTGCATACGTGTCTATGGTATCCCAAGATTACATAATATATTACAATATAAATTAGCTAGGATATGATTTGTATAGAATTGTTACAATATTTCTCGTAGCTACAACAATCAAAAAAATATCCAATCTTGTTTTACCCATAACTTCTTCGTTTTAAATCCGTTTTGAGTGAATCAAATTGCTATAGTTTCATATTGAACTCTATTTTATGAATCTAAATAGAAAAAGTATAGGTTTATAGTCAGAAATATATGTTACAAGTCTTTTTTGTAAGAGGTAGTCATTTTAGTTGAAAGAACGACGTCTTGATGACCATTTTGAAAAACATACTTCCACTTTGAATTTAACCATGATTTTTGGATATAATTTCATGTTCATAAGAAAAATTATTTTCCCATAAGAACAACTTTTAAATCAAATTTTATCATAGTTTTTAATTAACTAACACAAAACAGCCTGCGGTGTTACTACGGCGGTGTATATCCGGTTTTACGGTGTTTTTCGTATTTTTTGGTTTTAAATCATTAAGTTAGCATATCATATAGATATAGAACATGTGTTTAGTTGATTTTAAAAGTCAAGTTAGAAGGATTAACTTTTGTTTGCGAACAAGTTTAGAATTAACTAACTATGTTATAGTGATTACAAGTTTAAACCTTCGAATAAGGTAGTTTTATATATATGAATCGAATGATGTTATGAACATCATTACTACCTCAGGTTTTGTGGATAAACCTACTGGAAATTAGAAAAAATAGATCTAGCTTCAAAGGATCCTTGGATGGCTTGAAAGTTCTTGAAGCAAAATCATGACACAAAAACAAGTTCAAGTAAGATTTCCACTTGAAATAAGATTGTTAAAGTTATAGAAATTGAATCAAAGTTTGAATATGAGTATTACCTTGTATTAGAAAGATATCTTACTGTAAATAAGAAAGATTTCTTGAGGTTGGATGATCAATTTACAAGATTGGAAGTAAGCTAGCAAACTTGGAAGTATTCTTGATTTTATGAAACTAGAACTTATAGAATTTATGAAGAACACTTAGAACTTGAAGATAGAACTTGAGAGAGATCAATTAGATGAAGAAAATTGAAGAATGAAAGTATTTGTAGGTGTTTTTGGTCATTGGTATATGGATTAGATATAAAGGATGTGTAATTTTGTTTACTTGTAAATAAGTCATGAATGATTACTAATATTTTTGTAATTTTATGAGATATTTCATGCTAGTTGCCAAATGATGGTTCCCACATGTGTTAAGTGACTCACATGGGCTGCTAAGAGTTGATCATTGGAGTGTATATACCAATAGTACATACATCTAAAAGCTGTGTATTGTACGAGTAAGAATACGGGTACATACGAGTAGAATTGTTGATGAAACTAAACGAGGATGTAATTGTAAGCATTTTTGTTAAGTAGAAGTATTTTGATAAGTGTCTTGAAGTCTTTCAAAAGTGTATGAATACATATTAAAACACTACATGTATATACATTTTAACTGAGTCGTTAAATCATCGTTAGTCGTTACATGTAAATGTTGTTTTGAAACCTTTAGGTTAACGATCTTGTTAAATGTTGTTAACCCATTGTTTATTATATCTAAAGAGATGTTAAATTATTACATTATAATGATATTATGATATATTAATATATCTTAGTATGATATATATACAGTTAAATGTTGTTACAACGATAATCATTACATATATGTCTCGTTTCGAAATCATTAAGTTAGTAGTCTTGTTTTTACATATGTAGTTCGTTGTTAATACTTAATGAAATGTTTACTTATCATTTATCATGATTAAACATAGTGTATCAATATCTTAATATGATTCATATGTATTTAGTAAGACGTTGTTATAACGATAATCTTTATATATATCGTTTCGAGTTTCTTAATTCAATAAACTCAATTTTATGTATATAACTCATTGTTAAAATACCTAATGAGATACTTACTTATCATAATATCATGTTAACTATATATATAATCATATGTCATCATATAGTTTTACAAGTTTTAACGTTCGTGAATCACCGGTCAACTTGGGTGGTCAATTGTCTATATGAAACCTATTTCAATTAATCAAGTCTTAACAAGTTTGATTGCTTAACATGTTGGAAACACTTAATCATATAAATATCAATTTTATTTAATATATATAAACATGGAAAAGTTCGGGTCACTACAATGTCGGTTACCAGGTGTTCAACATATGATTGGCTTTTATGCAGTTCGCATGTTATTGAAAAATGGAAATGGAAATCTTGTGGTCTATTATTACGATTTGATAAATATATAGGTTAAACCTATAACTCACCAACATTTTTGTTGAATTTTAAGCATGTTTATTCTCAGGTGATTATTAAGAGCTTCCGCTGTTGCATGCTAATTTAAGGACAAGAATTGGAGTCAGCATGCTTGTAATATATTGTTTAAAAACTGCATTCGGAGATTTAAATCGATGTGTAATATTGTTGTAAACCAATATGTAATATTCGTGTGTAAAACGTTATCTTTTAGATTATCATTACTTGATAATCTACGTTATGATTTTTGAACCTTTATTGATAAAATAAAGGTTATGGTATGTTTTTAAATAAAACGAATGCAGTCTTCGAAAAAATGTCTCATATAGAGGTCAAACCTCGCAACAAAATCAATTAATATGGAACATTTATAATCGATATAAACGGGACATTTCAGTTGGTATCAGAGCGTTGGTCTTAGAGAATCAGAAATTTGTATTAGTGTGTCTAACCGAGTTTGTTAGGATGCATTAGTGAGTCTGGACTTCGACCGTGTTTACTTGAAAAATGATTGCTTAACACTTTTGTTGGAAACTACATATTTTTACATGTAAATATTATGTGATATATTAATCTCTTAACGTGTTTGATATTGTGTGATAGATGTCTACCTCTAGTACAAATCCCATCGACTCACCTAATAATAATGAAGAGCCGAATGTATTTTGGGAAGATTCACAAATTCCAGAAGAGGAACCGGAAGAAGAGGAACCGGAAGAAGAGGAACCAGAAGAGGAGGAATCGGAAGAAGAAGAGGTTCCGGAGGAAGAAATATTAATAACTACAGAAAAATGCTTAAATAAAAGAAAATCCTCAACCAATGGACCAAAGTTAAAAATGGTCAATGGTGTTTCCGCCGAGGAAGAAAAATATTGGGAAAATTGCCAATTTTTCGATGAATCGGATCCCGACGAGGATTTCGATGATGTTATAGAAATTACCCCGACTCAATTTAATAAGGCAAAAGAAAATAATAAAGGAAAAGCTATCAAAATAGAAAAACTCGAGTCCAAAACAGATGAACTCTATGTTAACATGAAATATCCCGATGAGATATATCGTAAACACTCGTATTTCTTAAGTTTTAACTATAACCCAGAGACATCTAAGCCACCAGGTTTTTCTAAACCATTTGTGAAAACAATGGCTCGTATTAGGGGATCACCATATATCCCTAGGAAATTAGCGAAACGAACCAAGTCCGAAGAGGAAGAAACAAGTGAGTCGGAATAAAGAGTAGTAACCATGATGTGTAGTATATGTATTGAAGTGTGCTTGTACTTTTATGTTATATGTAAAAGTTGCTTGAATTGTTTGTTAAATTTTTTTTTTTTACGAATCTAATCCTCGTCTATTTTACAATATAAAAACACACAATGGACGTTAAGGATAGACGACCAAATATTTTAGAAGACTTACCAAGGGATATGATTGATGAAATCTTGTCTAAAGTCGGTCAGAATTCATCGGCACAATTATTTATGGCAAAATTAGTTTGTAGGACATTTGAAAGACGTTCCAGGCATGCCTTGGTTTATAAAAGGCTTTCCTTTAATAGATGGTGTATATCACATTGGTGAGAACCTAAGTTACGCCATGTTTTTTTAAGGCATTAAGTGCGGAAAACCCTACTGCAACTTTCCGCTACGGGTTGAGAGCCTATTTTGACTCTACATAACCCAACATAGGACTTCGTTCTTTAGAAAGAGCTTCAAACATGCAACATAAAGAAGTATGTTATGTTTACGGGTTAGTGATGTTCGCTTCTCACCAAATTGAGAAAAAGAACACCGGGTTGCAACTTCGAAATAAAACATTCCCACAAGTGACGGATTCAGTAGTTGAAGTGAGAAATAAGGTTTTTAGATTGTTACGAGGCTGTTGGGCATTATGTAACCCTCGTCCTTTTGATGACGTTACAACATGCTGCCTAGCCAATGGCCATAACGGTTATTTTCCACAAGACCAAGGATAGGAAATAGTATTAGTAAAACCCGAATGCATGACTTGCTTCTGGACCTATGAATTACGTATCTTTATTGCCTTCGTGGAACGACCTGCGTTAAACTAGAAGTGTCTTCACAATTGCCTTGTATCAAAGTTATTGTGTGCTATACTTCATGCTATATGTAAAATAGCGGTATTGTAAATTTGTAAAAATATTGTATAAAAGTTTGAACGCGAAATATTATTGCATTTAGTTTTTCATATAGAATCGTAGTAGTTGAATTGTATAATAGCTACTAAGTATGAACTTAACGGGTAGGTACAACCCGAATTAAAACTATAAAACGCTAATATGAAGAAAAAGCTTTTATAAATAAGTTCATATTATGCTACAAAATACTATTGACTACTCTTGAATTCTATATGATTAACTCAATTCTTTTGGCTATTTTTGAAGGAAATGGCACCGACGACTCGTTAGAACTTGAACATGAGTGAGGAAGACTTCCGTGTTTTCCTTGCTGCGAACATAGCCGCAGTACAGGCCGCAATATAAAATAACAACAATAACTCTGGTTCTAGCAGTGGAACTAATTTCACAAGAAATCATGTAGGATGCTCCTATAAAGAATTCACTGCCTGTAAACCTTTGGAATTCGATGGAACCGAGGGTCCAATCGGATTAAAACGGTGGACCAAAAGTGTTGAATCGGTGTTTGCCATAAGTAAGTGCACAGAAGAAGACAAAGTAAAGTACGCTATGCATACCTTCACAGGTACTACGTTAACATGGTGGAACACCTATCTCGAGCAGGTCAGAAAAGATGCTTCTTACGCACTACAGTGGTCAGCATTCAAGCACTTGATGAACGAGAAGTATCATCCCAAAAACGAGGTCAATAAGATCAAGGTAGAGCTTAGAGGATTACGGACGCAAGGTTTCGACATCACCACGTACGAACGAAGATTCACAGAGTTGTGCTTATTGTGTCCTAGAGCATTCGAAGATGAAGAACGGAAGATCGACGCATTTGTAAAAGGGTTACCAGAAAGAATTCAAGAAGATGTGAGTTCGCACGAACCCGTCTCCATACAAAAGGCAAGTCGAATGACTCACAAACTCATAAATCAGATTGAAGGAAGGATTAAAGAATAGGCGACTGAAGAGACCAACACGAAACAAGTTAAGAGAAGGTGGGAAGAAACCAGTGACAAGGGTCACCAATACAACAACGACAACAATCACAATCACAATCGCAACAACTATCCCAACAACCGTAACATCAACCACAACAACAAGAATCGCAACCCCAACAACAACTATAACAACCGATTCAACAACAACAACAACCACAACAACAAACATCCCAACAATAATAAAATAAGGCAGAAGCCATGCCAGAGGTGTGAAGGATACCATCCGACTGGGTTCTGCCCGACAACGTGTACTAAGTGTAAAAGAAGTGATCATGGTGTGACGAAGTGTGAAGTCTACGGACCGTCGATTAACAAAAATAATACAACAAATAATGTCGGGACAAATAATGCCGTCTTTATTTGTTATGGATGTGGGAAACTGGGCCATGTCAAGAGTAAATACCCAAACCAAGGGAATACAAATGGTCAAAGTTGTGGAAGAGTCTTCAACATCAATGCGGCAGAAGCGCAGGAAGACCCGAAGCTTTTTACGGGTACGTTTCTTATTGATTAAAAACCTGCTTATGTTTTATTTGATTTGGGTGTGGATAGAAGCTATATGAGTAGAGATTTTTGTGCTAAATTAAGTTGTCCACTGATGCCTTTGGATAATAAATTTTTACTTGAATTAGCGAACAGTAAATTAATTACAACAGATAATATATGTCGGAATCGAGAAATTAAACTGGTTAGCGAAACGTTTAAGATTGATTTGATACCAGTAGAGTTAGGGAGTATTGATGTGATAATTGGCATTGACTGGTTGAAAGAGGTGAAAGCTGAGATTGTTTGTTACAAAAATGTGATTCGTATTGTACGCGAAAAAGGAAAACCTTTAATGGTGTACGGAGAAAAGAGTAACGCGAAGTTAAATCTTATTAGAAGATTGAAGGCACAAAAACTAATAAGAAAAGGTTGCTATGTCATTCTAGCACACATCGAGGAAGTCAAACCCGAAGAAAAGAACATCAATCATGTTCCCATTGCAAAAGAATTCCCCGATGTATTTCCGAATGAATTATCGGGACTACCTCCACACCGATCCGTTGAATTTCAAATAGATCTTGTATCGAGAGCTGCACCAATAGCTCGTGCTCCATACAGACTCGCACCCAGTGAAATGAAGGAACTCCAGAGTCAATTACAAGAACTTTTAGATCGTGGTTTCATTCGACCAAGCACTTCACCGTGGGGAGCACTTGTTTTGTTTGTCAAGAAGAAAGATGGTACATTCAGGTTGTGTATAGACTACCGAGAGTTGAACAAACTTACCATCAAGAACCGTTATCCACTACCAAGAATCAACGACTTATTTGATCAACTACAAGGCTCGTCAGTTTATTCGAAGATTGATTTATGTTCTGGGTATCATCAAATGCGGGTGAAGGAGGATGATATTCCGAAGACTGCTTTCAGAATGCATTACGATCATTATGAGTTTATGGTTATGCCGTTTAGGTTGACTAACGCACCTGCTGTGTTCATGGACCTCATAAACCGAGTGTGTGGACCATATCTTGACAAGTTTGTTATTATTTTTATCGATGACATCCTTATATACTCAAAGAATGAGCAAGAGCACGAAGAACATTTAAGAAAAGTGCTAGAATTGTTGAGGAATGAGAAACTGTACGCTAAATTTTCAAAGTGTGCATTTTGGCTGAAAGAAGTTCAATTCCTCAGTCACATTGTGAGCAAAGAAGGTATTCAAGTTAATCCAGCAAAGATTGAAACCGTTGAGAAGTGGGAAACACCGAAAACTCCTATGCAGATACGCCAATTTTTAGGATTGGCTGGTTACTACAGAAGTTTCATCCAAGATTTTTCCAAAATAGCAAAACCCTTGACTGCATTAACTCATAAAGGGAAGAAATTTGAATGGAAGGATGAGAAGGAGAAAGCGTTTCAATTGTTGAAGAAAAAGTTAACTACGACACCTATATTGTCATTGCCTGGAGGGAATGATGATTTTGTGATTTATTGTGACGCTTCGAAGCAAGGTCTTGGTTGTGTATTAATGCGTGAAATGAAGGAAATTGCTTATGCATCCAGGTAATTGAAGATTCACGAGCAAAATTATATAACTCACGATTTGGATTTGGGCGCTGTTGTTTTTGCATTAAAGACTTGGAGACACTACTTATATGGGGTCAAAAGTATCATATATACCGACCACAAAAGTCTCCAACATATATTTGATCAGAAACAGCTGAACATGAGGCAGCATAGGTGGATTGAACTGTTGAACGATTACGACTTTGAGATTCGATACCACCCGGGGAAGGCGAATGTGGTAACCGACGCTTTGAGTAGAAAGGACAAAGAACCTATACGGGTAAAAGCTATGAATATAATTATTCGTACTAACCTTACAACTCAAATAAAGGAGTCGCAACAAGGAGTTTTTAAAGAGGGAAATTTGAAGAATGAAATACCCAAAGGATCGGAGAAACATCTTAATATTCGGGAAGACGGAACCCGGTATAGAGCCGAAAGAATTTGGGTACCAAAGTTTGGAGATGTGAGAGAATTGGTACTTAGGAAAGCGCATAAAACCAGATACTCAATACATCCCGGAGCGGGAAAGATGTACAAAGATCTCAAGAAACATTTTTGGTGGCTGGGTATGAAAGCCGACATTGCTACATACGTAGGAGAATGTTTGATGTATTCTAAGGTCAAAGCTGAACATCATAAACCATCAGGTCTACTTCAACAACCCGAAATCCCAGAATGGAAATGGGAAAACATTACCATGGATTTCATTACTAAATTGCCAAGGACTGCAAGTGGTTATGATACTATCTGGGTAATAGTCGATCGTCTCACCAAATCAGCACACTTTCTGCCAATAAGAGAAGATGATAAAATGGAGAAGTTGGCGCGGTTATACTTGAAGGAAGTTGTCTCCAGACACAGAATACCAATCTCTATTATCTCTGATAGGGACGGTAGATTTGTTTCAAGGTTTTGGCAAACGTTACAACAAGCGTTGGGAATTCATCTAGATATGAGTACAGCCTATCATCCACAAACCGATGGGCAGAGTGAAAGAATGATACAGACCCTTGAAGACATGCTACGAGCATGTGTTATTGATTTTAGAAACAGTTGGGATCGACATCTACCGTTAGCAGAATTTTCCTACAACAACAGTTACCACTCGAGTATTGAGATGGCACCGTTTGAGGCACTTTATGGTAGAAAGTGCAGGTCTCCGATTTGTTGGAACGAGGTGGGGGATAGACAGATTACGTGTCCAGAAATTATCCAAGAAACTACCGAGAAAATCATTCAAATTCAACAACAGTTGAAAATCGCCCAATGGATCGTGAGGTTAAAGAACTTAAGCAAAACAAAATGTGACTTCCCGGAAAATTTCAACCAATTTTAAACCAAACTCTCGATACGATTTCATAATTCTGACATGATAAGCAAAGTTTGTAATGATTGAGTCTCAAAATTTTCGAATTTGTTTTTACGAATTTAATCACCCTTTGACTATTCCCGACGATTCACGAACAAGTGTTTGTAAATAAATATGTATATAAAAATGTAATGATATATGAAAATTGTAAATAATAAAAATATAAAATTTAATATGTAAAATAAAATACAAAATAATTATGTTGTAATTTAAAATGAATCTATATATATAAGTTATGATATATATATATATATATATATATATATATATATATATATATATATATATATATATATATATATATATATATATATATATATATATATATATATATATATATATATATATATATATATATATATATATATAGTGTAATATACGTGTATAGTGTATAAATATTCAATTAATAATTAATAAACATTACATAAGTAATAAATATTAAAGACTCAACATATTATAATTAGTATATATGATAAAATTTATAAATTATATTATATTAATTAAATTACAAGTTGAAAAACAATTGTTATATTAATATTATTAACATCTTCTTCATTTTAAATGTTAATATTAATATTTACAGTAGTAATATTATTATTTTTGTAACATTAATATATTAGAAGTAATTACAAGTTAAAAGATAATTGCTATTACTTATTATTAATATCAGTATTATTAATACTATAAAGAAATTGGATACATTTAATTATTAATATTATTGATATCATTACTACTTACATTATTATTGGTATTACTATTAATATCAATATTAGTAATATTAAATATTAAAATTTTAAACAAAAATTTAAGGTTATGAGTATCAAAATAAATACTTAAAATATAAATATTAATATATGAATGATTAAATTCATTATTTAGTTAAAATTTAAATATTATTAATTATCATAATTATTATTAATAAAATTCTTACTTTCATAATTATAATTACCATTATCATTATTAATATAAAGATAATACAATTAATAATATCATTTTTGATTATTAATATCATAATTGTTAATATTATTATTATTAGTTATATAATTATTATTACTACTAATATTTTTATTATTAATCTATTTATTTATCTATTAATACTGAATCTAAATAAATCAGATAGCTAAATTGGAATCAGTTTAACGTAGCATTCATACTGTGTTGGATTTTTGTTTCTATCTTCCAACTAGTACGATCAATCACATATTTTCAAATTCTGTTAGCCATCTAGATCGTCTTTTACTTTTATATTTTTTTTTATGTACGATCGAATATAGATGTCAAATTCAATTATAAATCAATCAAATTATTCTGTGTTATCAGTAACTCACTCGCTTCACTCTTTATCTTTATCAATTAAAAATCGATTATTATCAATTTAATTTGTAAACAGAAATAAGCAAGAACAGCGTATGCCCTGTTCTTGATACTTTTTCACAAAAACTCGATTTTGAATGATTTTTCAAAATGTAATAATATGGGTCTGTTAGGAATCCTTTTTGCAAACTTCCTGTGAATTTTTAGAGTCCAATTCATCATATCTAATTTTAATTTCAGAGTCAAAGTTTAAAAATTAAAAAGTCAAACTTCGTATTCATCACAAAATTCGCTTTTGTTTTAATGTTTATGTTAAAATTAACGATTCATAAACTTTCTTTGAATGATTTAGAACTAAATTCATGTAGGAATCGTGAGCTAAAGCCATCTTAAAATTAAAATCAATTTATGAGTTCGTTAAGCTCAAAAGTTGCTGTATCTATTTTTTTTAATTATTTATTTTTTGCGAAATATAAAGTCATATTTACAAATGGTTTTCATTTTAATTACAAGTATTAAAATCAACATTTGGTTCAATGGGGATAATTTTTCTGGTCTCTGATCGAATTGGAAAATGAAGAAGAAGGGTAACAGTTATAAAGGGTTAAGTAAAATTGGATGTGGGGTTAATCAGATAAGACTAAACAGAAGAATGGTTAGGATGTTATGTCAGTTTTCGAGAGGTTGGGGGTTCGAGCCTGGCTCATGACATTTTTTTTTGGGAAAAGCTCTTAAGGTAGTAAATACTCCTATCATTATTATTATTATTATTATTATTATTATTATTATTATTATTATTATTATTATTATTATTATTATTATTATTATTATTATTTTTATTATTATTATAATTATTATTATTATTACTATTACTATTACTATTACTATTACTATTATTATTATTATTATTATTATTATTATTATTATTATTATTATTATTCATATTATTATTATTATTGTTATTATTGTTATGTTATTATTATTACTTACTAGTATTATTATATTACTAATTATTATCATCTATTAATATTATTAGTATTAACACTATTATTATTATTTGTATCATTATTATTGTATCATCATTGTTATTATTAATTATTACGATTAAGATTATGGATATGTTGATTATTTTTAATACTAACATAATATTATAAATATTATTATCATTTTAGTTATTATTAAGTAATAACATTAAGTGTTATTATTATTATTATTAATATAAATATTAGTCTCATCTTATAAGTATTAGAATTATCATTAGTAACATATGTATTAATAAAAATATTATCATTACTATTATTAATATGATTACAATTATTAGAATTGTTATTATTAAAAATTAATATCATTATTATCATTTTTACAAAAATTATTAATTTGTTATCATTAAAACTATCCTTATTTATATTATCAAGTAATATCTATGTTATTTATTAAAACAATATTGATTATGAAAATAAAGGTTTAATGACATTAATAAGTTTATAAGTAAAGAATATATATATATATATATATATATATATATATATATATATATATATATATATATATATATATATATATATATATATATATATATATATATATATATATTGGGGCAGGATCAATGGGGAAGTAACCAATCGGGGGGAAGCGGGGGGGGGGGGGGGGGGGAAGCAAATTTTTTTTTTTCGTTTTTTTTTTAATTTTTTTTCCCGGCATCAAGATCACACGAAAATATGAACATTTAGAAGAGACACTTCGTGATGAATGTTATTATTTAGGCGGGAAAACGATCAACAAAAATAACATTCAAGATAATATTGTTCGTGAAGAATATGAACGTTTTTTTTCTTCATGTTTTGTGAAGTAAAATTTAGCCCGATTTAGAGTTTAGGGTTTAGGGTTTAGGGTTTAAGGTTTGGTGTTTTGGGTTTATGAAATAAACCCAAAACACCAAACCCTAAACCGTAAACCCTAAACCCTAAACTCTAAACCGTTCGTGTTAAAAAACTCAATCTAAATCCTAAATCTAAACCCTAAATCTAAACCCTAAATTTCTAAACCCTAATATCTAAACCCTATAAACCCTAATATCTAAACCCTAATATCCAAACCCCAATAGCTAAAACCTCAAAATACGCTCGAAAAACAGGATAATTGTTATATATTACTTCTTCGAGCATTTTCCCGCCAAAATAAAAACATTTATCACAAAGTGTCTCTACTAAATGTTCATATTTTTATCTCATCTATAATGTTCGTGAACAAAGTTTTTCCAAAAAACGAAAAAAAAAAGTTTTTGCTTCCCCCCGCTTCCCCCCGAATGGTTACTTCCCTCTTGATCCTACCACTATATATATATATATATATATATATATATATATATATATATATATATATATATATATATATATATATATATATATATAATACACATAACTTAACTATATTAACAATTATATATATAAAATGAAAATATATAAATAATAAAACTTATAAACTATTAAGTATATAAATTACATCACAAATAATAATATATATTTATTCGATTACTATTATATGTATTAATGAATATACAAATGATATAGGTTCGTGAATCCGAGGCCAAACCCTGCATTGTTCAATGTCGTCATATGTATTTTTACTACAAAATACAGTATTGTGAGTTTTATTTGCTCCCTTTTTAAATGTTTTTGCAATATATATTTTTGGGACTGAGAATACATGCGCTTTTATAAATGTTTGACGAAATAGACACAAGTAATCAAAAACTACATTATATGGTTGGATTATTAAACCGAATATCGCCCCTTCAAATCTGGTAACCTAAGAATTAGGGAAATGGCCCCTAATTAACGCGAATCCTAAAGGTAGATCTATCAGGCCCAACGAGCCCCATCCAGGGTATGGATGCTTTAATACTTCGAGGTATTATTTAGTATATTAGCTGCGTGCTGTATACTGGGGGATATTCTATATGCATCTTGTTAAGGTCGGTTACCAGGTGTTCAATCCATATGAATGATTTTTATCTCTATGCAGTTTGTGAAATACCTGATACGAGATGTGTTTTTATGATAAATGAAAATCTTGTGGTCTATTAAAATGATGAAAATGATCGTTTATGATAAACTAATGAACTCACCAACCTTTTGGTTGACACTTTAAAGCATGTTTATTCTCAGGTATGAAAGAAATCTTCCGCTGTGCATTTGATCATTTTAGAGATATTACTTGGAGTCATTCATGGCATATTTCAAAAGACGTTGCATTCGAGTCATTGAGTACATCAAGAATTTTATTAAGTCATTTATAGTTGGATACATTATGAAATGGTATGCATGCTGTCAACTTTCGATGTAATGAAAGTTTGTCTTTCAAAAGCGAATGCAATGTTTATAAAATGTATCATATAGAGGTCAAGTACCTCGTGATGTAACCAAATGTAATGTTTTCGTCTAGATGGATTAGGACGGGTCATTTCAGGTGGTATTAGAGCTGGTATAACCGCGTCCATGTGTGACAGGTTAGTCGTAAAGGAGGTTCTCACAGTGTGACCTATGGCGAAGCATTGGCTCTTACTCCTTGCGATCCCTTACGAGGGTTGGCAGTAGCTGAGAGGCAGGCCCTAAAATCAGTATTTGAGGTACACTCATTGGTCGCCGGATAGTTAAGGCACTGGGTAGGACGGTGGTTGTCCCCACTGTATTTCAGGTAGTATCAGAGCGGTGGTCTTAGCGAACTAGGTCTTACATTAGTGTGTCTAACTAATAGTTGTTTAGATGCATTAGTGAGTCTAGACTTCGACCGTGTCTGCATGTCAAAAGTTTTGCTTATCATTTCGTGTCAAAAATTACCTGCTTATCATTCTTAGGGAATCACTTGCTTATCATTCTTAGTCTAGACACATCTTACTGCACTGATTGAATGAATAGTGTATAGAAAAAAATTCATATCTTAGCGTATCTGCTAATTCATATCTTAGAGTATCTGTTACTGTAAACTTTTCCTAGTATATTCCGTGAATTCCTCCGTAATCTATCTTTTGTTCTATATATATAGATATTCTATATAATTAGAATACCACCCGATAGCCGAAAATCATTTTATATCGAAAAATCCTTTACTCATTCGTACGAAATGGAACTCGTTACTAGTTCAAGTTCTTCAGAACCCGACAGCTATTCCGACATGGATGTTCACCTAAGCTCCGAAAGCAACGTCACCAGAATGAATTAACCAATCAGCCATCCCTAATTCATCTGATGGGTTCGTATCCTTCTTAATCATTAGAGACAAGAAGAAGGCGATCCTTTCCATCCACCACATTGCTCTCTTAACGATGAACCTGAAGCACTTACCGACGAACCTGTTCGTAATACTATTTTCTCTCTTATTTCTAGAGTATCTCATCACGACTATATATTATCTTAAATTCTAAATCTTATTCATCAGCTCGTTCCAACCGCTAATCATCCCGGGATAATGGAAGAAGTCAACGAGCAACGCGCTCGAGTAATTAATTTGGAGAATATGGTGCAAAACTTACCAGCTTCAGCAACATCATTGGCACCAACAGTACCATCAATAAACAGCATAAGTACCATCAACAATCCATGCCTCATCACCTCATTATGTACCTCGAGTATAATCAGCGTTCTACGTATCGTTCTACATCAATTATCTTCGTTCTTTATGGCAATTATGTAATCTCTAATGTTTTAGAGATTATGTATTCTAGTTCCAACGGTAAATCAAATGAGATTAATATTATATTAACTCATTAAATCTATGATTACATCTGAAGAAAATATATATGTAAGTATATTTTCGTAAAGATTGTAATTAAAAATTCTTTCGTACAAACTGTTAATGGTGAAAATATTTTAACGGGTAGGTAATACCCGAGGAATATTTAGATTTCATATTAATAAGTTACACTGTACATTCTTTGAATCTGATTCAACAGTCATTTACTATCCTAATTACATCCACTGATATACGTATCCATTCACCGCAGAATAACCATTTTCATCCAATTTCATATTTGAATTTTGATTTACCAGAATCCAACAAGTGGCATAATGAAGGAAACATTGGACAAAATAAAATTTGTTAGAAACAAACAAATTAACTATGAGAAATTTTGTTAAGAATCCACGCTAACTGTTCCTAGCTAACTTATTACATTTTATTTATCGCAATTTTATTTATCGTCATTTAATTTCTGTTACTTATTTTACGCACTTTATTTATCGTCATTTAAATACTGCTATTTATGCATTTTAAATATCGGGACACGTATACAAAGTTTTGACATATCATATCGACGCATCTATATATATTATTTGGAATAACCATAGACACTCTATACGCGGTAATGATCGAGTTAGCTATACAGGGTTGAGGTTGATTCTACAATAATATATATACTTTGAGTTGTGATCGAGTCTGAGACATGTATACGGGTCACGATACCTATTAATTAATTCGAATATTATATATGAATTGTTGAATTACTAACTGTGGACTATTAACAGTGGACTACCAACATTGGATAATTAAAATGAATTAAAATATTGATTATAACATATGAAACTAAACAATTATTCAAGTTTGCCACTTGATTTCATCCTAAACCTCATTTGTATCTTGACGATTACATACTACGTTCAAACCTTTCATGATTCTTGAAAATACTTCAATCGAGAGGATGAACCAACCGCACTTCATCTATGGAAGGAAAGATTTATGCATATAGCTATGCATCTGAAAAACTCTCAGAAACTGAGTAAACGATTAACACGTAACCGTTCTAATTCCTTAGTGTTATTATTATCCAAAATGACATGGTAATTCCTTTCAAAGTAGCAAATTTTGTCATAGCTCCAACAAATCAACTTCGACTTTTCGTTCGAAACAACCTTATTATAACTTTGATATATATACGTGCTCTTTTATTGTTATCGGGGAACCTTTTATATTCCACCATATTACCAGCAGACGTACCAACAACCTCGTTGCTCCTTGGATTAAATCTCTACTATAAATCAATATATTTATCTATTGAAGTCTTATCATGAACTCATCGGTATCTTGTATCGATAATTACCATACCAAGTACCAGAAGACTTCAATCGATAATCTCAAAATTCTCAGCGATTCTACGACAACAATTTTATATATATATATATATATATATATATATATATATATATATATATAACTTCAATTCTGAATTTCTGAAAAGCACTTTAGCTTATGAATCAGTTTCCTGAGTTTTGAAAAAGCTGATGAAGTAGTGAAAACTGAAGACTTCCTTAACAGTCAAAAGTTTGATGATAAAGAATGGAGTGTTGAAAAAGCTCAAAGATTTTGATACTGAAAAATGAATTGAGCAAATCATGAAAAAGACTCTGAGCAAGGACTAAACTTGTACATAAAAGAATCCTGATGATTCTGTTTCTGATGAAATCTTTAACGAATACCTTGCTCCTAAATCGCTCTAAATCATCGTGAATGAATTTCTTCATCACAATTTGATTAAAAAATTCTAAGATATTAACGTATCTTTCATTATTAATATCCTCAATATTTCTGAAGATATCTTCATAAATATTCTCGTCCGATATTAATTATCTCTCCGTGCTATCTGTGTTATATCATAAAATGAAACTGTTTTAGTTTCTATATTCTGTAAACCTTCGAGTTTAAAATAATAATGTTTTTGAAGTAGTGTAGGAAATTGAAGCATGAGTTAGTATAATATAATGACACTTGATCAACGTGATTATATTACAGTAAGTCATGCTGAGTTTCTAATGGAACGTGATGATTCACAGATCATAACGTCATCATGTGCCATGTTACACGACTCTTACATTCTATCTAATATGTAAACATATCAAGAACATAATTTCTTGATAGTTCTATCTTTTCGCTTGAATTCTGGTAATTTAACCAATCAAGATCATGTTATCACAATTTCCCTCTTAGAACACTAGTTATGTTCAATCGAAACTTCACACCTACGAATTCTGGACCATTATTCGCTTGACTTAAAGTCGGGAAGAGAAAACAAAAGTATGGAACTCCAAAATATAAAGAAAATGGAGAGGGTGGATTTATAGTGAAATATCCAACAGAGAAATCGAAACAGATTATTGCATTTAACCAAAGAGGATCCTAATTTCCTTAATCACCAAAGAATCAAATCTTATATAGATTACAAATATTTTCTTTAAATCCTTTGAATCCCAGAATCCAACCATGACTACGTCAAAAGTTAAGACAAAACTTTTCACTCTTTTACGATAGCTTCACTCGTACTCTTCGAGTAATAGAATTATCTTATCCATATTACTCAACAATAATAAAACTCTAATTATCAACTCATATTCGCCAGAAAAACATTCTTATTGTTAACCATGAGGATCTCTATCCAATTTCGGGGACTAAATTTCTTTAACGGGTAGGTACTGTGACGACCCGAAAAATTTCGACCAATTTTAAACCAAACTCTCGATACGATTTCATAATTATGACATGATAAGTTATGATATCTATTCCCGACGATTTCAATTACCCTTTGACTATTCCCGACGATTCACGAACAAGTGTTTGTAAATAAATATGTATATAAAAATGTAATGATATATGAAAATTGAAAATAATAAAAATATAAAATTTAATATGTAAAATAAAATACAAAATAATTATGTTGTAATTTAAAATGAATCTATATATATAAGTTATGATATCTATGTATATTGTAATATATGTGTATAGTGTATAAATATTCAATTAATAATTAATAAACATTACATAAGTAATAAATATTAAAGACTCAACATATTATAATTAGTATATATGATAAAATTTATAAATTATATTATATTAATTAAATTACAAGTTGAAAAACAATTGTTATATTAATATTATTAACATCTTCTTCATTTTAAATGTTAATATTAATATTTGCAGTAGTAATATTATTATTTTTGTAACATTAATATATTAGAAGTACTTACAAGTTAAAAGATAATTGCTATTACTTATTATTAATATTAATATCAGTATTATTAATACTATAAAGAAATTGGATACATTTAATTATTAATATTATTGATATCATTACTACTTACATTATTATTGGTATTACTATTAATATCAATATTAGTAATATTAAATATTAAAATTTTAAACAAAAATTTAAGGTTATGAGTATCAAAATAAATACTTAAAATATAAATATTAATATATGAATGATCAATTTCATTATTTAGTTAAAATTTAAATATTATTAATTATCATAATTAATACTATTATTATTAATAAAATTCTTACTTTCATAATTATAATTACCATTATCATTATTAATATAAAGATAATACAATTAATAATATCATTTTTTATTATTAATATCATAATTGTTAATATTATTATTATTAGTTATATAATTATTATTACTACTAATATTTTTATTATTAATCTATTTATTTATCTATTAATACTGAATCTAAATAAATCAGATAACTAAATTGGAATCAGTTTAACGTAACATTCATACTGTGTTGGATTTTTGTTTCTGTCTACCAACTAGTACGATCAATCACATATTTAAAAATTATGTTAGCCATCTAGATCGTCTTTTACTTTTATATTTTTTTATGTACGATCGAATATAGCTGTCGAATTCAATTGGATTATAAATAAATCAAATTATTCTGTGTTATCAGTAACTTACTCGCTTCACTCTTTATCTTTATCAATTAAAAATCGCTTACTATCAATTTAATTTTTAAATAGAAATAAGCAAGAACAGCGTATGCCCTGTCCTTGATACTTTTTCACAAAAACTCAATTTCGAATGATTTTTCAAAATGTAATAATGTGGGTCTGTTAGGAATACTTTTTGCAAACTTCCTGTGAATTTTCGGAGTCCAATTCATCATATCTAATTTTAATTTCAGAGTCAAAGTTTAAAAATTAAAAAGTCAAACATCGTGTTCATCACAAAATTCGCTTTTGTTTTAATGTTTCTGTTAAAATTAACGATTCAGAAACTTTCTTTGAATGATTTAGAACCAAATTCATGTAGGAATGGTGAGATAAAACCATCTTAAAATTAAAATCAATTTATGAGTTCGTTAAGCTCAAAAGTTGCTGTATCTATTTATTTTTTTAAATTATTTATTTTCTGCGAAATATAAAGTCATATTTACAAATGGTTGACATTTTAATTACAAGTATTAAAATCAACATTTGGTTCAATGGGGATAATTTTTCTGGTCTCTGATCGAATTGGAAAATGAAGAAGAAGGGTAACAGTTATAAAGGGTTAAGTAAAATTGGATGTGGGGTTAATCAGATAAGACTAAACTGAAGAATGGTTAGGATGTTATGTCAGTTTTTGAGAGGTCGGGGACTCGAGCCCGGCTCATGACATTTTTTTTAGGAAAAGCTCTTCAGGTAGTAAATACTCCTATTATTATTATTATTATTATTATTATTATTATTATTATTATTATTATTATTATTATTATTATTATTATTATTATTATTATTATTATTATTATTATTATTATTATTATTATTATTATTATTATTATTATTCTTAATATTATTATTATTATTGTTATTATTGTTATGTTATTATTATTACTTACTAATATTATTATATTACTAACTATTATCATCTATTAATATTATTAGTATTAACACTATTATTATTATTTGTATTATTATTATTGTATCATCATTGTTATTATTAATTATTACGATTAAGATTATGGATATGTTGATTATTGTTAATACTAACATAATATTATAAATATTATTATCATTTTAGTTATTATTAAGTAATATCATTAAGTGTTATTATTATTATTATTATTATAAGTATTAGTATCATCTTATAAGTATTAGAATTATCATTAGTAACATATGTATTAACAAAAATATTATCATTACTATTATTAATATGATTACAATTATTAGAATTGTTATTATTAAAAGTTAATATCATTATTATCATTTTTACAAAAATTATTAATTTGTTATCATTAAAACTATCCTTATTTATATTATCATGTAATATCTATGTTATTTATTAAAACAATATTGATTATGAAAATAAAGGTTTAATGATATTAATAAGGTTATAAGTAAAGATTATATATATATATATATATATATATATATATATATATATATATATATATATATATATATATATATATATATATATATATATATATATATATATATATTTATACCATAACTTAACTATATTAACAATTATATATATAAAATGAAAATATATAAATAATAAAACTTATAAACTATTAAATATATTATTTACATCACTAATAATAAGATATATTTATTCGATTACGATTATATGTATTAATGAATATACAAATGATATAGGTTCGTGAATCCGAGGCCAAACCCTGCATTGTTCAATGTCGTCATATGTATTTTTACTACAAAATACAGTATTGTGAGTTTCATTTGCTCCCTTTTTAAATGGTTTTGCAATATATATTTTTGGGACTGAGAATACATGCGCTTTTATAAATGTTTGACGAAATAGACACAAGTAATCAAAAACTACATTATATGGTTGGATTATTAAACCGAATATCGCCCCTTCAAGTCTGGCAACCTAAGAATTAGGGAAATGGCCCCTAATTGACGCGAATCCCAAAGGTAGATCTATCGGGCCCAACGAGCCCCATCCAAAGTATGGATGCTTTAGTACTTCGAGGTATTATTTAGTATATTAGCTGCGCGCTGTATACTGGGGGATATTCTATATGCATCTTGTTAAGGTCGGTTACCAGGTGTTCAATCCATATGAATGATTTTAACTCTATGTAGTTTGCAAAATGCCTGATACGAGATGTGTTTTTATGAGAAATGAAAATCTTGTGGTCTATTAAAATGATGAAAATGATCGTTTATGTTAAACTATTAAACTCATCAACCTTTTGGTTGACACTTTAAAGCATGTTTATTCTCAGGTATGAAAGAAATCTTCCGCTGTGCATTTGCTCATTTTAGAGATATTACTTGGAGTCATTCATGGCATATTTCAAAAGACGTTGCATTCGAGTCGTTGAGTACATCAAGAATTTTATTAAGTCATTTATAGTTGGATACATTATGAAATGGTATGCATGCTGTCAACTTTCGATGTAATGAAAGTTTGTCTTTCAAAAGCGAATGCAATGTTTGTAAAATGTATCATATAGAGGTTAAGTACCTCGCGATGTAACCAAATGTAATGTTTTCGCCCAGATGGATTAGGACGGCTCATTTCACAAAATACCAATCGTTAAGTTTCGATGGAATGCTCGTAGAGGACCCGAGTTCACCTGGGAGCGTAAAGATCAGATGAAGAAGAAATACCCACATTTATTTCCAGATGTTGCGTCAACACCTCCAACTGCTTAAAATTTCGGGACGAAATTTATTTAACGGGTAGGTACTGTAGTGACCCGAACTTTTCCATGATTATATATTATATGCGATTAATATTTACATGAATAAATGTTTCCAACATGTTAAGCAATCAAACTTATTAAGACTTGATTAATTGAAATGAGTTTTATGTAGACAATTGACCACCCAAGTTGACCGGCGATTCACGAACGTTAAAACTTGTAAAAACGACATGATGATATATATATGGACATATATATGGTTAACATGAGATTATGATAAGTAAGTATCTCACTAAGTATATTAACAATGTGTGATATACATAAAAATGAGATTATTGAATTATGAAGCTCGAAACGATATACATAACGATTATCGTTATAACAATGTCTTACTAAATAACATATGTATCATATTAAGATATTGTTACACTATAGTTAACATGATAATATGATAATTATATATATCATTAAGTATGTTAACAATGAACTACATATGTAAAACAAGACTACTAACTTAAGAATTGCAAAACGAGGCATATATGTAACGATTATCGTTGTAACGACATTTTAATCTATATATATCATATTAAGATATATTCATACATCATAATATCATGATAATGTAATAATTTAACATCTCATTAGATATAATAAACATTGGGTTAACAACATTAAATGAGATCGTTAACTTAAAGGTTTCAAAACAACACTTTCATGTAACGACTAACGATGACTTAACGACTCAGTTAAAATGTATATACATGTAGTGTATTAAGTTGTATTAGTACACTTTTGAAAGACTTCAAGACATGTATCAAAGTACTTCTACTTAGCAAAAATGCTTACAATTACATTATCATTCATTTTCATCAACAATTCTACTCGTATGCACCCGTATTCATACTCGTACAATACACAGCTTCTAGATGTATATACTATTGGTATATACAGCTCAATAATCAGCTCCTTAGCAGCCCTAAATGATTAATAACATGTAGGACTCAAATCTTTGTCATCTAATACCAAATATCTAACTAGAAAACAAGTTACATGTTTTATATCATGAATTATTAAACTAAAATACAAACTAGAATTTCCTTTAAATCTCATCCATTATCCACGACCAAAAATACCTACAAACACTTTTATTCTTCAATTTTCTTCATCTAATTAATCTCTCTCAAGTTCTATCTTCAATTTCTAAGTGTTCTTCATAAATTCTATAAGTTCTAGTTTTATAAAATCAAGAATACTTTCAAGTTTGCAAGTATACTTCCAAGCTTTCTAATCCATTCCAAGTAATCATCTAAGATCAAGAAACCTTTGTTACTTACAGTAGGTTATCATTCTAATTCAAGGTAATACTCATATTCAAACTTTGATTCAATTTCTATAACTATAACTCTCTTAATTCGAGTAGAAAATCTTACTTGAACTTGTTTTTATGTCATGATTCTACTTCAAGAACTTCCAAGCCATCCAATATCCTTTGAAGCTCTAGATTATTTTTTGTTACTTTCAGTAGGTTTACCTACTATACTTTAGATAGTAATGGTGTTCATAATATCATTCGATTCATATATATATAACTATCTTATTCGAAGATTATAACTTGTAATCACTAGAACATAGTTTAGTTAATTCTAAACTTGTTTGCAAACAAAGTTAATCCTTCTAACTTAACTTTTAAAATCAACTAAACACATTTTCTATATCTATATGATATGCTAACTTAATGATTTAAAACCTGGAAACACGAAGAACACCGTAAAAGTGGATATACGCCGTCGTAGTGAAACCGGGGGCTGTTTTGGGTTAGATAATTAAAAACTATGATAAACTTTGATTTAAAAGTTTTCCTTCTAGAAAAATGATTTTTCTTATGAACATAAAACTATAGCCAAAAATCATGGTTAATTTCAAAGTGGAAGCATGTTTTTCAAAATGGTTATCAAGACGTCGTTCTTTCGACTGAAATGACTACCTCTTACAAAATTGACTTGTAACCTATATTTCCGACTATAAACTTATACTTTTTCTTTTTAGTTTCCTAAATTTCAGTTCATTATGAAACCATAGCGACTTGAATCACTCAAAACAGATTTAAAACGAAGAAGTTATGGGTAAAACAAAATTGGATAATTTTTCTTGTTGTAGCTACGTGAAATTTGTAACAAATCTATACTAACCATAACTTAAGTAACTTATATTGTATTATAAATGTACTCTAACATATTATGTAACCTTGATAGACCATAGACACGTATGCAATGTTTTTACATATCATATTGACGTCATCTATATATATTATTTGGAACAACCATAGACACTCTATATGCAGTAATGATCGAGATAGCTATACAGGGTTGAGGTTGATTCCAAAATAATATATATACTTTGAGTTGTGATCGAGTCTGAGACTTTTATGCACTGGGTCGTGGATTGATTCGAGATAATATATATTGTTTTATTTCTGTACTACTAACTGTGGATAATTATTTGTGGACTACAAACGTTGGACTATCAACTTAACAAACTTAAATTGTTAAAACATAATAAAATATGGTATAAAATATATATATATATATATATATATATATATATATATATATATATATATATATATATATATATATATATATATATATATATATATACATATTTGTTATAGGTTCGTGAATCAACCAGTGGCCAAGTGTAATTTTCTGACGAAGTGATAATCTGTGAAAGTGAGTTATAGTCCCTCATTTTACTATCTAATATTTTGGGATGAGAATACATGCAGTTTTGTAAATGTTTTACAAAATAGACACACGTACTTGAAATTACATTCTATGTTAGATTATGAATACCCAATATCACCCTTTTTGCTTGGTAACCTAAGAATTAGGGAACAGACACCCTAATTGATGCGAATCCTAAAGGTAGATCTACGGGCACTAACTCCCCCCATACTAGAAAATGGTATGCTTTAGTTCTTCGAGTTATTAATACGGATGGATTTATATTTTGGGGATATTCTATATGCATTTTATTAATGTCGGTTACCAGGTGTTCAACATATGAATGGTTTTTATGCAGTTCGCATGTTATTGAAAAATAGAAATGGAAATCTTGTGGTCTATTATTACGATTTGATAAATATATAGGTTTAACCTATAACTCACCAACATTTTTGTTGAATTTTAAGCATGTTTATTCTCAGGTGATTATTAAGAGCTTCCGCTGTTACATGCTAATTTAAGGACAAGAATTGGAGTCAGCATGCTTGTAATATATTGTTTAAAAACTGCATTCGGAGATTTAAATCGATGTGTAATATTGTTGTAAACCAATATGTAATATTCGTGTGTAATACGTTATCTTTTAGATTATCATTACTTGATAATCTACGTTATGGTTTTTGAACCTTTATTGATAAAATAAAGGTTATGATATGTTTTTAAATAAAACGAATGCAGTCTTTGAAAAAAGTCTCATATAGAGGTCAAACATCGCAACGAAATCAATTAATATGAAACGTTTATAATCGATATGAACGGGACATTTCAAATACGATGAGGAGCAAGCTCAAATTTGCTTTAAGGGTTAAGTATGTTCTCTGCTGGTTGTACTGTCAGCAGAGGATATTTCTTGAAGTATAATTTTGAATAATGTGGAAGTGCCTGGTTAGAGGAATATGGGTTGATATTCCTCTTAACACTAGTTTTAAAACCAGTCAGCTTAGGAGCATAGGGCATACCTTTAACTCCACTTTCAACATTTAAGTCATCAGATAAAAGATTTTGAATTATGTTAGAGATTGCTGCTATTTGGTCTAGAGACGCACCAGGTTCCATAGCCATCTCCTTTTCAGGAACAAAGTTCATACTGGTGCTTTCTCCCCTTTGACATGCTTGGAGCCAGCTTTAGAAAGTTTAGATTTTCCTATTACCAAGAAATGGATGAGCAATAGATTCCAAAACTAGAAGTAGGTAGTTAGTATATAAGACTAGGGATGTTCTTTATTATCAGAGAGAATTGGATTCTAAAACAACTACTACTTTACCAGTTTCTGCGACGGTAGTTATTCCAATTGTGGTAACTGACTGCTTCTTGTGTGTAGTTGGCTTACACTGAGATCCCTCCCCCTCAACTGGTGCATGATCAAAGGCAGTCGATAGGATAGCTCCACCCTTTGTAGCTAGGTACTGGAGCATTGCTGGTGATGGACCAGTGTGTGGAGCAGCAGATGCTTCTTTTGTCATTCCCCCTTGTTTTAATTCAAGTCAATTGAGGGGCCAGTGATGTTCCTATAGCCATTACCCAGTTCATTTTTAAAGACAAGACTTAGAAACCTTGGGAATCAATTCACTTCTAGCAAGTGCAACCACCATTTCCCTTAACCTTATAAAGATTTCAGCAGTAAAGTTGATGTTTCTATTGAAGATCAACCCATGACCAATCTTTAGCTCGAAATCAGAACACTGGTCAATACTATCAGATTTTTAACTCATGCATTGATTCAGTACACCAAAGAAGTAATACCATAGTGCTGGCATGTTTTCCCTCAACGGGCTGTGAGCAACTTCACCAGCATAATTTATAAACTCCAACACCTCCCTCCTAAACTCATCACTAGTTGGTAAGTCAATAAATGGTCCACCTAACAGTTGAAGAGATCGTCTAATATCATCTACAGTGATGGAACAGGTTAGGGTTTTAGTCACCATGCCTCGAATACATGGAACACCCTCATTGGTGGTGGCAAGCGTCGCCGTATACCAGAAGCTGCCCAGAAAGACAGGATAGAATCGTGAAGGAACACCGGTGACAGATCTGGAAATTGGTGATTGCCTCAGTTACCCAATAATGGACTCATAGCCCATATTAGCCTTAACTTTTAGAATGTATAGGGAGTGAGCAGCATTTCATCTAGATAGGCGAATACGATCATGATCAGGTGAAGATTCAGCCCTAACAAGACTAGGGTGAAGAGCAAACAACGCTTGGGGTTCCTCTTGCTACTGTAGTTGTGGTTGTTGTTGCTTCTATCGTTGTGGTTGTTCTTGCTGATTTGGTTGTTCCTCAGGTTGGTTCTGGATCGATTGTTGTTGTTGTTCTACCATTGAAATTTTGAAAGAAAGATGAATGTTTGAAGGTTTGAAGATTTGGGGGTTTTTGAGAGAGAAAGAGAATTTTGAAAGTTGAATAACTGAAGGGTAAAATGGAAAGTGGATCACCATATTTAATCTTTTGGATTGGTGGAAAAAGTGCAGGAGAGAGAAAATAATAACTGTCATCTAGAGACGTGTGGGCAGATGTGACAGTCTGGCACGTTTTTGAGGGACATCAGACTGTTAATATGACATTTAACGGCTTGGACACTCGGGACTTCCATCAGGCATTAAATACAATAGGGTTTAATTCAGATTTTGAAGTTAAAAACCACACGATAATTTTTTTAGTTAATACAAAATTCATTTATTACATTTAATATGTCGTGAATTTAATTTAAATCATTTGAATTAAATTAGGTCCATTTAAAGGTATCAATTTAATGTTGTGAGCTATTTATTATTTCATTTACAAATAATTTGACCAATTTAATAGACCTTGTTATGCTGGGTGGTCTGCATATAGGCAGTAGAAAGCAAAGTATGTCATACTAGTTTGCCCTATATGTTGTTGAACCAGCACAACAACAAAGTTGTCTTTTATTTTAAAGTTCAAGCATACCCAACTCATAGATGAGATAGGTAAAACGTTTTTCATCTAAGGGCTTTGTGAAAAGATTTGCTACTGTTGATCTGTTGATATGAATTGCAGCTCCACATTTCCTTTTTGAACATGATCCCTTATGAAGTGATATCGAACGTCAATGTGCTTTGTTCTTGAGTGCATCACAGGATTGTTGGTTATGGCTATTGCACTGGTATTATCACATTAAGTTGGAGTCTTTGTAACATAAAGACCATAGTCTTTCAGCTGGCTTTGCATCCATAGTACTTGAGTAGTACAACTACCAGTAGAAACATATTATGTTTTAGCAGTAGATGTGGACACAGTATTTTGCTTTTTGCTTGTCCAGCTGACTAGCCTACCTCCCAGTAACTCGCAACTACCAGTAGTACTTTTCCTGTCTATTTTACAACCTGCAAAGTCAGTATTCGAATACCCAATTAGTTTAAAATCCTAGTCTTTAGGATACCAAAGACCACGTTTGGCAGTACATTTTAGATACCTAAATATCCTTTTTACTGTAAGCATGTGTGACTCTTTAGGATCAGCTTGATATCTGGTATAAAGACATGTGGCAAACATAATATCTGGTCTGCTGGCTGTAAGATAAAGTAGGGACCCATGTCTTTTAAACAGGTCAGACCAAATTATTTAACATATCATTGATATATTTATCTTGACTTATAAAAATTCCATCATTAAGTTGTTTGATTTGCAAACCAAGAAAGTATTGAAAATCTCTTTGTAAGCTCATTTCTATGTCTTTGACATAAGTTTTGAAAACTTTTGACAATGTTTTTTATTTATAGAACCATAAATAATATCATCCACATAAATTTGTACCAGTAAGAGATCATCATCTATCTCTTTTGAGAAAAGAGTGGTATCAATTGTTCCAAATTTAAAGCCTTGACCAGTGAGATACACATGAAGTGTCTCATACCATGCTCTTGGTGCATGTTTCAGGCCATAAAGAGCTTTGTCTAAATTGTAGACATGGTCTAGATATTTACTGCTTACAAAACCAGGAGGCTGCTTAACATAGAATTCTTCTTGCAGCTTCCCATTGAGAAATGCATATTTAACATCCATCTGGAACACCTTAAAGTTCATCTTAGCAGCATATGCCAAGAATAGTCTGATTGCTTCCCTCCTAGCCACTGGTGCATATGTTTCTCCATAATCTAACCCTTCTTCTTGCCTAAACCCTTGAGCTACCAATATAGCTTTATTTCTGATCACAATCCCATCTTCATCCATCTTAATCTTAAACACCCACTTGATACCAATGATTTTCTTCTCATCTTCATCAGGTTTAGGCACCAATCTCCATACCTTATTCCTATCAAATTGAGTAAGCTCATCTTGCATAGCTCCTACCCAGCTAAGATATTTCAATGCTTCTTCAGGACAAGTAGGTTCAATGGTAGACACAAAATTTACATGCATACAAAAGTTGCTGATTGCATGCCTTCTTTTTTTTAACACCACTAGCCAGATTACCAATAACCTGCTCAATTGGATTCTCTTTTGTCCATCTAGTATTATGAACAGGTGAGCTTGTTGTGGAATACACAGCATCTTGATCATCAGTTGGTTCAACAGGATGCACATCAATAGGAAACTGCTGCACATTATTAGTGCAAACAGTACCAAACCACGATCCTTCAGAACCAGTAGACCTCTACTCAAGTTGTAGTACTTCATTAGAGCCAGTAGGTCCAATTAGTTTAGACACATATGGAACATAATATTCCATCTCATATTCAGAGAACCCAGTAGCATGGATTAGTGAGGGGATTGTTGCTAGTTCTACTCCATCATCAAGAGCTTGCTGAATAGGCTCTTTAAGCAGTTACTCCCCATCTTCTTGACGAGAAGATAAGGTGGGGATAGTTTCATCAAATGTGACGTTGATTGATTCTTCAAAACATCCCCTTCTTTTGTTGTAGACTCTATATGCCTTTGACATGTTAGAATATCTAAGAAATATTCTTTCATCAGATTTAGCATCAAGCTTCCTAAGCTGGTCCCTATTGTTTAGAATGAAACAGGGAGTGTCAAATACATGAAGAAATGAAATTGAGGGCCTTCTTCCTTTGAGAACTTCATAAGCAGTTTTTTGATGTCTTTTCACTATTAGAGATATATTCTGGATAAAAAAGACAGTATTCACAGCTTCTGCCCAGTATGAATTCTTCAACCTATACTCAGCCAATATAGATTTTTTTGTGTCAATGAGAGTTCTGTTTCTTCTTTCTGCAACACCATTTTGTTAAGGTGTTCTCACAACAGAAAATTTTTGTGAAATACCTTTGTCACCATAAATTTCTTCCAATGTTGCATTTTTGAATTCTGTACCATGATCACTTCTTAATTGCTTCACAAGTTGCCCATTCAATAATTCCATTCTTCAAAAAGAATACTCAAGTGTATCTGGAATAATCATTAACAATAACCAGTGTATACTTCTTCCCACTACAACTGGAAACATTAATAGGACTAAAAAGATACATATGAAGTAGGTGAAATGGCTTTTCAACTGATGAAATCTGCTTTTACTTGAATGAGGTATGGTGATGCTTTCCTTATTCACAAACAGGACACAATATGTCCTTCACATAAGACATGATGGGTAGCTCAGAAACTAAACTTTTGCTTGAGAATTTATTAATATCTTTAAAGTTGAGGTGTGTGAGTCTCTTGTGCCATAACCACTTGAGGTTGTCTGCTGGCTTTGAATAAAAACAGGTATCAGCTGTTGTGACTGTTGTGTTCATGTCAATTTGATACATGTTCTCATGTTTTTTTGCTGTCAGCAGTGGCTTCCCCGTCTTATAAAAAATAGTACCAATTTTCATTCTAAATTGAACCATCTTTCTTTTGTTTGTTAGTTGGCTTATGCTGATTAAATTGTGTTTAAGCCCAATGACATATGCCACGTTGGTGAATGTAACATTCCCATTAGTTAAAGTACCAAAACCCTTTGTGTAACCCAACGAATTATCTCCATATGAAACAACTGGACCATCATTTACCTGATAGTCCATTAGTAGGGACTTACATCCGGTCATATGTCTCGAATAACCAGATTTTCTTGTTTCGAATACCCTGCATAGTAGCTTAGAGCTTAGTTCTTTTTGGGAACCCATCCAAGATTGGGTTCTGGAAGTGTCAACTTTGAAGCTTTCTTCCGTACTGCTGGTTTGCTTGAAGGAGCAGTAGCAGTAGCAGTGGGGGTTAAGATTTGAGTACACTGGTTGGACAAATGAACTTTGCTGCCACATTTATAGCATTTTCTCACTTTTGGTCTCGGTAGCTGGTTGGTAGTAGATATACTGGGTAACTGATTATGTTGCTACTTTGAGCAACAGCCAGTAGCAGCTGGTCGAGCTTCACATTCAGTATCTCAGTGATAGATGACCCAGCACTAGATTCTATGGTTTTTTCCATTTTAGCTTTTCCGGTATTGGCAACTTTCTGCTTGAAACCAGTACCATAGTCGTTGTTTACTGCTTTGCCTTTGGTTTTTAACTTACCAGTGTAGGAAGTTACTGGTTTGTCTGTTGCTACTGGTTGATCAATATGGATCTTAGCATCACTTTAGACTTACCAGTATTAGGATTTACTGGTTCGATTGTTGTTACTGGTTGACCAGTATGAATTTCAGCAGCTGGCTCAGTATTCAGACAACTTAAAGATTTAACTGATTTTGAATTTCAACGATTATTTTCAGTTATCTCTTTCTTTATTTTTCTTTCTTTTGGAGACATGTAGTAAATGCTTGAGGGATTGGTAATCTTATCATTTGAGATACTGACTTCCTTAGCTTTAACTTCACTCTCCAAAATCTCTTTCATGGACGGTGGTGGGGACACTGTTGTTCTGACAAACTTATTTGTTAAGACCTTTTTACCGTTAACTATCTTAGCAAAGGTGTTTGGTAAGACAACTTCAGGACCAGTTTAAGAATAGAGTCCATAAATGCAACCTCTGCATGAGCAGCAGCAGCATAGTCACCAGTAAAGCAATCTTCAACTTGGGCAGGTACATGCTCATTAAAAACTTGGAAATGTGTTGAGCAGATGTACACCACGAAGCTACAACATTTTTAAGATCATTGAACTGGTTCTTGACTTTTGCTGCCTCTGTGTGAAGTGACTTTAAAGCAAAGTTTTGTCTTTCAAGATTGGAAATTTCATCTTTAAAAAGTTTAATTCATCAGTTTTGCTTTTAAAATTTTCATTTAAAGATTTAATTTCAGTTTTAAAAACTTCTTCACATTTGCTGCCTCTGCATAAGTCAATTCTCAGATAATCAAACATTTCAGCTTTTTCATCATCAGTATAAGTTCAAAAATTATCAACCTTATATAGCATTTCAGATTTCCATTGAGGTGAATCCTTTTTCATATCAGCTTCCCTCATATCAGCTATAAATGTACTACCACTTTCTTTCTCATCAAACTTTTCAACCTCTCTGGCCATCAAACACAGCTTTTACCAGAAGAATAACCAGTACATTCCTCATCAGATTCACTATCAGAAGATGAATATGAACTGGTTTCATCCTAATCATAATGTTTAGCAACTAGTACCTCTACCGGTTTCTTCTCCTTCTTCTCAACCTTTTAGTTCTCCTTCATTTGAGCCTTCATAGCTTTGTACTTGTTCTTGTACTTCTCAACTTTTGAAAAAGAGTTAGCATGTGAAGAAGGTTTTCTGGACATGCACTTAGATGTAAAGTATCATACCTTTCCACAATTGTAACACTCAGATTTGAGGCCCTTGAATGACTTACTACCATATCTAGCACTTGGTTTCTTGCACACTTTGTATGGCTTACTAGTCCTACTATGGTTGAATTTCTTGAATTTCTTAGCCAGTAAAACCATCCCTTCAGCAAACCCTTAAACATTTATCGAGGATCCTTGCAATAAGTCTGATAGTTTTGTTGATTTTTTGAAGGTAATCACTTGTTGAAAATTAAATCGTTTGCTATTAATAACTTTGCTAATTATACTTATGTTGTAAATTATATGGTTCTGTGCAGGAAAAACTCAATTTCGGATCTTTCTTCGTCGCTCTCCACCTTGACATTGAATAAGAGCCTTCAATCTACTACTGCTTCCCTTGTGCTGCACACCCAACATGTGCTGCATAGCCTCAAAATGCAACAAGCCCAAGAATACATTGTTGTTATTGCTACTAGGAATGCAGCAAAGGTAAAGAAGTTGGTAATAGAGGTGCGGGATGTGCACAAAAAATGGGCTACTGCTTCTGATCTTGTGCAGATGGAGGAGGAGGAGGCCTTGAAGGTTGTGGAAGGTTCTTACATAGAGCTGAGGGGTGGAGAAAGACAATTTGTTGAATGAGATTGAAACCTTGAAAAAGGCTATTGAGGATAAAAATTATGAAGCTGAAAAGAAAGCCACCACTGCTGCTGCTGAGAGGGATTTGTCTGAACTGAAAATTGGTATCCCCTACCCTGGTACATATGGTGTTGGATTTATACACGGTTGGTCATGCTTTTCATAATTACCTTGAAGCTGCAGTGGTGAAAAATGTTTCTGAAGTGGTTGAGAAAGTAATCAACCTTGTCTCCAATAAACCTGATTCTGTTCCAAATGAAATTTCAAAATTCATTAAATCTGATGCCATAGCATGGTATGAAGTTGCCAGAGATGTTCTGGCCATGTTGAAGGTTGATTCTTTGGAAGAGATATGTAAGAGAGATGGGGTGTCTGTGAAAGAAATAATGTATGATTTTAAACAATTGAAACAATGTCTATAATAAATTTTTTGATGCATGTTGTGAATTTATAATACATTTCTGTTTAAATGTAGTAATTATTAAATTTGATCATGTTGTTTTTCTACATAAAATTGCATATGCTTATATTATGCTATTTTTGTGACACAGTGTATTTGTCTTCTCTGTTTGCTTTTATGACGGATGAATTCTAATGTTATCCGTCCTCCGCATTGCGTGTAACATTTTTCTTGATGTAAAACTTTGTTATGCTTTTGAAGTCAAAATTTGTAAGTCAAAAAATGATTGTTTGCCAATATTGTGAACACATGCTTATTATAAATTTGTAAAATCAGTCAAAAAATAATAATTTATGTCGTACAATATGCGTTTATGTTAATTACTTATTTCTTTAAAACAATGCTCAATTATCCGTATTACGTACCGTGTATAGCGGTTTGCGCGTAGGCGTTGTGAGACTTTAAAAATAAATTTGTACTTTGATGTTTTGAGAAATCTTTTTCTGTTTTTCGTAAAGTATGGACTGTTGATGTAGAAGTGATGCGAGATTCAAAATACTGATTGCTAATTCCTGGTAGTTGGTATGGCAATTATTGTTACAAGATGTAGATTAGTACTTGATAGGGTTTCAATGAAAGTAATGATTTTTCGAAAAGTCAAAGATCAATAAAATTGTTGATAAGTTCACTGTTAATCTGGTGGGATATAAACTGTTACTCGGTAACTTTGGCGAAAGGCAAACTTATATATCAAGGTTATAATAAGGCTAATCCAAATGAAAGTCGAAGTTGATTTGCTGAAGATGTGACAAAATTGGCTAATTTAGAGAGGGATTGTAAAGTTATTTTCGGTAACAGCACGCCAAGGGATCATAAATTCGTTTTAAATTTCTACTTAGGTTTAAAGAGTTTTCCAGGTGCATGTCTATATGCATAAGTTCTTCTTTTCATAGATATCGTGTGGTTGGATTATCTTCTCGATTGTTTCTTAATTGAGGAGTTTTCGAGAATCATAAAGGGTTGGAACGCAGATTGTAATCATCAATATTCATATGATGTTCTAGAATATTGAATGATACGAATATTTTTCTGGGTTTTATGAATGAAAGTGATGTTCTAGCACAGTTTTGAAGTCAAAGTATAGCTTTGAAAGCTGTAGGAATCTAAAAGTGATAGTATCGGTTATATCTCGACTTGAATTCTGATCTGTAAAAATCAGAATATGTAATCAAATTTGGATGAAACTGGGTTTTCTAATTTCTATGAAAGAATGTATATTGTTGTGTAAGTAGTGAGTATAGTTGATGATTGCTGAATCAAAATCGAAGAATGTAACATATTAATTGTGAATTTATATATCTCCTGGGTATTACCTACCCGTTAAAAATTTCACAAATAATATTTTGTACAAGAGAATTTTTATCACAGTCTTTATGAAAAAATATGTATGTATATTTTCATCAGATGAAATATAGATTTAATTGTAGCGACCCGACAAAATCGTCATTGATGGCGCCGTCTACTTAGGTCCCATTACGTGGTCATAAGTCTTTAATAACAAAGTTTGACCAAAATATGTCGCATTCATTTCAATTATAAAGATGTTTTAAGGCTTACAAAGTTGGTTCGACGACCAAACATGTTACAACGTTTTAAATACAACTGAAACCTATGCGACACAAATCAAGTTAAGTTAAAAGACGCTCCACATATGCAAGTATACTAGACATCCAAGCAAGTATCAAAAGTAATGAGCGGAAGCATGTATCACAAAACGTTCAAGGACCTGAGAAAAACATAGAAATCTGTCAACGAAAACGTTGGTGAAATCATAGGTTTGAGAAAAACATAGAAATCTGTCAACCACAAGATTTATATCATTGAATTAATAGTAAACCATTCTAAAATTGTTTTCACGAGCATCCAATTATCAAGGCTTAACTTTCCATCCATAGAACCTCATCACAATAGTGTTAGAACATACACTGCTTCTCGAAAATATATTTCATCCGAATAACAGTAGCGAACCGTCCGAATGAGGGTTTGTCAAACCCATATGGCCATACAACATAAGTTCTTGCTTACACCCGGCAAGTGTAACTAATGATAATCGAATTGAAGATTTTGTTCTAACTCATATATAGAATGTTTGTTTTCTTGTATTTGTGTTCACTTAGTAAAAAGAAACGTTTATGTTTTCTCATCCCAAATGTAAATTCAAAAGAGTAAAAGTGGGACTATGATCTCACCTTGAGTGCAAGCGTATAAAAGTACTTCGTAAGTAAACGTTTGCAAGAACGAATGCTAGTCTTGACCTAAACAAATAGGTTTGTATCAATATCGGTAAACACGGTTAGTCAAAGCGTTCAATTAGTCCTATGGCTCGTTGCGACTCAATTACTATAGCATGTGAGTCAAATTGTCACGTTTCATGCAAGATACAAGTATAAAAGCATGTTAGAACGATTGCACAAACATTTGGTTAAGTTTGATTAAAAGTCAACTTGGGTCGGGTCAAAGTCAACGAAAAAGTCAACACGTTCGGGTCGGGTCTCGAACTATTTTTCTGAAGTTTTTAATCATATATGAGCATGTCAAAACAAGTTACATGTGAATCGGAGGTGCATAGCATAGCAAACATTTTTCATAAAATGGCAAACCAAAACAGTCCCTGGCAGTGCATCTGGACGGCGTCCAGATTTGCTGGATGGCGTCCAGATTTGAAGGCCTGGATGGTGTCCAAGAATCTGGACGGCATCCAGATCAGTATGCAGGCCCTGTTTTGCTGCAACAAACAAATGCACGAACCAAACTTCAAACATTCACAATTTATGATTCGCAAACCATCAAAACATGTATCTTATATCATCGGAAAGGTATTTTGACGAGGAAAATGACTAAACACTTTTCATCAATCACTTTGACACTTACAACAACTAAAATCACATTGAATGCTCAACATTTATTACATTCAAGTTCATAAATGCGGTTTGGTGATTCGGGAACTTACTACCTACATATAATACGCCGTTTCGTAGGTAATTAAGCATACATTCTAACTAAACACTTACCAATAACCATTCATGGCATTCAATGCATCAAATGTTCACATTTAGTTCTATCAAACCCTAACCAACATCACCAAAATTAATAACCAAGTTTATGAAGTTTTCTAAAACAACCTACACATTAAATTGAAGCTAGTGATACTAGTAACACAATTAAAACATGAACTTTTAACATCTAACAACTTTTAAGCAACTAAATCTCAAGAACAACACACCAAAATTCAAGTTCATGCTAGTTACTTCAAAACAACAAGATCGAGCATATAAATCATATATTCATGTTAGACTTGAGCCATAGACACTAATTAACACTTGTATAAGTTAAAAACATCAAGAACACAAAATCTAGTGATTTTAGAAAGTTACCCAAATGTAATGAAATCGGTATGGAATCGAAGAGGAAGTTGCAAGGATTCCAAATATGTAATTTGTTTTGCAAAACACTTGCCAAATCGGATTTGGATGATGATTCTTTGGATTTGAGTTTGAGAGAAAATGTTCTGTAATGTGAGTCTTAAAATTTTTGAACTGTTTAGATGGATTCATTTGACCTTTGACTATTTCCGACGATTCACGAACTATTGTGTGTGTGTGTGTGTGTGTGTATATATATATATATATATATATATATATATATATATATATATATATATATATATATATATATATATATATATATATATAGGGTTGACCACTTTGACCTAGTCACCACTTTGGCATCTTGGCAAGTTTAGTCCCTCAAGTTTGAATCGGGTGCGTGAATTACCTAAACGAGATAATTTAAAACGCGTATTAACGGAAGATGTTATAATCATATAACGGACTTTAAATAAATAAACGGAAAGTGAATGGAAAAAGGCTGGATGTTACATTACCTACTCCTTAAAAGAAATTTCGTCCCAAAATTTAAGTAGGCGTAGTAGTCGTTGTTTCTTCCTCGAGACCTTGCGTTTCCGAATCCACTAATAAATGAGGGTATTTTTTTTTCATTTGATCTTGCCTTTCCCAAGTAAACTCGGGTTCCTTTTGGTGTTCCAACGGACCTTAACAATTGGAATTCGGCTTTGTTTTAACGTTTTGACGGAGGTGTCCACAATTTCAACCGGTTCCTCCACGAAATGAAGTTTGTCATCAATGGTAAGCTCCTCGAGAGGGATGACGATATCGGGTTCGGCAAGGTACTTTTTCAAGTTGGATACATGGAAAGTAGGATGAACGGAGCTCAATTGAGGCGGAAGATTTAAACGATAAGCAACGGTTCCAACACGTTCCAAGATTTCGAAAGGACCAATATACCACGGATTTAGCTTCCCGCGTTTCCCGAAATGGATTACACCTTTCCAAGGTGCGAATTTTAACATTACGCGGTCACCGACTTGAAATTCGAGGTCGTTGCATCTTTTGTCGGTATAGCTCTTTTGACGACTACGAGCCGTCCGGAGCCTATCTCGGATTTGAACAATCTTCTCGGTTGTTTCATGAATGAGTTCGGGTCCGATGATTTATGTGTCGCCTAATTCAGCCCAACAAAGAGGTGAACGACATTTTCGGCCATATAAAGCTTCGAATGGTGCGGCGTTAATACTCGCGTGATAACTATTGTTGTAGGAGAATTCGGCAAGAGGCAAGTGCTTATCCCAAGCTTTTCCAGATTCGATAAAACAAGCTCGTAGCATGCTTTCCAAAGTTTGAATTGTGCATTCGCTCTGTCTGTCGGTTTGTGGATGATATGCGGTGCTCATGTCGAAACGCGTTCCCAACGCTTCTTGTAAAGTATGCCAAAATCTAGAAACAAAACGGCCATCTCGGTCGGAAATAATCGATAAGGGCACACCATGACGGGCTATGATCTCCTTAATGTAAAGTTGTGTAAGTTTTTCCATGTTGTCGGTTTCCTTCATAGCTAGGAAGTGTGCGAATTTGGTGAGTCGGTCAACAATGACCCAAATAGTATCGTAACCGCCCAACATCTTTGGTAGTTTGGTGATGAAATCCATCGTTATCCTTTCCCACTTCCATTGTGGGATTTCGGGTTGTTGAAGTAGTCCGGACGGTCTTTGATGTTCGGCTTTGACATTGGAGTAAGTTAGGCATTTTCCAACATAAGTAGCGACGTCCCTTTTAATGTTCGGCCACCAATATTGTTCCTTGAGGTCGTGGTACATCTTATTGGCACCGAGGTGAATCGAATACCTTGACTTATGGGCTTCATCTAAAATAAGGCTTCGTAGGTCCCCAAAACTAGGTACCCAAATTCTTCCGGCGAAATATCAGAGTCCGGTTTCTTTAATTTCGAATCGAGAGGTGAGGACGTTCAAGTGTTCGAGTGAGATGTTTTCATCCTTGAGAGCCTCGCCTTGGGCTACACGAATTTGACTATTGAGATTGGTGTGAATGGTGATGTTTAAAGCTCGGACACGAAGAGGCACCGCCCTTTCTTTTTGACTTAAGGCATAGGCTACTACGTTTGCCTTCCCGGGATGGTAATGAAGCTCACAATCATAATCGTTCAAAGTTTCAATCCACCGTCGTTGTCTCATGTTTAGTTGCTTTTGATCAAAGATGTATTGAAGGCTTTTGTGATCGGTGAAGATATTACTCTTGGTTCCATAAAGATAGTGTCTCCACATTTTAAGTGCGAAGACAACGGCTCCGAGTTCGAGATCATGAGTCGTGTAGTTTCATTCATGAATTTTCAATTGTCGAGAGGCATAAGCAATGACTTTCTTTCGTTGCATCAATACACACCCAAAACCATGTTTCGAGGCATCGCAATATACAACAAAATCATCATTGCCTTCGAGAAGTGACAAGATAGGAGCGGTGGTTAGCTTTGTCTTCAAGATTTGAAAGACTCTTGTTCGGTCACCCAAATGAATTCTTTCACTTGTGAGTTAATGCGGTTAGAGGACGAACAACCAAGAAGAAGTTTTCGATGAATCTACGATAGTATCCGGCGAGACCCAAAAATTGACGAATGTGAGTAGGAGTGGTAGGAGTCTCCCATTTACTAATGGCTTCGTTCTTCGTTGGATCGACTTTAATACCTTGATCACTTACAACATGACCAAGAAATTGAACTTCCTTCAACCAAAACTCACACTTGGAGAATTTGGCATAGAGTCGTTCTTGTCTCAAGAGTTCAAGCACAAGTCGGAGATGTTGTTCGTGCTCTTCTTCGCTTTTATAATAGTCCAAGATGTCATCGATGAACACAATAACGAATTTATCGAGATATTATTTGCACACGCGGTTCATAAGATCCATGAACACCGCCGGTGCGTTAGTGAGACCAAATGGCATTACAAGAAATTCATAACTACCATAACGAGTCCGGAAAGCGGTTTTGGAGACATCTTCTCCCTTAACCCTTAATTGATGATAACCCGAGCGGAGATCGATTTTCGAATATACACGAGATCCATGTAGTTGATCAAAGAGGTCATCGATGCGAGGAAGAGGATATCGTTTCTTAACCGTCAATTTATTTAGTTCACGATAATCAATGCATATTCGTAGGGAATCCATCTTTCTTTTTAACAAACAAAATCGGAGCGCCCCATGGTGAATGGCTAGGTTGGATGAAACCACGGTCAAGTAGTTCTTGGATTTGACTTTGCAATTCTTGCATTTTGGATGGACCAAGTCTATACGGCGCACGTGCTACGGGTGCAGCTCCCGAAATAAGATCGATTTGGAATTCAACCGGTCGATGAGGTGGAAGACCCGGCAATTCTTCGGGAAATACATCAGAAAAGTCACTAACAATTGGCACATCATCGATATGCTTCTCATCGGACTCGACTTTCTTAACATGGGCAAGGATCGCAAAACAACCCTTACGGAGTAGTTTTCTAACTTTAAGGCACGAAACGAGGTTGAGTCCGGAGCAACTCTTATCGCCATAAACAATCAAGGGTTCACCATTCTCGATAGGAATTCGGATTGCGTTAAGATTACAAAAGATGTGAGATTTCGTTTTGGCTAACCAATTCATACCGATTATTACATCGAATCTTCCTAGTTCCATGGGTATCAAGTCAATTTCAAACTCATTACCCAAAATGTTTAACGTACACCCCCGGTAATATGTGTCGGCACTCAATAGTTTCCTGTTGGCCACTTCAATGGTATAAGTGGTATCTAGTGGAAGTGGTGGAGTGCTAAAAAAATGAGTCAAAGTCTTGGATACAAAACTCTTATCGGCACCCGAATCGAATAAACAAGAAATATAAGAATTGTTAAGAAGAAACGTACCTGTGACGAGTTCATTGTCATCTCGGGCTTCCTCGGTGTTGATGTTGAAATCTCAGTCGCGCGTATTGGGGTTATTTTTCTTCTTTGGGCATGCATTTCTATAATGACCCGTTTTCCCACAGTCGTAACAAGTGACCATCTTTGGTGCATTGGGCCCCTTTCGAGCAACGGGGGCGGCACTTTTACATTCGTTGGTCTTATGACCAATTCCTTGGCACCTGTAGAGACCCGTCCTAATCCATCCGGACGCAGTCCATATCGATTATAAACGATTCACAACAGTTGATTACATCGCGAGGTACTTGACGTCTATATGATACATTTTACAAACATTGCATTCGTTTTTGAAAAGACAATCTTTCATTACATCGAAAGTTGACGGCATGCATACAATTTCATAATATATCTAACTATAATTGACTTAATAATAATCTTGATGAACTCAACGACTCGAATGCAACGTCTTTTGAAATATGTCATGAATGACTCCAAGTAATATCTCTAAGATGAGCAAATGCACAGTGAAAGATTTCTTTCGTACCTGAGAATAAACATGCTTTAAAGTGTCAACCAAAAGGTTTGTGAGTTCATTAGTTTAACATAAATAATCATTTCATAATCTTAATAGACCACAAGATTTCATATTTCCATTTCTCATAACATACGTCCCATGCATAGAGACAAAAATATCATTCATATGGATTGAACATCTGGTAACCGACATTCACAATATGCATATAAGAATATCCCCATCATTCCGGGATCCTCCTTCGGACATGATATAAATTTCGAAGTACTAAAGCATCCGGTACTTTGAATGGGGCTTGTTGGGCCCGATAGATCTATCTTTAGGATTCGCGTCAATTAGGGTGTCTGCTCCCTAATTCTTAGATTACCAGACTAAACAAAAAGGGGCATATTCGATTTCGATAATTCAACCACAGAATGTAGTTTCGATTACTTGTGTCTATTTCGTAAAACAGTTATAAAAATTGCGCATGTATTCTCAGCCCAAAAATATAAAGGGTAAAAAGGCAAATGAAACTCACCTAATGTATTTTGTAGTAAAAATACATATAATGATATTTAACAACTGAACAATGCAGGGTTGGCCTCGGATTAACGAATCTATATCATTTGTATATTTATTAATACATATATAATCGTATTCGAATGAATATATATATATATATATATATATATATATATATATATATATATATATATATATATATATATATATATATATATATATATATATATATATATATATATATATATATATATATAAATTTATTAATTACATTATTTTTATATTAATAACATATATTTTTAATTTGTATGTACATTCAAATGGTTAATATTTTTATAGTAATATTAATATATTCATAATCATACCTGTTTAATGTTATATTAATTAAACGATGAATTGTTGTTTGTAATTGTTTATATAAATAATTTTAGTAGGTTTTATATATATAGCTATGTGTAGTTTTAATATAAGTATAGTATATATAATAAATATATTTTATGTACAAAATATTTATTTGTTTAAAAAGATAGTTTCGATATTAACGATTTACTAAAAAGAATAATCATAACTTTATAAAAAAAATGATAATGTTAATAATAAGAATATGGATATTGTTAATAATAATACTAATAGTTATAAGAGTGTTACTAATACCCGTATTAATGAAAATAATAATAAGTTGTGTTATTTTCGTAGTAACAATAATAATAATAATAATAATCATGTTCGTAATAATAATAAAAATTATACTTTATATTAATAATAATAATAATACTTTTAATTCATAATAATATTACCTAACAATAACTAAATTTATAATACTAGTGATCATATCATCAATTTTAACATAATCATAATTTATAATAACAATAACAATAATAATAATAGTAATAATAATAATAATAATACTAATAATAATAATAATAATAATAATAATAATAATAATAATAATAATAATAATAATAATAATAATAATAATAAAATTAGAGAGCTACCTCACTTGAAGAGAGTCTAAAAAAAATAAAAAATTAGCTGCCCTTGCCCGGGCTTGAACCCGAGACCCCTTGTTTATACACTAACACCCCTCACCATCGAACCATCCTTGTTTCTTTCTTAATATTATCACACGAAAATCTATTTAACCCATTTTCTTGTTTTCTCCAAATTCTTCTTCTTTCTCATAATATAAATCGATCAGACCAATTCAATCAAAAGCAATACACCATGAATTGGTTTTTGAATTCATAACTAATCAGAAAACTACTCGTGTGATCCTTAACCCAAAAAAAATAAAAAATAAAGAAGAAAGCAGCATCAGCTGCGTCGCTGCTATATGATAAAAAAAAATGATTTTGAAAAGCAAAACGTTTTACAAGATTGTTACAACATAAACTAAGTTTCAAATGCTTCATATAATCTTTCTCCATCCTTAATTGAAACAGAAACGTAAAATCGAGCTTGAATTTCACGAAGAACAAAACATTTGACTTTTTGAAAAATAAGTTTGACTTCGAAATTCTATCTCGATACAAAGAATTGGGAAGTGAGATTTTACAGAAAGATTGAATAGATGAATACTAACCTAATTACATTTATAGATTTTGAAAAAAATACCAAATCGAATTCTTGCAATTCGAGTTCAAGAATAAAAGAATGGCTCCTGTTTTTCTGTAATATATCTGATTAATTCGATGGCTTAATTAATTGTAACATATAATTCCTAATTCAAAGAGGAGAAATTGAATGATAGAAGCAGAAAAAAACAAAGGGTGTCGCCTATGTCACAAGCAGCACAGAAAGATAGAAAAAAAAATATGATATAAAGAATCAGATATTGATAATGATAGAGATAGATAGCGCGTTAAAATATCTGTATGCAATATATTATACAGATTTAATTATATTGATAAACATATTAACAAATATAATAGCCTTAATATTAATAATAATAGTAATAAAAATATTAATAATGCACTAATAATAATAATATTAAAGATAATAATAAAAATAAATAATTAAATTGTAACTATAAAAATTTATAACATTAATATTATTATTTGTAATAATATTAACTATAACAATATTAATATTAATATTGATAATCATATTTATTGAATTCAATAATAATACGACTAATGATGAAAATGAACATGATAAATGTTAAATAAGATTTATAATTTTTGGTAATAATAATTATAATTTTTCTACTACTTATAATAATATTGATTTTAGTAATGATAATAATAATTTTTGTAATAATAATAGATGATAATTTTTCATAATAATATATTTATATTAATAGTATTATAGCAAATCAAATTTTATATCTACTTATTATATTAAAATAATAATATTCATAATACTGATATTAATATTAATGTTAATATTAATTAGAATAAATAAAGTAATAATAATATTACTATAACAACTAAATTTTAACTTATAATAAGATTTCACATTTTAACCTTACATGTTATAAATTATTTAATACTTATGTTATATAATAACATATTTGGATATGTAATATTTGTATAATTTATATATATAATACAATATATTATTAATTATATAGAAATCATTCATATATATATATATATATATATATATATATATATATATATATATATATATATATATATATATATATATATATATATATATATATATATATATATATATATATACTTTCATTCTAATAGCAACTTAGTTATTATATATATAATTTACATTTTTAACTTTAATGTTTATATTAAATTTCATTATTTCCAACTATTACTATATATATTCTTACATTTTTATTTACATTTTTATTTACACACAATTGTTCGTGAATCATCGAGCATAGTCGAAGGTCAAATGAATATATGAAATAGTTCAAAATTTTGAGACTCAACATAACAGACTTTGCTTATCGTGTCGGAATCGTATAAAGATAAAGTTTAAATTTGGTCGGGAATCTCCGGGTCATCACAGCACCAATGGCAAATTAGCTTGCCACATTCACCAAAGTGATGCTTATTGCATTTGTTGCAAAGTGGTAGGTTTCCTGCATAATCCTTCTTGCCGCCGGAGGTGAAAGGCTTCTTGGCAAAGTTGTTGTTGCTTAATTGGGGGGGCTTCCCATTTTCTTTTGTTGTTACCCAACTTATCCTCGGCTTTAGGTGCCGGCACTACAATTTCGTCCACCGTTTCTATCAATTTGCGGGCCATGTTCAAAGCTTCTTGATGATTAGTGGGTTTCGATGACATTACTCCATGTTTGATGCTCTTTGGAAGGCCATCCATGTAAAGTTCAACCCTTAAAGATTCGGGGTTCACAAGGTTTGGGCACATCAAGGCTAGTTCGGAAAATCTTTGATTATAGGCCTTGAGATCGTTCCCAACTGCTTTCAAAGTTCTTAGCTCTTGTTCGAGCCTTCGGGTTTCTTTACAAGGGAAATATTCGATGATCATATTTTCCCTTAAGTCTGCCCAAGAGAGGGCGTGAGCTTCATCGGTACCCACCGATTGTACATAGGTGTTCCACCATGTGAGGGCGACACTGGCGAAAGTGTGAGTGGAGTATTTGACCTTATCTTGGTCCTGACAACTGCTTATGCTAAAAACGGCTTCTGTTTGTTTGAACCATCGAGTGAGAGTAATCGGTCCCCCAGTCCCATTAAAAGTATGAGGTTTGCACCCCATGAAGGCTTTGTAGGAGCATCCCTCATTTGAATTACGGCTCCATTGTTGTTGTTGTTGTTGTGGTTGTTGTTATTGTTGTTGTTGTTGGATGAGTGACCGGCCATGGCCGCATCCACGGCGGTGGCTATCATTCGTTGTAGAGCTTATTTGGGTGTTTCATGGCGTGGTACACAGTGAGGAGGCATTGTTCCTTCAAAACACAAGAATACCGTTGATTAGTATTTTCAATAATACTAATCATGATATGGAATAAGGATAGAGAGAAAATTTTCCTTGACTCGCCTTAAATTCTTTATGTCATAATGTCGTAACATTCATATGAGTCACCGTAATATAATCCCGGAAATTATATTACCATAATTCATATGTGCATTCGACATTATTTCACTAAGTCAAGGTGGGGTGTCAATCAAATTAAACAGCGTGAGATTAAGATGAAATAAGAGTAGATATGAGTAGAAACGTTCGAGTATAAATGCACAAGTAGTCAAGTAATTCCTACTTCAAGTCTATATGCCGGTTGTAGTCTAGACTCACTAATGTACCCTATGACTCGGGGTTGACACCAATGAACTCTAAATCCCTGCAACCAACGCTCTGATACCATCTGTAGCGACCCGAAAAAATCGTCATTAATGGCGCCGTCTACTTAGGTCCCGTTATGTGGTCATAAGTCTTTAATAACAAAGTTTGACCAAAATATGTCTCATTCATTTCAATTATAAAGATGTTTTAAGGTTTACAAAGTAGGTTCGACGACCAAACATGTTACAACGTTTTAAATACAACTGAAACCTATGCGACACAAATCAAGTTAAGTCAAAAGACGCTCCACGTATGTAAGTATACTCGACATCCAAGAAAGTATCAAAAGTAATGAGCGGAAGCATGTATCACAAAACGTTCAAGGACTTGAGAAAAACATAGAAATCTGTCAACGAAAACGTTGGTGAAATCATAGGTTTAAGTAAGTAAGTACAAATGAACCACAAGATTTATATCATTGAAATAATAGTAAACCATTCTAAAATTGTTATCACGAGCACCCAATTATCAAAGCTTAACTTTCCATCCATAGAACCCCATCACAATAGTGTTAGAACATACACTGTTTCTCGAAAATATATTTCATCCGAATAACGGTAGCGAACCGTCCGAATGAGGGTTTGTCAAACCCATATGGCCATACAACATAAGTTCTCGCTTACACCCGGCAAGTGTAACTAATGATAATCGAATTGAGAATTTTGTTCTAACTCGTATGTAGAATGTTTGTTTTTCTGTACTTATGTTCACTTAGTAAAAAGAAACGTTTATGTTTTCTCATCCCAAATGTAAGTTCAAAAGAGTAAAAGTGGGACTATGATCTCACCTTAAGTGCAAGCGTATAAAAGTACTTCGCAAGTAAACGTGTGCAAGAATGAATGCTAGTCTTGACCTAAACAAATAGATTTGTATCAATATCGGTAAACACGGTCGGTCAAAGCGTTCAATTGGTCCTATGGCTCGTTACGACTGGATTACTATAGCATGTGAGTCAAATTGTCACGTTTCATGCAAGATACAAGTATAAAAGCATGTTAGAACGATTGCACAAACATTTGATTAAGTTTGATTAAAAGTCAACTTGGGTCGGGTCAAAGTCAACGAAAAAGTCAACACATTCGGGTCGGGTCTCGAACTATTTTTCTGAGGTTTTTAATCATGTATGAGCATGTTAGAACAAGTTACATGTGAATCAGAGGTGCGTAGCATAGCAAACATTTTTCGTAAAATGGCAAACCAAAACAGTCCAAGGCAGTGCATCTAGACGGCGTCAAGATTTGCTGGACGGCGTCCAGATTTAAAGGCCTGGACGGCGTCCAAGAATCTGGACGATGTCCAGATCAGTATGCAGGCCCTGTTTTGCTGCAACAAACAAATGCACGAACCAAACTTCAAACATTCACAATTTATGATTCGCAAACCATCAAAACATGTATCTTATATCATCGGAAAGGTATTTTGACGAGGAAAACGACTAAACACTTTTCATCAATCACTTTAACACTTACATCAACTAAAATCACATTGAATGCTCAACATTTATTACATTCAAGTTCATAAATGCGGTTTGGTGATTCAGGAACTTACTACCTACATACAATACGCCGTTTCGTAGGTAATTAAGCATACATTCTAACTAAACACTTACCAACAACCATTCATGGCAATCAATGCATCAAATGTTCACATTTAGTTCTATCAAACCCTAACCAACATCACCAAAATCAATAACCAAGTTTATGAAGTTTTCTAAAACAACCTACACATCAAATTGAAGCTAGTGATACTAGTAACACAATTAAAACATGAACTTTTAACATCTAACAACTTTTAAGCAACTAAATCTCAAGAACAACACACCAAAATTCAAGTTCATGCTAGTTACTTCAAAACAACAAGATAGAGCATACAAATCATATATTCATGTTAGACTTGAGCCATAGACACTAATTAACACTTTTATAAGTTAAAAACATGAAGAACGCAAAATCTAGTGATTTTTGGAAGTTACCAAAATGTAATGAAATCGGTATGGAATCGAAGAGGGAGTTGCAAGGATTCCAAATATGTAATTTGTTTTGCAAAACACTTGCCAAGTCAGATTTGGATGATGATTCTTTGGATTTGAGTTTGAGAGAAAATGTTGAAGTAGTAAAGGAGAAAGAGATGAATGAAAGGATGAGAGTGAAGGATTGACCACTTTGACCTAGTCACCACTTTGGCATCTTGGTAAGTTTAGTCCCTCAAGTTTGAATCGGGTGCGTGAATTACCTAAATGAGATCATTTATAACGCGTATTAACGGAAGATGTTATAATCATATTACGGACTTTAAATAAATAAACGGAAAGTGAACGGAAAAAGGTGGGATGTTACATTAATGAGTAAATATCATATTAAGCTCATTTGATTTTCGGTTGGAACTAGAAATGAATAATCTCTAACATTAGAGATATTACATAATCTTCACAGAATATCTCACTATTGTGATCAATACTTCATTATTTATTCTTATTGGTATTTCCTCAGTGAATCATGTTGATTCTCATGGAATTCTTGTGAACTTCGCAAAATACGAATGATGTTTTCTTAGAAAATTTTGAGTATATCGAAGATGAAAGTGTAAAATCTAACATATGATTGATTAATACACTTGGTTTATTATGAAATTCATTGAATTGGAATAGAGATTGTAGTTACCTCTGATTAAGTTGTTAACTAAGGATGTACATCATAGCATATTAGTAACATGAATTTAACCGAGTAGTATCTACCCTTTTTCAATTCATACTTAATAGCTTAGTACGAAAATATTTAATTTTGATCTCAAAAAAAATATATATAAAATATATATATAGTTTCTTCAGAGGGAATGAGTTAATACTTCATAACTCGTTGATACAATATAAGCTTTGTTGATTAGTGATGATGTTTGCGGTGATTATGAATCTGACGAAGCTTATGATATTGTAGATGCTGCTGATTCTGACAATGCTGACGGCACTGGCGGTACTGTTGATGCTACTGGTAAAACAAGTCTAGCTTGTAATTCGTGCACCATCCTTGTCAAGGTTTTTACTCTTCCTTTTATCATCTCACTCCACATACCTGATTTATGGTTAAGGCTAGAATAGATAATCTCTAAGATTTTGTAGATTACATAATCGCCACAGAATGTTTCTCCAATGAAGTTATAGATTAATACTTCATCGGTTATTGTTGTTGGTACTCCTTGGTATCTATGGTGTGTATGACGTTGATGCTCGAGGTACAAATTGTGATGTTGAAGTGTGGGATGCGGATGTTGTTGGTGGTGGTGGTAATGGTACTATTAGTGTTGATGATGGTGGTACTATTGATACCGGTGTTGCTGCTGATGCTTGTAACCTTTGCACCATATTCTCAAAAACCACTACTCGAGAGCGAAGCTCGTTGACTTCTTCTATTACATCGGGGTGGTTGTCAGTTCGAACGAACGGATGAATAAGATCTAGAATCTGAGATAGTATATAATCATGACGAGATACTCTGGAAATGAGATAGAAAATGGTGTTTTGGATAGGTTCGCCGATAAGTGCTTCAGGTTCTTCACTAAGAGGGCAATGTGGTGGATGGAAGGGATCGCCTTCTTCTTGTCTCCAATGATTAAGTAGACTACAAACCCATCCCCAATTCATCTAGAATAGATGATGATTAATTGGTTGATCCATTCCGGTCACACTGCTTTCAGAGCTCGAGTGAAACTCCATATCGGAATCCGAGGGACTTGAACTAGTGGTGAGTTCCATTTCGTACGATTGTATAAAGGATTTTTCGATATGAATGATTTCCAGCTATCGGATGGTATTCTAATTGCATATATATATATATATATATATATATATATATATATATATATATATATATATATATATATATATATATATATATATATATATAGAACAAAAGATCTCGTAGATTACGGAGGAATTTACGAAATATGTCAGGCAAAGTTTACAGTAACAGATACGCTAAGATATGAATTTTTTCTATACACTATTTATGTAATCAATGCAGTAAGATGTGTCTAGACTAAGAATAATAAGCAGGTAATTTCTGACAAGATATGATAAGCAAAACTTTTTGACATGCAGCTAAGGTCGAAGTCCAGACTCAATAATGCATCTTAATAACTATCCATTAGACACACTAATGCAAGACCTGGTTCGCTAAGATCACCGCTCTGATACCACCTGTAAATACCCGTGCATATCCATAAGGACGAATACATTATCATATGGTTACATTGCGAGGTATTTGACCTCTATATGATACATTTTACAAACATTGCATTCGTTTTAAAGATAAACTTTTATTTCATCGAAAGTTGACAGGCATACATACCATTTCATAATATTTAACCTATAAATGACCTAATTTGTCATTTACTTAATAATAATTGCTATTGGACTCAATGACTTGAATGCAACGTCTTTTGAAATATGCCATGAATGACTCCAAGTAATATGTTTAAAATGAGCAAATGCATAGCGGAAGATTTCTTTCAAACCTGAGAATAAACATGCTTAAAAGTGTCAACAAAAAGGTTGGTGAGTTCATTAGTTTATCATCAATATTCATTTCCATCATTTTTATAGACCACAAGATTTTCATTTCCATTTCTCATAAATATACATCTCATACATAGAGATAAAAATCATTCATATGGCGAACACCTGGTAATCGACCTTAACAAGATGCATATAGAATATCCCCATCATTCCGGGACTCCGTTCAGACATGATAAATTCGAAGTAATAAAGCTTCCGGTACTTTGGATGGGGCTCGTTGGGCCCGATAGATCGATCTTTAGGATTCGCGTCAATTAGGGGCCAGTTCCCTAATTCTTAGATTACCAGACTAAAAGGAGCATATTCGATTTCGACCATTCAACCATAGAATGTAGTTTCAATTACTTGTGTCTATTTTGTCAAACATTTATAAAAGCGCATGTATTCTCAGTCTCAAAAATATATATTGCAAAACCATTTAAAAAGGGAGCAAATGAAACTCACTATACTGTATTCCGTAGTGATTTATGCATATGACGGCACTGAACAAGTGCAGGATTGGCCTCGGATTCATGAACCTAAATTAAGTATATATATTTATACGTTGGTCAATATCTGTTTAATAATGTATCAGAATCCTAATGCTCGAGATTATCATGCAAAAGTTAACAAAAATCATCTAATCCAAAAATGACTTTCAAAATCTGTACATGTTTATTATCTATTTTTATTACTATAGTATAGGTCTTGATAGTTGAATGAATCGACAATTTGCAAAACTCGATTTATCACATACTGACTAAATTGTCATATTTGATAATTTTTAGATAAATCAATGTAATAAGTTTATATATAACTATTTATAATCTACATGTTATTTTAATCAATTATATGTTATTTTAATAATTAAATAACTTATATTTATTCTACATATTTTAAGTAATTAATATTTATATAGAAATTATTTCTTAAATTATTTCATCATTTCTTATAATATATTAATGATAAAAATTTATGTTAATATATGGTAAAAATATATTTTTATATATTATGTATTATGATTTGTATAATGTTCACATAATATCATTTTAATGATAAAAGTGTAGTGATATATATCATAAATATATTTTTGTATCAAATATTTATAATAATATTGATAATAATAATAATGATCCAAAAGTTGTATTATTTCGTAATAATGATAATCTTAATTAATAATAATAATAATAATAATAATAATAATAATAATAATAATAATAATAATAATAATAATAATAATAATAATAATAATAATAATAATAATAATAATAATAATAATAATAATAATAATAATAATAGCAATATTTATATTTACTAATGATAATAATAATTTTGATAATAAATAATAATCTTTTGTAATACTACTGTCATAATAATAATATTACTAATAATGATTAAAAAATAATAAAAACGATATTTTTATCTAAATCATAATCTTAACAATATTTTAACTGAATCATGATACTTATACTTATTATTTCCTAATCGACATGTTTAATATCGTTTAGTCCTCTTTTATATCGCATTCATATAAATGATAATAATAGTAATCATAATAATTAGATGACACTAATAATAATAAATATTATAATAATATTAATGATAATACTAATAACTATTTTAATGATAATACTAATAATAATAATAATGGTAATAGCAATAATAATAATGATAATGTTAATAATAATCTTAATGGTAATAACGGTAGTAATACTAATAACAATGATAATTTTTAATGATAATACTTATAATGATAATGATAATAATAATAATAATAATAATTAGATAATAATAACGACGATAATAATGACGATAATAATAATAATAATCGTTTTAATAATAATACTAAAATTACCGATAATTTAGTTGACTATATCTTTTAATCCGTTCATCGAAACCATACGCTTTCTAAATGAAAAGTTATTAATTTTTCGCTAGCATTCCAACGACATGCATATCTTATACCTTATCTCAGTAGCATATGTATCAAACTCATGATTCATCAAAACTATCTAATGACGAAATTAAGCATACAAGCATGCATAATCATATATACTCGAGCACTAGTCATGGATACACTATTAATATATAAAGGATAGGATATGAATGCTCACGTATCAATATTGTGATTCAATATTGCAGGAAAGTACGTAGACGCAACGGAAATGATAAACACTAGATTCACGATCAAAACCTCCGAGCGATACCCATGACCTCCATAGTTATAACACATAATTTTCTTTGCTCTATCCCGCTCGAAAAATCCGTTTTGAAATAACTCGCTCATGACCTCGTCATAATATTTTATGTATAATAATACTAATAATTACACTAATACTACTAATAATAATATTATGATTGATAATAATAATAATAATAATAATAATAATAATATTAGTAGAAATAACAAATAAATAAATAAATATCTACGGAGTAATTTAGATTGAGATATAGATAGTTTGAATTGTGACCAGCCAACGTTTGAGTTTTATACCCACTTTCTAAAACCCCACACTCCGCGATCTCGGAGGTCCCATGGGCAAAATTCCCTCGATTGCGTGGCCATCGTTTACAGCTCATCATTCATTGTAATCCATTGCCGACACTTATATTACACACGTATATATATTTATTTAATATATAATATGTTTAATTTTTAGAAATAATTAAATATTATATTATATTCTCATGCATAGTTGATTTGTAATTTTAGCACCGATGAATTGTACGTTGACGCTCGACTTAAAATTATATATACTCATAATAGGTTTTCAAGTTTTTAAATTACCGTATGTTGGTGAAGCGTAGGATAAAGTCCAATGGTTAATTAAATGTATGTAATCATTTTAAAGTAAAATGTTGATTTACTTAACTTGTCGATATCTATTTTCTAAGTTATCCATATTCCCTAATTTCACTTTCACGTTAAATAATATGAAAACTAAATTGTTGTCTTATCAAAAGTCACGAGTGAAATATAGTAAATCATGTATTGGAAATCAAACAAGAATCTCCACTAACTTTTTTCTAACTCTCGTTAAGTGACACTTTGTTCTTACATGTAAATCACTTTACCATTTTCTGATTATTGTTAAAAAGAACAGATTTCTTAAATCATAGTGGACCTCATAACAGAGACCCGTAATCAAAATCACAATGTGTCTGATAATTCAATCATTTGATATTATATTTTAATTCCATCGATAATTATATTAAATATATATTGAAATAATTATGTTCATGTAAAGTATTATACATCTAATACTTTGTTAACGTTTTCAATTAATATAACTATATCTTATATATATACATATCTATACACATAAATGTTCGTGAATCGTTGAGCACAGTCAAAGGGTAATTGATTACATGAACACAGTTCAAAGTTTTGAGATTTCAATATTACTGACTTTGCTTATCGTGTCGGAAACATTAAATCGTATAAACATTAAGTTTAAATTTGGTCGGAAATTTCCGGGTTGTCACACATAGGTTCAAGCGGGTCAAAGGTGCTTAGGGAGACATATCAATCGAGCAAGGATTAAGGATTGTGCTTTTAGTGGTAAGTGGATTTATCTACTCTTAGGCCACTCAAAATCGTTCTTGATTTTAACAGAACCTCTCTCCTCCACGTCAGTGCCACAACAGCACAAACACTTTAACATTCATTTCACATTCCTTTCACTAAACCCTCACTATCTTACACTCCATTTAAAACTTTAACATATTTAAATTATTATTAAATATTAAATACGATAAATAAATAAATAAATAAATAAATAAAATTATCATACTCCGTAAGTAGTTAACTCATACCAATTGCAATTAGGTCAAATTACAACATCTAAGAATTTTAGTCATGAATTAATCATCAATCAAAGTTTACATTTCTATCATATAAAAAAAAAACTTCAAGCGCAAATATCTGAACTAATTAATTAATTATACACATATAGATACAGAAATACGAATATATAGAAAAAGAGATGAAGATCATACCAGATGAAAAAAAAAGAAGTTTGTGAATTTGGGTGAAGAAAGAAGAGTGTGACCCACTAAAATTCGTGAAACCATCGTCGCAAGTGCCACTGGCGACCCCGCTGGTGATGGTGGTGAATGGGTGGCGGTTTCTGGTGGAGCTGCTCACGGACCCATTGCAAGTGGCCTTACCATCGTGAAGATGGGATCACTTGAACGCCAACGTCCTTTTGTTTGTGTTGTTGTAAATGTATTTGGGGTGTCTTTATTTTATGTTAACGATTGTTTGATGGGTTTTAAACTATTAAGGACGTGTAAAACGGGTCATTAAAGGTTCAAGTGTGACCATTGTGATGTTTTATTAGAATACGTGTATTTTGGATATAAATCATATCTTGAAGTGAATCATGAATGATATGAAAGTTTTGTGTACAAGTTGTGGTTGAATTGGGTCAAAATTATAAATGTTTAAAAATGCAGACCTGACACGTTTTATAGCGTGTCGCGCAGGAAAGGCGTGCGCCGTGCAAAATAGAGTATTTTAATCTCGAAGCTAGACTTGAAATTGGAGCATCAGGTATAGTTGTATGTCGCGCCGCGCCAAAATCCTGTGAGTGACTGTGAGTTTAAAAAAAAATTACGTGTTTAAGGGTGTTTCATATTCTAAAAATCTGTATTAGCACCCAACGCTGTCATAATTATTATTCAAAACTAAATTTATTCAAAAAAAAATTAACTTATTCAGTTTTTTCTCATTTACCGTTTGTTTAATGACTACTATAAACGTACCATAGTAAAAAGTGGAGAGCATGGTGAAATGTTCCGTTCTTATTGATTAAAAACGTTCCATATTAATTGATTTCGTTGCGAGGTTTTGACCTCTATATGAGACATTTTTCAAAGACTGCATTCATTTTAAAACAAACCATAACCTTTATTTCATCAATAAAGGTTTAAAAAGCTTTACGTAGATTATCAAATAATGATAATCTAAAATATCCTGTTTACACACGACTATTACATAATGGTTTACAATACAAATATGTTACAACGAAATACGTTTCTTGAATGCAGTTTTTACACAATATCATACAGGCATGGACTCCAAATCTTGTCCTTATTTAAGTATGCTACAGCGGAAGCTCTTAATAATCACCTGAGAATAAACATGCTTAAAATGTCAACAAAAAATGTTTGTGAGTTATAGGTTTAACCTATATATATCAAATCGTAACAATAGACCACAAGATTTCATATTTGAATATACATCCCATATATAGAGATAAAAATCATTCATATGGTGAACACCTGGTAACCGACATTAACAAGATGCATATATAAGAATATCCCCATCATTCTGGGACACCCTTCGGATATGATATAAATTTCAAAGTACTAAAGCATCCGGTACTTTGGATGAGGTTTGTTAGGCCCAATAGATCTATCTTTAGGATTCGCGTCAATTAGGGTGTCTGTTCCCTAATTCTTAGATTACCAGACTTAATTAAAAGGGGCATATTCGATTTCGATAATTCAACCATATAATGTAGTTTCACGTACTTGTGTCTATTTTCTAAATCATTTATAAAACCTGCATGTATTCTCATCCCAAAAATATTAGATTTTAAAAGTGGGACTATAACTCACTTTCACAGATATTTCTTTCCTCGGAAATAAGACTTGGTCACGGATCGATTCACGAACCTATACAAATATGTACATATATATCAAAGTATGATCAAAATATAATTACAACCATTTTTATTATGTTTTAAAGATTTGAGTGTATTAAGTCAGCTGTCCTCGTTAGTAACCTACAACTAATTGTCCACAGTTAGATGTACAGAAATAAATCGATATATATTATCTTGAATCAATCCACGACCCAGTGTATACACGTCTCAGGCTAGATCACAGCTCAAAGTATATATATTTTTGGAATCAACCTAAACCCTGTATAGCTAACTCCAACATTACTGCATATAGAGTGTCTATGGTTGTTCCAAATAATATATATACATGGGTCGATATGATATGTCAAAACATTTGCATACGTGTCTATGGTATCCCAAGATTACATAATATATTAGAATACATGTATAATACAATATAAGTTATCTAGGATATGATTTGTATAGATTTTTTAAACATTTCCCGTAGCTAAAAAGATCAAAAATATCCAATCTTGTTTTACCCATAACATCTTCATTTTAAATCTGTTTTGAGTGAATCAAATTGCTATGGTTTTATATTGAACTCTAATTTAAGAATTCAAACAGAAAAAGTATAGTTTTATAGTCAGAAATTTAAGTTACATGTCAATTACTAAAGAGGTAGTCATTTCCGTCGAAAGAACGACATCTTGATGACCATTTTGAAAAACATACTTTCACTTTGAGTTTAACCAAGATTTTTGGATATAGTTTCATGTTCATATGAAAAAAAATTTTCCCAGAAAACAACTTTTAAATCAAATTTTATCATAGTTTTTAATTATCCAAACCAAAACAGCCCCCGGTTTCACTACGACGGCGTATATCCGATTTTATGGTGTTCATCGTGTTTCCAGGTTTTAAATCATTAAGTTAGCATATCATATAGATATAGAACATGTGTTTAGTTGATTTTAAAAGTCAAGTTAGAAGGATTAACTTTTGTTTGCGAACAAGTTTAGAATTAACTAAACTATGTTCTAGTGATTACAAGTTTAAACCTTCGAATAAGATAGCTTTATATGTATGAATCGAATGATGTTATGAACATCATTACTACCTCAAGTTTTCTGGATAAAACTACTGGAAATGAGAAAAATGGATCTAGCTTTAAAGGATCCTTGAATGACTTGAAAGTTCTTGAAACAGAATCATGACACGAAAACAGTTCAAGTAAGATTTTCACTCGAAATAAGATTGTTATAGTTGTAGAAATTGAATCAAAGTTTGAATATGAAAATTACCTTGAATTAGAAAGATAACCTACTGTAAATAAGAAAGGTTCCTTGATCTTAGATGATTACTTGGAATGGATTAGAAAGCTTGGAAGTAGACTTGCAAACTTGGAAGTATTCTTGATTTTTATGAAACTATACTTATTGAATTTATGAAGAACACTTAGAACTTGAAGATGGAACTTGAGAGAGATCAATTAGATGAAGAAAATTGAAGAATGAAAGTGTTTGTAGGTGTTTTTGGTCATTGTTATATGGATTAGATATAAAGGATGTGTAATTTTGTTTTCATGTAAATAAGTCATGAATGATTACTCATATTTTTGTAATTTTATGAGATATTTCATGCTAGTTGCCAAATGATGGTTCCCACATGTGTTAGGTGACACACATGGGCTGCTAAGAGCTGATCATTGGAGTGTATATACCAATAGTACATACATCTAAAAGCTGTGTATTGTACGAGTACCAATACGGGTGCATACGAGTAGAATTGTTGATGAAACTGAACGAGGATGTAATTGTAAGAATTTTTGTTAAGTAGAAGTATTTTGATATGTGTCTTGAAGTCTTTCAAAAGTGTAAGAATACATATCAAAACACAACATGTATATACATTCTAATGGAGTCGTTAAGTCTTCGTTAGTCGTTACATGTAAGTGTTGTTTTGAAACCTTTAAGTTAACGATCTCAATTAATGTTGTTAACCCAATGTTTATTATATCAAATGAGTAGTTAAATTATTATATTATCATGATATTATGATGTATGAATATCTCTTAATATGATATATACATTAAAATATCGGTACAACGATAATCGTTACATATAAGTCTCGTTTCGTAATTCTTGGGTTAGTAGTCTTGTTTTTACATATATAGTTTATTGTTAACACACTTAATGATATATTTAAATATCATTTTATCATGTTAAATATAGTGTATCAATATCTTAATATGATACATATGTATTTAGTAGACGTTATCATAACGATAATCGTTATATATATCATTTCGAGTTTCTTAACTTAGTAATCTCATTTCTTATGTATATCACACATTGTTAATATATTTAGTGAGATACTTACTCATCATAATCTTATGTAAACCATATATATATGTCTATATATACCACAACATGTAGTTTTTACAATTTTGTAACGTTCGTGAATCGCCGGTCAACTTGGGTGATCAATTGTCTATATGAAACTTATTTCATTTAATCAAGTCTTAACAAGTTTGATTGCTTAACACATTGGAAACATTTAGTCATGTAAATATCAATCTCAATTAATATATATAAACATGGAAAAGTTCGGGTCACTACAGTACCTACCCGTTAAATAAATTTCGTCCCGAAATTTTAAGCAGTTGGAGGTGTTGACGTATCTTCTGGAAATAGATGTGGATATTTCTTCTTCATCTGATCTTCACGCTCTCAGATGAACTCGGGTCCTCTACGAGCATTCCATCAAACCTTAACAATCGGTATCTTGTTTTGCTTAAGTCTCTTAACCTCACGATCCATTATTTCGACGGGTTCTTCAATGAATTGAAGTTTTTCATTGATTTGGATTTCGTCCAACAGAATAGTGAGATCTTCTTTAGCAAAAAATTTCTTCAAATTCGAGACGTGGAAAGTGTTATGTACAGCCGCGAGTTGTTGAGGTAGCTCCAGTTGGTAAGCTACTGGTCCGACACGATCTATAATCTTGAATGGTCCAATGTACCTTGGATTTAGTTTCCCCCATTTACCAAATCGAACAACGCTTTTCCAAGGTGAAACCTTAAGCATGACCATTTCTCCAATTTCAAACTCTATATCTTTTCTTTTACTATCCGCGTAGCTCTTTTGTCGACTCTGGGCGGTTTTCAATCGTTGTTGAATTTGGATGATTTTCTCGGTAGTTTCTTGTATTATCTCCGGACCCGTAATCTGTCTATCCCCCACTTCATTCCAATAAATCGGAGACCTGCACTTTCTACCATAAAGTGCCTCAAACGGCGCCATCAATGATAACTGTTGTTGTAGGAAAATTCTGCTAACGGTAGGTGTCGATCCCAACTGTTTTCGAAATCAATAACACATGCTCGTAGCATGTCTTCAAGCATTTGTATCGTCCTTTCGCTCTGCCCATCAGTTTGTGGATGATAGGCAGTACTCATGTCTAGACGAGTCCCCAATGCTTGTTGCAACGTCTGCCAGAACCTTGAAACAAATCTACCATCCCTATCAGAGATAATAGAGATGGGTATTCCATGTCTGGAGACAACCTCCTTCAAATACAACCGCGCCAACTTCCCCATTTTTTCATCTTCTCTCATTGGCAGGAAGTGTGCTAACTTGGTGAGACGATCAACTATTACCCAAATAGTATTATAACCACTTGCAGTCCTTGGCAATTTAGTAATGAAATCCATGGTAATATTTTCCCATTTCCATTCTGGAATTTCAGGTTGTTGTAGTAGACCTGATGGTTTCTGATGTTCAGCTTTGACCTTAGAACACGTCAAACATTCTCCTACATATTTAGCAATATCGGCTTTCATACCCAGCCACCAAAAGTGTTTCTTGAGATCTTTATACATCTTCCCCACTCCGGTATATATTGAATATCTGGTTTTATGTGTTTCTTTAAGTACCATTTCTCTCACATCTCCAAACCTTGGTACCCAAATTCTATCAGCCCTATATCGGGTTCCGTCTTCCCGAATATTAAGATGTTTCTCTGATCCTTTGGGTATCTCATTCTTCAACTTTCCTTCTTTTACAACCCCCTGTTGCGCCTCCTTTATTTGAGTAGTAAGGTTAGTACGAATAATTATATTCATAGCTTTTACCCGTATAGGTTCTCTGTCCTATCTACTCCAAGCGTCGGCTACCACATTCGCCTTCTCCGGGTGGTATCGAATCTCAAAATCATAATCATTCAACACTTCAATCCACCTGCGTTGTCTCATATTCAGTTGCTTCTGATTAAATATATGTTGGAGACTTTTGTGGTCAGTATATATAATACTTTTGTCCCCATATAAATAATGCCTCCAAGTCTTTAATGTAAAAACAACAGCACCCAATTCCAAATCGTGAGTTGTATAATTTTGCTCGTGAATCTTCAATTGTCTAGACGCATAAGCAATCACCTTTGTTCGTTGCATTAATACACAACCGAGACCTTGCTTTGATGCGTCACAATAAATCACAAAATCATCATTCCCTTCAGGCAATGATAATATAGGTGCCGTAGTTAACTTTTTATTCAATAACTGAAATGCCTTCTCTTGTTCATCCTTCCATTCAAATTTCTTCCCTTTATGCGTTAATGCAGTCAAGGGTTTTACTATTTTGGAGAAATCTTGGATGAATCTTCTGTAGTAACCAGCCAATCCTAAAAATTGACGTATATGCTTCGGAGTTTTTGGGGTTTTCCACTTTTCAACGGTTTCGATCTTTGTCAGGTCCACCTGGATACCTTCTTTGTTCACTATGTGACCGAGAAATTGAACTTCTTCCAACCAAAATGCACACTTTGAAAACTTAGCGTACAGTTTTTCTTTCCTCAATACTTCTAGCACTTTTCTCAAATGTTCTTCGTGCTCTTGATCATTCTTTGAGTAAATAAGTATGTCATTGATGAAAACAATGACAAACTTGTCAAGATATGGCCCGCACACTCGGTTCATAAGGTCCATGAACACAGCTGGTGCGTTAGTCAATCCAAACGGCATAACCATAAACTCGTAATGACCATAACGCGTCCTAAAAGCAGTTTTTGGAATATCATCCTCCTTTACTCGCATTTGATGATATCCAGAACGTAAATTGATTTTCGAATAAACCGACGAGCCTTGTAGTTGATCAAATAAGTCGTCAATTCTCGGCAGTGGATAACGGTTTTTGATGGTAAGTTTATTCAACTCTCTGTAGTCAATACACAACCTAAATGTACCATCCTTCTTCTTGACAAAAAAAACAGGAGCTCCCCATGGTGATGTGCTTGGTTGAATGAAACAACGTTCTAATAGTTCTTGCAGTTGGCTTTGCAGTTCTTTCATCTCGCTGGGTGCGAGTCTGTAAGGAGCACGAGCTATTGGTGCAGCACCTGGTATGAGATCTATTTGAAATTCAACAGATCGATGTGGAGGTAGTCCCGGTAATTCTTTCGAAAATACTTCGGGAAATTCTTTTGCGACGGGAACATCATTGATGCTCTTTTCTTCAGTTTGTACTTTCTCGACGTGTGCTAGAACAGCATAGCAACCTTTTCTTATTAGTTTTTGTGCCTTCAAATTACTAATAAGATGTAGCTTCGTGTTGCCCTTTTCTCCATACACCATTAAGGGTTCTCCTTCTTCTCGTACAATGCGAATTGCATTTTTGTAATATACGATCTCTGCTTTCATCTCCTTCAGCCAGTCCATGCCAACTATTACATCAAAACTCCCTAACTCTACTGGTATTAAATCAATCTTAAATATTTCGCTACCCAGTTTAATTTCTCGATTCCGGCATATATAATCTGCTGAAATTTATTTACCGTTTGCTAATTCGAGTAAAAATTTACTATCCAACGGCGTCAATGGACAACTTAATTTAGCACAAAAATCTCTACTCATATAGCTTCTATCCGCACCCGAATCAAATAAAACGTAAGCAGATTTATTGTCAATAAGAAACGTACCCGTAACAAGCTCCGGGTCTTCCTGTGTCTCTGCCGCATTAATATTGAAAACTCTTCCGCGGCCTTGTCCATTCGTGTTCTCATGGTTCGGGCAATTTCTAATAATGTGGCCCAGTTTTCCACACTTATAACAAACTACATTGGCATAACTTTCTCCGACACTACTTGCTCCGCCATTACTCGTTCCGACACCATTTGTTCCTTTTGTTCTGTTAACCCCTGGTCCGTAGACCTCACACTTCGCCGCGCTATGACCATTTCTTTTACACTTGTTACAAAATTTAGTGCAGAACCCCGAGTGATACTTTTCACACCATTGGCATAGCTGCTTCTGATTGTTGTTGTTGTTGTTGTGGTTGTTATTGTTGTTGGGATGATTGTTGTAGTTGTTGTTGTGCCGTTTATTGTAGTTGCGATTGATGTTGCGATTGTTGGGATAGCTGTTGTTGTTTTGATGACTCTTATCACCGTTTTCCTCCCACTTTCTTTTGACTAACTTCACGTTGGCCTCTTCGGCCGCCTGTTCTTTAATTCTTCCCTCAATCTGGTTCACTAGTTTGTGAGCCATTCTACATGCCTTTTGTATGGAGGCAGGCTCGTGTGAACTTATATCTTCTTGGATTCTCTCCGGTAACCCTTTCACAAACGCATCGATCTTCTCTTCCTCATCTTCGAATGCTCTCGGACACAATAGGCACAATTCTGTGAATCGTCTTTCGTACGAAGTAATATCGAATCCCTGTGTTTGTAACCCTCTAAGTTCTGACTTGAGCTTATTGACCTCGGTTCTGGGATGGTACTTCTCGTTCATCAAGTGCTTGAATGCTGACCACGGTAGTGCGTAAGCAGCATCTTGTCCCACTTGCTCTAGATAGGTATTCCACCATGTTAACGCAATACCTGTGAAGGTATGCGTAGCGTACTTCACTTTGTCTCCTTCAGTACACTTACTTATGGCAAACACTGATTCAACTTTCTCGATCCACCATTTCAATCCGATTGGTCCTTCGGTCCCATCAAATTTTGAAGGTTTGCAGGCAGTGAATTCCTTGTAGGAGCATCCTACACGATTTCTTGCACCGTTAGCTGTATTGCTAGATTCAGAGTTATTGTTGGTATGTAGCGCGGCCTGTACTGCGGCAATGTTTGAAGCAAGAAATGCACGAAATTCCTCTTCGCTCATATTCAAGGTGTGTCGAGTAGTCGGTGCCATTTCCTTCAAAATAGTCAAATGAAACAATTTAATCACACAGAATATTAAGAGTAGTCAATAGTATCTCGTAGCATAATATGAACTCATTTATAAAAGTTTTTTCTTCATATTAGCGTTTTATAAGTTTAAATTCGGGTACTACCTACCCGTTAAGTTCATACTTAGTAGCTAATATACAATTCAACTACTACAATTCCATATAAAAAACTGATTATAATAATATATCACATACAAATATTCTTCAAACTTACAACTTCGCTATATTACATATAACATGAAATATAGTACACTATGATACAGGACAGTTTTGAAGATAAATCTAGTTAATACGCAAGTTGTTCGGCAAAGGAAATAAAGACACGTAATTCATAAGTCCAGAAACAAGTCATGCATTCTGGTTTTACTAAGACGACTTCCCATCCTTGGTCTTGTGGAAAATAACCGTTATGACCATTAGCTAGGCAGCATGTTGTAATGTCGTCAAAAGGACGAGGGTTTCGTAATGTCCAACAGCACCGTAATAATCTAAAAACCTTGGTTCTCACCCCAACTACTGAATCCGTCACTTGTGGGAAGGTTTTATTTAAAAGTTGCAATCCGATGTTCTTTTTCTCACTTTGGTAAGAAGCGAACATCACTAACCCGTAAGCATAACATGCTTCTTTATGTTGTATGTTAGAAGCTCTTTCTAATTCATGAAATCCTATGTTGGGATATGTTGAGTCAAAATAGGTTCTTAACCCGTAGCGTAAAATTGCATTTGGGTTCCCCGCATTTAACGCATTAAAGAAAACACGGCGTAACTTACGGTTTCCCCAATGTGATATACCCCACCTATCAAAGGAAAGCCTTTTATAAACTAAGGCATTTCTGGAAAGTCTTTCAAATGTTTGACAAGTTAATTTTGCCATAACTAAATGTGCTGATGAATTCTGACCGACTCAAGACAAGATTTCCTCAATCATATCCTCTGGTAGGTCTTCTAAAATATTCGGTAGTCTACCCTTAACGTCCATTTTGTTTTTATACTGTAAAATAGACAAGGATTAGATTCGTAAAAACAAACAATACAAGCAATTTTTACATAGAACATACAAGTGCAAGCACACTACAATACATTTATTACACAACATGCTCACACCCCTCTAATCTGAATCACTAGTTTCTTCATCTTCGGACTTGGTTCTTTTTCCTAATCTTCTAGGGATATATGATGTTCCTCTAGTACGAGTCGTCGTTTTCCACATTGGTTTAGAAAAACCTGGTGGTTTAGAGGTTCCCGGGTTATTGTCACGATATTGAAAATACGGGTGTTGACGGTACATATAAAGTTCATCGGGGTCGGAATCAGATTTCTCTATTTTGATGCCTTTTCCCTTATTATTTTCTTTTGCCTCATTAAATTGGGTCGGGGTAATTTCTATAACATCATCGGAATCCTCATCAGGATCCGATTCATCGGAAAATTGGTAATTTTCCCAATATTTTGCTTCCTTAGAGGAAACACCATTGACCATTATTAACTTTGGTCCATTGGTTGAGGATTTTCTTTTATTTGACCAGTTTTCTGTGGTTCCTACTATTCCCCCCTCCGGAATCTCTTATTCTGGTTCCTCTTCTTCTAGTTCCTCTTCTTCCGATTCCTCTTCTTCCGGTTCCGTTTCCTCTTCTTCCGGTTCTTCGGGAACTTATGAATCTTGCCAATATATATTTGACTCTTCGTTATTATTAGGTGAGTCAATGAGATTTGTGCTAGAGGTAGACATCTATCACACAATATCAAACATGTTAAGAGATTAATATATCACATAATATTTACATGTTAATAATATATAGTTTCCAACAAAAATGTTAAGCAATCATTTTTAAAGAAAACACGATCGAAGTCCAGACTCACTAATGCATCCTAACAAACTCGATAAGACACACTAATGCAAAATTTCTGGTTCTCTAAGACCAACGCTCGGATGCCAACTGAAATGTCCCGTTCTTATTGATTAACAACGTTCCATATTAATTGATTTCGTTGCGAGGTTTTGACCTCTATATGAGACATTTTTCAAAGACTGCATTCATTTTAAAACAAACCATAACCTTTATTTCATCAATAAAGGTTTAAAAATCTTTACGTAGATTATCAAATAATGATAATCTAAAATATCCTGTTTACACACGACCATTACATAATGGTTTACAATACAAATATGTTACAACGAAATAAGTTTCTTGAATGCAGTTGTTACACAATATCATACAGGCATGGACTCCAAATCTTGTCCTTATTTAAGTATGCGACAGCGGAAGCTCTTAATAATCACCTGAGAATAAACATGCTTAAAACGTCAACAAAAAATGTTGGTGAGTTATAGGTTTAACCTATATATATCAAATCGTAACAATAGACCACAAGATTTCATATTTCAATATACATCCCATACATAGAGATAAAAATCATTCATATGGTGAACACCTGGTAACTGACATTAACAAGATGCATATATAAGAATATCCCCATTATTCCGGGACACCCTTCGGATATGATATAAATTTCGAAGTACTAAAGCATCCGGTACTTTGGATGGGGTTTGTTAGGCCCAATAGATCTATCTTTAGGATTCGCGTCAATTAGGGTGTCTGTTCCCTAATTCTTAGATTACCAGACATAATTAAAAGGGGCATATTCGATTTCGATAATTCAACCATAGAATGTAGTTTCACGTACTTGTGTCTATTTTGTAAATCATTTATAAAACCTGCATGTATTCTCATCCCAAAAATATTAGATTTTAAAAGTGGGACTATAACTCACTTTCACAGATATTTCCTTCCTCGGAAATAAGACTTGGCCACGGATCAATTCACGAACCTATACAAATATGTACATATATATCAAAGTATGATCAAAATATAATTACAACCATTTTTATTATGTTTTAAAGATTTGAGTGTATTAAGTCAGCTGTCCTCGTTAGTAACCTACAACTAATTGTCCACAGTTAGATGTATAGAAATAAATCGATATATATTATCTTGAATCAATCCACGACCCAGTGTATACACGTCTCAGGGTAGATCACAACTCAAAGTATATATATTTTTGGAATCAACCTCCACCCTGTATAGCTAACTCCAATATTACTGCATATAGAGTGTCTATGGTTGTTCCAAATAATATATATACATGGGTCGATATGATATGTCAAAACATTTGCATACGTGTCTATGGTATCCCAATATTACATAATATATTAGAGTACATGTATAATACAATATAAGTTAGCTAGGATATGATTTGTATAGATTTGTTAAACATTTCCCGTAGCTAAAAAGATCAAAAATATCCAATCTTGTTTTACCCATAACATCTTCATTTTAAATCCGTTTTGAGTGAATCAAATTGCTATATTTTTATATTGAACTCTAATTTAAGAATTCAAACAGAAAAAGTATAGTTTTATAGTCAGAAATTTAAGTTACATGTCAATTACTAAAGAGGTAGTCATTTTCGTCGAAAGAACGACATCTTGATGACCATTTTGAAAAATATACTTTCACTTTTGAAATGTCCCGTTCTTATTGATTAAAAACGTTCCATATTAATTGATTTCGTTGCGAGGTTTTAACCTCTATATGAGACGTTTTTCAAAGACTGCATTCATTTTAAAGCAAACCATAACCTTTATTTCATAAATAAAGGTTTAAAAAGCTTTACGTAGATTATCAAATAATGATAATCTAAAATATCCTGTTTACACACGACCATTACATAATGGTTTACAATACAAATATGTTACATCGAAATCAGTTTCTTGAATGCAGTTTTTACACAATATCATACAAACATGGACTCCAAATCTTGTCCTTATTTTAATATGCAACAGCGGAAGCTCTTAGTATTCACCTGAGAATAAACATGCTTTAAACATCAACAAAAATGTTGGTGAGTTATAGGTTTAACCTATATATATCAAATCGTAACAATAGACCACAAGATTTCATATTTCAATACACATCCCATACATAGAGATAAAAATCATTCATATGGTTAACACCTGGTAACCGACATTAACAAAATGCATATATAAGAATATCCCCATCATTCCGGGACACCCTTAGAATATGATATAAATTTCGAAGTACTAAAGCATTCGGTACTTTGGATGGGGTTTGTTAGGCCCAATAGATCTATCTTTAGGATTTGCGTCAATTAAGGTATCTGTTCCCTAATTCTTAGATTACCAGACTTAATAAAAAGGGGCATATTCAATTTCGATAATTCAACCATAGAATGTAGTTTCACGTACTTGTATCTATTTTGTAAATCATTTATAAAACCTGCATGTATTCTCATCCCAAAAATATTAGATTTTAAAAGTGGGACTATAACTCACTTTCATAGATTTTTACTTCGTCGGGAAGTAAGACTTGTCCACTGGTTGATTCACGAACCTATAACAATATATACATATATATCAAAGTATGTTCAAAATATATTTACAATACTTTTAGTACATTTTGATGTTTTAAGTTTATTAAGTCAGATGTCCTCGTTAGTAACCTACAACTAGTTGTCCACAGTTAGATGTACAGAAATAAATCGATAAATATTATTTTGAATCAATCCATGACCCAGTGTATACGTATCTCGGTATTTTGGAATCAACCTCAACCCTGTATAGCTAACTCCAACATTCACATATAGAGTGTCTATAGTTGTTCCGCAATATATATATAGATGGGTTGACATGATAGGTCGAAACATTGTATGCGTGTCTATGGTATCTCAAGATTACATAAGATACAATATAAGTTGATTAGGTTATGGTTGAAATAGATTTATTACTAACTTTCACGTAGGTAAAATGAGTAGTTTTTATCAATCTTGTTTTACTCGCCATTTCTTCGTTTCTAATCCGTTTTGAGTGATTCTAGTGGCTACGGTTTCGTATTGAACTTAAATTTATGAATCTAAATAGAAAAAGTATAAGTTTATAGTCGTAAATACAAGTTACAAGTCGTTTTTGAAAGAGGTAGTCATTTCCGTCGAAAGAACGACATCTTGATGACCATTTTGAAAAACATACTTTCACTTTGAGTTTAACCATGATTTTTGGATATAGTTTCATGTTCATAAGAAAAATCATTTTTCCAGAAGTATAGCTTTTAAATCAAAGTTCTTCTTAGCTTTTAATTATCCCAACCAAAACAGCCCCCGGTTTTACTACGACGGCGTATATCCAGTTTTATGGTGTTTATCGTGTTTCTGGGTTTTAAATCATTAAGTTAGCATATCATATAGATATAGAACATGTGTTTAATTGATTTGAAAAGTCTAGTTAGAAGGATTAACTTTATTTGCGAACAAGTTTAGAATTAACTAAACTATGTTCTAGTGATTACAAGTTTATAACATTGAATAAGACAGCTTTTTATGTATGAATCGAATGATGTTATGAACATCATTACTACCTCAAGTTCCTTGGATAAACCTACTGGAAATGAGAAAAATAGATCTAGCTTTAAAGGATCCTTGGATGGCTTGAAAGTTCTTGAAGCAGAATCATGACACGAAAATAATTTCAAGTAAGATTTCTACTCAAAATAAGATTGTTATAGTTATAGAAATTGAATTAAAGTTTGAATATGATTATTACCTTGTATTAGAAATATAACCTACTGTAAGTAACAAAGGTTTCTTGATCTTGGATGATTACTTGGAATGGATTTAGAAAACTTGGAAGTAAACTTTCAATCTTGGAAGTATTCTTGATTTTATGAAACTAGAACTTTTGGAATTTATGAAGAACACTTAGAACTTGAAGATAGAACTTGAGAGAGATCAATTAGATGAATAAAATTGAAGAATGAAAGTGTTTGTAGGTGTTTTTGGCTGTTGGTGTATGGATTAGATATAAAGGATATGTAATTTTGTTTTCATGTAAATAAGTCATGAATGATTACTCATATTTTTATAATTTTATGAGATATTTTATGCTAGTTGCCAAATGATGGTTCCCACATGTGTTAGGTGACTCACATGGGCTGCTAAGAGCTGATCATTGGAGTGTATATACCAATAGTACATACATCTAAAAGCTGTGTATTGTACGAGTACGAATACGGGTGCATACTAGTAGATTTGTTGATGAAACTGAATGAGGGTGTAATTGTAACCATTTTTGTTAAGTAGAAGTATTTTGATAAGTGTCTTGAAGTCTTTCAAAAGTGTATGAATACATATTAAAACACTACATGTATATACATTTTAACTGAGTCGTTAAGTCATCGTTAGTCGTTACATGTAAGTGTTGTTTTGAAACCTTTAGGTTAACGATCTTGTTAAATGTTGTTAACCCAATGTTTATAATATCAAATGAGATTTTATATTATTATATTATCATGATATTATAATGCACGAATATCTCTTAATATGATATATATACATTAAATGTCGTTACAACGATAATCGTTACATATATGTCTCGTTTCAAAATCATTAAGTTAGTAGTCTTGTTTTTACAAATGAAGTTCATTGTTAATATACTTAATGATATGTTTACTTATCATAATATCATGTTAACTATATATATAACCATATATATGTCATCATATATTTTTTACAAGTTTTAACGTTCGTGAATCACCGGTCAACTTGGGTGGTCAATTGTCTATATGAAACCTATTTCAATTAATCAAGTCTTAACAAGTTTGATTGCTTAACATGTTGGAAACACTTAATCATGTAAATTACAATTTCATTTAATATATATATATATATATAAACATGGAAAAGTTCGGGTCACTACAGTACCTACCCGTTAAATAAATTTCGTCCCGAAATTTTAAGAAGTTGGAGGTGTTGACGAATCTTCTAGAAATAAATGCGGGTATTTCTTCTTCATCTGAAGTTCTCGTTCCCAGGTGAACTCGGGTCCTCTACGAGCGTTCCATCGAACCTTAACAATTGGTATCTTGTTTTTCTTAAGTCTTTTAACCTCACGATCCATTATTTCGACGGGTTCTTCGATGAATTGGAGTTTTTCGTTGATTTGGATTTCATCTAACGGAATAGTGAGATCTTCTTTAGCAAAACATTTCTTCAAATTCGAGACGTGGAAAGTGTTATGTACAGTCGCGAGTTGTTGAGGTAACTCAAGTCGGTAAGCTACTGGTCCGACACGATCAATAATCTTGAATGGTCCAATATACCTTGGATTTAATTTCCCTCGTTTACCAAATCGAACAACGCCTTTCCAAGGTGCAACTTTAAGCATGACCATCTCTCCAATTTCAAATTCTATATCTTTTCTTTTAATGTCAGCGTAGCTCTTTTGTCGACTTTGGGCAGTTTTCAACCGTTGTTGAATTTGGATGATCTTCTCGGTAGTTTCTTGTATTATCTCCGGACCCGTAATCTGTCTATCCCCCACTTCACTCCAACAAATTGGAGACCTGCACTTTCTACCATAAAGTGCTTCAAACGGCGCCATCTCAATGCTTGAATGGTAGCTGTTGTTGTAGGAAAATTCTGCTAACGGTAGATGTCGATCCCAACTGTTTCCAAAATCAATAACACATGCTCGTAGCGTGTCTTCAAGTGTTTGTATCGTTCTTTCACTCTGACCATCAGTTTGTGGATGATAGGCAGTACTCATGTCTAGACAAGTTCCTAATGCTTGCTGTAATGTCTGCCAGAATCTTGAAATAAATCTGCCATCCCTATCAGAGATAATAGAGATTGGTATTTCATGTCTGGAGATGACTTCCTTCAAATACAGTCATGCTAACTTCTCCATCTTGTCATCTTCTCTTATTGGCAGGAATTGTGCTGATTTGGTGAGACGATCAACTATTACCCAAATAGTATCAAAACCACTTGCAGTCCTTGGCAATTTAGTGATGAAATCCATGGTAATGTTTTCCCATTTCCATTCCGGGATTTCGGGTTATTGAAGTAGACCTGATGGTTTCTGATGCTCAGCTTTGACCTTAGAACACGTCAAACATTCTCCTACGTATTTAGCAACATCGGCTTTCATACCCGGCCACCAAAAATATTTCTTGAGATCCTTGTACATCTTCCCCATTCCAGGATGTATTGAGTATCTGGTTTTATGAGCTTCTCTAAGTACCATTTCTCTCATATCTCCAAATTTTGGTACCCAAATCCTTTCAGCCCTATACCGGGTTCCGTCTTCCCGAATATTAAGATGCTTCTTCGATCCTTTGGGTATTTCATCCTTTAAATTTCCCTCTTTTAAAACTCCTTGTTGCGCCTCCTTTATTTGAGTAGTAAGGTTATTGTGAATCATTATATTCATAGATTTTACTCGAATGGGTTCTCTGTCCTTTCTACTCAAGGCGTCGGCTACCACATTTGCCTTCCCCGGGTGGTAACGAATCTCAAAGTCATAATCATTCAACAATTCAATCCACCTACGCTGCCTCATGTTCAGTTGTTTCTGATTAAATATGTGTTGAAGACTTTTTTGGTCGGTATATATAATACTTTTGACCCCATATAAGTAGTGCCTCCAAGTCTTTAATGCATAAATAACCGCGCCTAATTCCAAATCATGCGTCGTATAATTTTGTTCGTGAATCTTCAATTGTCTAGACGCATAAGCAATCACCTTCGTTCGTTGCATTAATACACAACCGAGACCTTGCTTTGATGCGTCACAATAAATCGTAAAATCATCATTCCCTTCAAGCAATGACAATATAGGTGCCGTAGTTAGCTTTTTCTTCAATAACTGAAACGCTTTCTAATGTTCATCCTTCCATTCAAATTTCTTCCCTTTATGCGTTAATGCAGTCAAGGGTTTTGCTATTCTGGAAAAGTCTTGGATGAACCTTCTGTAGTAACCAGCTAGTCCTGAAAACTAGCGTATGTGTTTCGGAGTTTTCGGGGTTTCCCACTTTTCAACAGTTTCTATCTTTGCCGGATCCACCTTAATAACTTCTTTGTTCACTATGTGATCGAGGAATTGAACTTCTTCCAACTAAAATGCACACTTTGAAAATTTAGCGTACAATTCTTCCTTCCTCAATACTTCTAACACGTTTCTCAAATGTTCATCGTGTTCTTGGTCATTCTTTGAGTAAATAAGTATGTCATCAATGAAAACAATGACAAACTTGTAAAGGTATGGTCAACACACTCGGTTCATAAGGTCCATGAACACAGCTGGTGCATTAGTTAAACCAAACGACATAACCATAAACTCGTAATGACCGTAACGTGTTCTGAAAGCAGTCTTTGGAATATCATCTTCTTTCACCCGCATTTGATGATACCCGGAACGTAAGTCAATCTTTGAATAAACAGACGAGCCTTGTAGTTGATCAAATAAGTCGTCGATTCTCGGTAGTGGGTAGCAGTTCTTGATGGTAAGTTTGTTCAACTCTCAGTAGTCGATACACAACCTGAATGTACCATCTTTCTTCTTGACAAACAAAACAGGAGCTCCCCACGGTGATGTGCTTGGTCGAATGAAACCACGCTCTAAAAGTTCTTGTAATTGGCTTTGCAGTTCTTTCATCTCGCTGGGTGCGAGTCTGTAAGGAGCACGAGCTATTGGTGCAGCTCCTGGTACAAGATCTATTTGAAATTCAACGGATCGATGTGGGGGTAATCCCGGTAATTCTTTCGAAAATACATCGGGAAATTCTTTTGCGACGGGAACATCATTGATGCTCTTTTCTTCAGTTTGTACTTTTTCGACGTGTGCTAGAACAGCATAGCAACCTTTTGTTATTAGTTTTTGTGCCTTCAAATTACTAATAAGATGTAGCTTCGTGTTGCCCTTTTCTCCGTACACCATTAAGGGTTTTCCTTTTTCTCGTATAATACGAATTGCATTTTTGTAACAAACGATCTCTGCTTTCACTTCTTTCAACCAGTCCATACCGATTATCACATCAAAACTCCCTAACTCTACTGGTATCAAGTCAATCTTAAATATTTCGCTACCCAGTTTAATTTCTCGATTCCGGCATATATTATCTGCTGAAATTAATTTACCGTTTGCTAATTTGAGTAAAAATTTACTATCCAACGGCGTCAATGGACAACTTAATTTAGCACAAAAATCTCTACTCATATAGCTTCTATCCGCACCCTAATCAAATAAAACATAAGCAGATTTATTGTCAATAAGAAACGTACCCGTAACAAGCTCCGGGTCTTCCTGTGCCTCTGCCGCATTAATATTGAAAACTCTTCCACGGCCTTGTCCATTCGTGTTCTCCTGGTTCGGGCAATTTCTAATAATGTGGCCCGGTTTTCCACATTTATAACAAACTACATTGGCATAACTTGCTCCGACACTACTTGCTCCGCCATTACTCGTTCCGATACCATTTGTTTCTTTCGTTCTGTTAACCCCTGGTCCGTAGACCTCACACTTTGCCGCGCTATGACCATTTCTTTTACACTTGTTGCAAAATTTGGTGCAGAACCCCGAGTGATACTTTTCACACCTTTGGCATAGCTGCTTCTGATTGTTGTTGTTGTTGCGGTTGTTATTGTTGTTTGGATGATTGTTGTAGTTGCTGTTGCTGTTGTTGTTGTTGTTGTTGTTGTTGTTGTTGTTGAGCCGTTTGTTGTAGTTGCGATTGATGTTGCGATTGTTGGGATAATTGTTGCGATTATTGTTGTAATTGCTGTTGTTGTTGTATTGGTGATTCTTATCACCGTTTTCCTCCCACTTTCTTTTGACTTGCTTCACATTGGCCTCTTCAGCAGTCTGTTCTTTAATTCGTTCTTCAATCTGGTTCACTAGTTTGTGAGCCATTCTACATGCCTGTTGTATGGAGGCGGGCTCGTGTGAACTTATATCTTCTTGGATTCTTTCCGGTAATCCTTTCACAAACGTGTCGATCTTCTCTTCCTCATCTTCGAACGCTCCCGGACATAATAGGCATAATTCTGTGAATCGTCTTTCGTACGTGGTAATATTAAATCCTTGGGTGTGTAACCCTCTAAGTTCTGTCTTGAGCTTATTGACCTCAGTTCTGGAACGGTACTTCTCATTCATCAAGTGCTTGAATGCTGACCACGGTAGTGCGTAAGCATCATCTTGTCCCACTTGCTCTAGATAGGTATTCCACCATGTTAACGCAGAACCTGTGAAGGTATGCGTAGCGTACTTCACTTTGTCCTCTTCAGTACACTTACTTATGGCAAACACTGATTCGACCTTCTCAGTCCACCATTTTAATCCGATCGGTCCTTCGGTTCCATCAAATTCCAAAGGTTTGCAGGCAGTGAATTCTTTGTAGGTGCATCCTGAAATGTCCCGTTCTTATTGATTAAAAACGTTCCATATTAATTGATTTCGTGCGAGATTTTGACCTCTATATGAGATGTTTTTCAAAGACTGCATTCATTTTTAAAACAAACCATAACCTTTATTTCATAAATAAAGGTTTAAAAAGCTTTACGTAGATTATCAAATAATGATAATCTAAAATATCCTGTTTACACACGACCATTACATAATGGTTTACAATACAAATATGTTACATAGAAATCAGTTTCTTGAATGCAGTTTTTACACAATATCATACAAACATGGACTCCAAATCTTGTCCTTATTTTAGTATGCAACAGCGGAAGCTCTTAGTATTCACCTGAGAATAAGCATGCTTTAAACGTCAACAAAAATGTTGGTGAGTTATAGGTTTAACCTATATATATCAAATCGTAACAATAGACCACAAGATTTCATATTTCAATACACATCCCATACATAGAGATAAAAATCATTCATATGGTGAACACCTAGTAACCGACATTAACAAGATGCATATATATAAGAATATCCCCATCATTCCGGGACACCCTTCGGATATGATATAGATTTTGAAGTACTAAAACATCCGGTACTTTGGATAGGGTTTGTTAGGCCCAATAGATCTATCTTTAGGATTCCCGTCAATTAGGGTGTCTGTTCCCTAATTCTTAGATTACCAGACTTAATAAAAAGGGGCATATTCGATTTCGATAATTCAACCATAGAATGTAGTTTCACGTACTTGTGTCTATTTTGTAAATCATTTATAAAACCTGCATGTATTCTCATCCCAAAAATATTAGATTTTAAAAGTGGGACTATAACTCACTTTCACAGATTTTTACTTCGTCAGGAAGTAAGACTTGGCCACTGGTTGATTCACGAACCTATAACAATATATACATATATATCAAAGTATGTTTAAAATATATTTACAACACTTTTAATATATTTTGATGTTTTAAGTTTATTAAGTCAGCTGTCCTTGTTAGTAACCTACAACTAGTTGTCCACAGTTAGATGTACAGAAATAAATCGATAAATATTATCTTGAATCAATCCACGACCCAGTGTATACGTATCTCAGTATTAATCACAACTCAAACTATATATATTTTGGAATCAACCTCAACCCTGTATAGCTAACTCCAACATTCACATATAGAGTGTCTATGGTTGTTCCGAAATATATATATATGTGTCGACAAGATAGGTCAAAACATTGTATACGTGTATATGGTATCTCAAGATTTCATAATACACAATACAAGTTGATTAAGTTATGGTTGGAATAGATTTGTTACCAATTTTCACGTAGCTAAAATGAGAAAAATTATCCAATCTTGTTTTACCCATAACTTCTTCATTTTAAATCCGTTTTGAGTGAATAAAATTGCTATGGTTTCATATTGAACTCTATTTTATGAATCTAAACAGAAAAGTATAGGTTTATAGTCGGAAAAATAAGTTACAAGTCAATTTTGTAAAGGTAGTCATTTCAGTCGAAAGAACGACGTCTAGATGACCATTTTAGAAAACATACTTCCACTTTGAGTTTAACCATAATTTTTGGATATAGTTTCATGTTCATAATAAAAATCATTTTCTCAGAATAACAACTTTTAAATCAAAGTTTATCATAGTTTTTAATTAACTAACCCAAAACAGCCCGCGATGTTACTACGACGGCGTAAATCCGGTTTTACGGTGTTTTTCGTGTTTCCAGGTTTTAAATCATTAAGTTAGCATATCATATAGATATAGAACATGTGTGTAGTTAATTTTAAAAGTCAAGTTAGAAGGATTAACTTTTGTTTGCGAACAAGTTTAGAATTAACTAAACTATGTTCTAGTGATTACGAGTTTAAACCTTCAAATAAGATAGTTTTATATATATGAATCGAATGATGTTATGAACATCATTACTATCTCAAGTTTAGTAGGTAAACCTACTGGAAGTGACAAGAAATGATCTAGCTTCAAAGGATCTTGGATGGCTTGAAAGTTCTTGAAGTAGGATCATGACACAAAAACAAGTTCAAGTAAGATTTTTACTCGAATTAAGATAGTTTATAGTTATAGAAATTGAATCAAAGTTTAAATATGAATATTACCTTGAATAAGAAAGATAACCTACTGTATATAACAAAGGTTTCTTGATCTTAGATGATTACTTGGAATGGATTAGAAAGCTTGGAAGTAAATTAGTAAACTTGAAGGGATTTTTGAAGTGTTCTTGAAGTGTTCTTCCTATGATGATTATAGCTTGATTCTTGAAGTGATTTTTGATGAAGATGATGATTAACTACTGGAAAAATACGTTCATAATAGTGTGTGTGTGTGTGTGTTGAGAGAGAATTAGAAAGAGAATTGGAAGTGAAATGGAGTGAATGATGTGTGGTAATTGGTGAGTGGTGAGTGGGGTTAAAAGGAGTTCTAGTTAGTTGACTAACTCATGGTAGAAGTTAAAATTGATTAGTCATACATGACATAATCAAGAGTGGAATCCCATGCTAGTTCCTATTGGTATATACTCATAGTAAGTACGTTTTGAAGCTGTGTATAATACGGGTAAGAATACGACTAGAATTCTTGATGAGAGAAAAGAATGGAAAAGTAACTGTAACCATTTTCGTTAAGTATGAGTGTTTTGATAATGTCTTGAAGTCTTCCAAAAGTATTTTAATACATCTAAATACACTACATGTATATACATTTTAACTGAGTCGTTAAGTCATCGTTAGTCGTTACATGTAAGTGTTGTTTTGAAACCTTTAAGTTAACGATCTCAATTAATGTTGTTAACCCATTGTTTATTATATTTAATGAGATGTTAAATTATTATATTATCATGATATTATGATATATTAATATATCTTAATATGATATATATACATTTAAATGTCGTTACAACGATAATCGTTACATATATGTCTCGTTTCGAAATCCTTAAGTTAGTAGTCTTGTTTATATGTATATAACTCATTGTTAATATACTTATGGAGATACTTACTTATCATAATCTCATGTTAACCATATGTATATCCATATATATATCGTCATGTCGTTTTTACAAGTTTTAATGTTCGTGAATCGCCGGTCAACTTGGGTGGTCAATTGTCTATATGAAACATATTTCAATTAATCAAGTCTTAACAAGTTTGATTGCTTAACATGTTGGAAACATTTAATCATGTAAATATCAATCTCAATTAATATATATATAAACATGAAAAAGTTCGGGTCACTACAGTACCTACCCGTTAAATAAATTTCGTCCCGAAATTTTACGCTGTTGAAGGTGTTGACGAATCTTCTGGAAATAGATGCGGGTATTTCTTCTTCATCTGATCTTCATGCTCCCAGGTGAACTTGGGTCCTCTACGAGCATTCCATCGAACCTTAACAATTGGTATCTTGTTTTGCTTAAGTCTTTTAACCTCACGATCCATTATTTCGACGGGTTCTTCGATGAATTGGAGTTTTTCGTTGATTTAGATTTCATCTAACGGAATAGTGAGATCTTCTTTAGCAAAACATTTCTTCAAATTCGAGACGTGGAAAGTGTTATGTACAGTCGCGAGTTGTTGAGGTAACTCAAGTCGGTAAGCTACTGGTCCGACACGATCAATAATCTTGAATGGTCCAATATACCTTGGATTTAATTTCCCTCGTTTACCAAATCGAACAACGCCTTTCCAAGGTGCAACTTTAAGCATAACCATCTCTCCAATTTCAAATTCTATATCTTTTCTTTTAATGTCAGCGTAGCTCTTTTGTCGACTTTGGGCGGTTTTCAACCGTTGTTGAATTTGGATGATCTTCTCGGTAGTTTCTTGTATAATCTCCGGACCCGTAATCTGTCTATCCCCCACTTCACTCCAACAAATCGGAGACCTGCACTTTCTACCATAAGGTGCTTCAAACGGCGCCATCTCAATGCTTGAATGGTAGCTGTTGTTGTAGGAAAATTCTGCTAATGGTAGATGTCGATCCCAACTGTTTCCGAAATCAATAACACATGCTCGTAGCATGTCTTCAAGCGTTTGTATCGTCCTTTCGCTCTGACCATCAGTTTGTGGATGATAGGCAGTACTCATGTCTAGACGAGTTCCTAATGCTTGCTGTAATGTCTGCCAGAATCTTGAAATAAATCTGCCATCCCTATCAGAGATAATAGAGATTGGTATTCCATGTCTGGAGACGACTTCCTTCAAATACAGTCGTGCTAACTTCTCCATCTTGTCATCTTCTCTTATTGGCAGGAAATGTACTGATTTGGTGAGACGATCAACTATTACCCAAATAGTATCAAAACCACTTGCAGTCCTTGGCAATTTAGTGATGAAATCCATGGTAATGTTTTCCCATTTCCATTCTGGGATTTCGGGTTGTTGAAGTAGACCTGATGGTTTCTGATGCTCAGCTTTGACCTTAGAACAAGTCAAACATTCTCCTACGTATTTAGCAACATCGGCTTTCATACCCGGCCACCAAAAATATTTCCTGAGATCCTTGTACATCTTCCCCGTTCCAGGATGTATTGAGTATCTGGTTTTATGAGCTTCTCTAAGTACCATTTCTCTCATATCTCCAAATTTTGGTACCCAAATCCTTTCAGCCCTATACCGGGTTCCGTCTTCCCGAATATTAAGATGTTTCTCCGATCCTTTGGGTATTTCATCCTTTAAATTTCCCTCTTTTAAAACTCCTTGTTGCGCCTCCTTTATTTGAGTAGTAAGGTTATTATGAATCATTATATTCATAGATTTTACTCGAATGGGTTCTCTGTCCTTCCTGCTCAAGGCATCGGCTACCACATTTGCCTTCCCCGGGTGGTAACGAATCTCAAAGTCGTAATCATTCAATAATTCAATCCACCTACGCTGCCTCATATTCAGTTGTTTCTGATTAAATATGTGTTGAAGACTTTTTTGGTCGGTATATATAATACTTTTGACCCCATATAAGTAGTGCCTCCAAGTCTTTAATGCAAAAACAACCGCGCCTAATTCCAAATCATGCGTCGTATAATTTTGTTCGTGAATCTTCAATTGTCTAGACGCATAAGCAATCACCTTCGTTCGTTGCATTAATACACAACCGAGACCTTGCTTTGATGCGTCACAATAAATCACAAAATCATCATTCCCTTCAGGCAATGACAATATAGGCGCCGTAGTTAGCTTTTTCTTCAATAACTGAAACACTTTCTCTTGTTCATCATTCCATTCAAATTTCTTCCCTTTATGCGTTAATGCAGTCAAGGGTTTTGCTATTCTGGAAAAGTCTTGGATGAACCTTCTGTAGTAACCAGCTAGTCCTAAAAACTGGCGTATGTGTTTCGGAGTTTTTGGCGTTTCCCAATTTTCAACAGTTTCTATCTTTGCCGGATCCACCTTAATACCTTCTTTGTTCACTATGTGACCGAGGAATTGAACTTCTTCCAACCAAAATGCACACTTTGAAAACTTAGCGTACAATTCTTCCTTCCTCAATACTTCTAACACCTTTCTCAAATGTTCACCGTGTTCTTGGTCATTCTTTGAGTAAATAAGTATGACATCAATGAAAACAATGACAAACTTGTCAAGGTATGGTCCACACACTCGGTTCATAAGGTCCATGAACACAGCTGGTGCATTAGTTAAACCAAACGGCATGACCATAAACTCGTAATGACCGTAACGTGTTCTGAAAGCAGTCTTTGGAATATCATCTTCTTTCACCTGCATTTGATGATACCCGGAACGTAAGTCAATCTTTGAATAAACAGACGAGCCTTGTAGTTGATCAAATAAGTCGTCGATTCTCGGTAGTGGGTAGCGGTTCTTGATGGTAAATTTGTTCAACTCTCGGTAGTCGATACACAACCTGAATGTACCATCTTTCTTCTTGACAAACAAAACAGGAGCTCCCCACGGTGATGTGCTTGGTCGAATGAAACCACGCTCTAAAAGTTCTTGTAATTGGCTTTGCAGTTCTTTCATCTCGCTGGGTGCGAGTTTGTAAGGAGCACGAGCTATTGGTGCAGCTCCTGGTACAAGATCTATTTGAAATTCGACGGATCGCTGTGGGGGTAATCCCGGTAATTCTTTCGGAAATACATCGGGAAATTCTTTTGCAATGGGAACATCATTGATGCTCTTTTCTTCAGTTTGTACTTTCTTGACGTGTGCTAGAACAGCATAGCAACCTTTTCTTATTAGTTTTTGTGCCTTCAAATTACTAATAATATGTAGCTTCGTGTTGCCCTTTTCTCCGTACACCATTAAGGGTTTTCCTTTTTCTCGTATAATGCGAATTGCATTTTTGTAACAAACGATCTCTGCTTTCACTTCTTTCAACCAGTCCATACCGATTATCACATCAAAACTCCCTAACTCTACTGGTATCAAATCAATCTTAAATGTTTCGCTAACCAGTTTAATTTCTCGATTCCGACATATATTATCTGTTGAAATTAATTTACCATTTGCTAATTCGAGTAAAAATTTACTATCCAAAGGCGTCAATGGACAACTTAATTTAGCACAAAAATCTCTACTCATATAGCTTCTATCCGCACCCGAATCAAATAAAACGTAAGCAGATTTATTGTCAATAAGAAACGTACCCGTAACAAGCTCCGGGTCTTCCTGTGCCTCTGCCGCATTAATATTGAAAACTCTTCCGCGGCCTTGTCCATTCGTGTTCTCCTGGTTCGGGCAATTTCTAATAATGTTGCCCGGTTTTCCACATTTATAACAAACTACATTGGCATAACTTGCTCCGACACTACTTGCTCCGCCATTACTCGTTCCGACACCATTTGTTCCTTTCGTTCTATTAACCCCTGGTCCGTAGACCTCACACTTCGCCGCGCTATGACCATTTCTTTTACACTTGTTGCAAAATTTGGTGCAGAACCCCGAATGATACTTTTCACACCTTTGGCATAGCTGCTTCTGATTTTTGTTGTTGTTGCGGTTATTATTGTTGTTGGGATGATTGTTGTAGTTGATGTTGTTATTGTTGTTGTTGTTGTTGTTGTTGTTGTTGTTGTTGTTGTTGTTGTTGGGCCTTTTGTTGTAGTTGCGATTGATGTTGCGATTGTTGGGATAATTGTTGCGATTATTGTTGTAATTGCTGTTGTTGTTGTATTGGTGATTCTTATCACCGTTTTCCTCCCACTTTCTTTTGACTTGCTTCACATTGGCCTCTTCAGCAGTCTGTTCTTTAATTCTTTCTTCAATCTGGTTCACTAGTTTGTGAGCCATTCTACATGCCTGTTGTATGGAGGCGGGCTCGTGTGAACTTATATCTTCTTGGATTCTTTCCAGTAATCCTTTCACAAACGCGTCGATCTTCTCTTCCTCATCTTCGAATGCTCCCGGACACAATAGGCACAATTCTGTGAATCGTCTTTCGTACGTGGTAATATCAAATCCTTGGGTTCGTAACCCTCTAAGTTCTGTCTTGAGCTTATTGACCTCGGTTCTGGGACGGTACTTCTCGTTCATCAAGTGCTTGAATGCTGACCACGGTAGTGCGTACGCATCATCTTGTCCTACTTGCTCTAGATAGGTATTCCACCATGTTAACGCAGAACCTGTGAAGGTATGCGTAGCGTACTTCACTTTGTCCTCTTCAGTACACTTACTTATGGCAAACACCGATTCGACCTTCTCGGTCCACCGTTTCAATCCGATCGGTCCTTCGGTTCCATCAAATTCCAAAGGTTTGCAGGCAGGGAATTCTTTGTAGGTGCATCCTACACGATTTCCTGTACTGCCAGATCCAAGGTTATTATTGGTATGTAGCGCAGCCTGTACCGCAGCTATGTTTGAAGCTAGAAAAGTACGGAATTCCTCTTCATTCATATTCACGGTGTGTCGAGTAGTCGGTGCCATTTCCTTCAAAATAATCAAATGGAACAAGTTAATCATACAGAATATTAAGAGTAGTTAATGGTATTTCGTAGCATAATATGAACTCATTTATAAAAGTTTTTTCTTCATATTAGCGTTTTATAAGTTTAAATTCGGGTAGCACCTACCCGTTAAGTTCATACTTTGTAGCTAATATACAATTCAACTACTACAATTCTATATGAAAAACTGATTGTAATAATATTTCGCGTTCAAACTTTTATACAATATTTTACAAACTTACAATACCGCTTATTTTACATAAAGCATGAAATATAGCACACAATAACTTTGATACAAGATAGTTGTGAAGATAATTCTAGCTAGTACACAAGTCGTTCAGCAAAGGCAATAAAGACACGTAATTCATACGTCCAGAAACAAGTCATGCATTCTGGTTTTACTAGGACTACTTCCCATCCTTGGTCTTGTGGAACATAACCGTTATGGCCGTTGATAAGAAAGCGTGTTGTAACGTCGTCAAAGGGACGAGGGTTACGTAATGACCAACAGTCTCGTAATAACCTAAAAACCTCATTTCTTACCCCAATTACCGACTCCGTCACTTGTGGGAACGTTTTGTTTAATAGTTGTAGCCCGATGTTCTTGTTCTCACTTTGGTGAGAAGCGAACATTACTAACCCGTAAGCATAACATGCTTCTTTATGTTGCATGTTAGCCGCTTTTTCTAAATCACGAAGTCCTATATTCGGATATACTGAGTCAAAATAATTTCTTAACCCGTTGCGTAAAATAGCATTTGGGTTCCCCGCAATATATGCGTCAAAGTAAACACATCGTAACTTATGGATTTCCCAATGTGATATCCCCCATCTTTCGAACGAAAGCCTTTTATAAACCAAGGCATTCTTGGAACGTTCTTCGAATGTCTTACAAACTGATCTCGCCTTAAATAGTTGTGCCGAGGAATTCTGACCGACTCTAGACAAGATTTCATCAATCATGTCTCCGGCTAGGTCTCTTAAAATATTGGGTTGTCTATCCATTTTGTGTTTTTATACTGTAAAATAGACAAGAGTTAGATTCATAAAAAAATACTTATTAATACAAGCAATTTTTACATATATCATAAAGCATAAGCACACTATATTACATATATTACACCACACGAATACAACTATCTTATTCCGACTCGCTAGTTTCTTCTTGTTCGGTTTTGGTTCGTTTTGCCAAGTTTCTAGGGATATATGATGTTCCCCTAATACGAGCCGTCGTTGTCCACATTGGTTTAGAAAAACCTGGTGGTTTAGAGGTTCCCGGGTCATTGTTACAACCTAAGGACTTCAGGGGTTGACGATACAAATAAAGTTCATCGGGGTTGGAATTAGATTTCTCTATTTTTATGCCCTTTCCCTTATTATTTTCTTTTGCATTTTTAAATTCATTTGGGGTAATTTCTATAACATCATCGGAATTCTCGTCGGAATCCGATTCATCGGAGAATTGGTAATCCTCCCAATATTTTGCTTCCTTGGCGGAAACACCATTGACCATAATTAACCTTGGTCGGTTGGTTGAGGATTCTCTTTTACTTAACCGTTTTATTATTTCCCCCACCGGTTCTATTTCTTCTTCCGGTTCCGATTCTTCTTCCGGTTCCGATTCTTCTTCCGGTTCCGACTCTTCTTCCGGTTCCTCTTCGGGAACTTGTGAATCAGTCCACGAATCATTCCAATTTACATTTGACTCTTCATTATTATTAAGTGAGTCAATGGGACTTGTTCTAGAGGTAGACATCTATCACATAATATCAAACACGTTAAGAGATTAATATATCACATAATATTCATATGTTAAAAATATATAGTTTCCAACAAAAATGTTAAGCAATCATTTTTAAAGAAAACACGGTCGAAGTCCAGACTCACTAATGCATCCTAACAAACTCGATAAGACACACTAATGCAAATTTTCTGGTTCTCTAAGACCAACGCTCTGATACCAACTGAAATGTCCCGTTCTTATTGATTAAAAACGTTCCATATTAATTGATTTCGTTGCAAGGTTTTGACCTCTATATGAGACGTTTTTCAAAGACTGCATTCATTTTTAAAACAAACCATAACCTTTATTTCATAAATAAAGGTTTAAAAAGCTTTATGTAGATTATCAAATAATGATAATCTAAAATATCCTGTTTACACACGACCATTACATAATGGTTTACAATACAAATATGTTACATCGAAATCAGTTTCTTGAATGCAGTTTTTACACAATATCATACAAACATGGACTCCAAATCTTGTCCTTATTTTAGTATGCAATAGCGGAAGCTCTTAGTATTCACCTGAGAATAAACATACTTTAAACGTCAACAAAAATGTTGGTGAGTTATAGGTTTAACCTATATATATCAAATCGTAATAATAGACCACAAGATTTCATATTTCAATACACATCCCATACATAGAGATAAAAATTATTCATATGGTGAACACCTGGTAACCGACATTAACAAGATACATATATATAAGAATATCCCCATCATTCCGGGACACCCTTCGGATATGATATAGATTTCGAAGTACTAAAGTATCCGGTACTTTGGATGGGGTTTGTTAGGCCCAATAGATCTATCTTTAAGATTCGCGTCAATTAGGGTGTCTGTTCCCTAATTCTTAGATTACCAGACTTAATAAAAAGGGGCATATTCGATTTCGATAATTCAACCATAGAATGTAGTTTCACGTACTTGTGTCTATTTTGTAAATCATTTATAAAACCTGCATGTATTCTCATCCCAAAAATATTAGATTTTAAAAGTGGGACTATAACTCACTTTCACAGATTTTTACTTCGTCGGGAAGTAAGACTTGGCCACTGGTTGATTCACGAACCTATAACAATATATACATATATATCAAAGTATGTTTAAAATATATTTACAACACTTTTAATATATTTTGATGTTTTAAGTTTATTAAGTCAGCTGTCCTTGTTAGTAACCTACAACTAGTTGTCCACAGTTAGATGTACAGAAATAAATCGATAAATATTATCTTGAATCAATCCACGACCCAGTGTATACGTATCTCAGTATTGATCACAACTCAAACTATATATATTTTGGAATCAACCTCAACCCTGTATAGCTAACTCCAACATTCACATATAGAGTGTCTATGGTTGTTCCGAAATATATATAGATGTGTCGACATGATAGGTCGAAATATTGTATACGTGTCTATGGTATCTCAAGATTGCATAATATACAATACAAGTTGATTAAGTTATGGTTGGAATAGATTTGTTACCAATTTTCACGTAGCTAAAATGAGAAAAATTATCCAATCTTGTTTTACCCATAACTTCTTCATTTTAAATCCGTTTTGAGTGAATCAAATTGCTATGGTTTAATATTGAACTCTATTTTATGAATCTAAACAGAAAAGTATAGGTTTATAGTGGGAAAAATAAGTTACAAGTCGTTTTTGTAAAGGTAGTCATTTTAGTCGAAAGAACGACGTCTAGATGACCATTTTAGAAAACATACTTCCACTTTGAGTTTAACCATAATTTTTGGATATAGTTTCATGTTCATAATAAAAATCATTTTCTCAGAATAACAACTTTTAAATCAAAGTTTATCATAGTTTTTAATTAACTAACCCAAAACAGCCCGCGGTGTTACTACGACGGCGTAAATCCGGTTTTACGGTGTTTTTCGTGTTTCCAGGCTTTAAATCATTAAGTTAGCATATCATATAGATATAGAACATGTGTGTAGTTAATTTTAAAAGTCAAGTTAGAAGGATTAACTTTTGTTTGCGAACAAGTTTAGAATTAACTAAACTATGTTCTAGTGATTACGAGTTTAAACCTTCAAATAAGATAGTTTTATATATATGAATCGAATGATGTTATGAACATCATTAATACCTCAAGTTTAGTAGGTAAACCTACTGGAAGTGACAAGAAATGATCTAGCTTCCAAGAATCTTGGATAGCTTAAAAGTTCTTGAAGTAGGATCATGACACAAAAACAAGTTCAAGTAAGATTTTTACTCGAATTAAGATAGTTTATAGTTATAGAAATTGAATCAAAGTTTGAATATGAATATTACCTTGAATAAGAAAGATAACCTACTGTATATAACAAAGGTTTCTTGATCTTAGATGATTACTTGGAATGGATTAGAAAGCTTGGAAGTAAATTAGTAAACTTGAAGGGATTTTTGAAGTTTTCTTGAAGTGTTCTTCCTATGATGATTTTAGCTTGATTCTTGAAGTGATTTTTGATGAAGATGATGATTAACTACTGGAAAAATACGTTCATAATAGTGTGTTTGTGTTGAGAGAGAATTAGAAAGAGAATTGGAAGTGAAATGGAGTGAATGATGAGTGGTAATTGGTGAGTGGTGAGTGGGGTTAAAAGGAGTTCTAGTTAGTTGACTAGCTCATGGTAGAAGTTAAAATTGATTAGTCATACATGACATAATCAAGAGTGGAATCTCATGCTAGTTCCTATTGGTATATACTCATAGTAAGTACGTTTTGAAGCTGTGTATAATACGGGTAAGAATACGACTAGAATTCTTGATGAGAGAAAAGAATGGAAAAGTAACTGTAACCATTTTCGTTAAGTATGAGTGTTTTGATAATGTCTTGAAGTCTTCCAAAAGTATTTTAATACATCTAAATACACTACATGTATATACATTTTAACTGAGTCGTTAAGTCATCGTTAGTCGTTACATGTAAGTGTTGTTTTGAAACCTTTAAGTTAACGATCTCAATTAATGTTGTTAACCCATTGTTCATTATATCTAATGAGATGTTAAATTATTATATTATCGTGATATTATAATATATTAATATATCTTAATATGATATATATACATTTAAATGTCGTTACAACGATAATCGTTACATATATGTCTCGTTTCGAAATCCTTAAGTTAGTAGTCTTGTTTATATGTATATAACTCATTGTTAATATACTTATGGAGATACTTAATTATCATAATCTCATTTTAACCATATGTATATCCATATATATATCATCATGTCATTTTTACAAGTTTTAACGTTCGTGAATCGCCGGCCAACTTGGGTGGTCAATTGTCTATATGAAACATATTTCAATTAATCAAGTCTTAACAAGTTTGATTTCTTAACATGTTGGAAACATTTAATCATGTAAATATCAATCTCAATTAATATATATAAACATGGAAAAGTTCGGGTCACTACACATCCTACACGATTTCCTGTACTGCTAGATCCAAGGTTATTGTTGGTATGTAGCGCGGCCTGTACTGCGGCTATGTTTGAAGCAAGAAAAGTACAGAATTCCTCTTCATTCATATTCACGGTGTGTCGAGTAGTCGGTGCCATTTCCCTCAAAATAGTCAAATGGAACAAGTTAATTATACAGAATATTAAGAGTAGTTAATAGTATTTCGTAGCATAATATGAACTCATTTATAAAAGCTTTTTCTTCATATTAGCGTTTTATAAGTTTAAATTTGGGTAGTACCTACCCGTTAAGTTCATACTTAGTAGCTAATATACAATTCAACTACTACAATTCTATATGAAAAACTGATTATAATAATATTTCGTGTTCAAACTTTTATACAGTATTTTACAAACTTACAATACCGCTTATTTTACATAAAGCATGAAATATAGCACACAATAACTTTGATACAAGGTAGTTGTGAAGATAATTCTAGCTAGTACACAAGTCGTTCAGCAAAGGCAATAAAGACACGTAACTCATACGTCCAGAAACAAGTCATGCATGCTGGTTTTACTAGGACTACTTTCCATCCTTGGTCTTGTGGAACATAACCGTTATGGCCGTTGATAAGACAACGTGTTGTAACGTCGTCAAAAGGATGAAGGTTACGTAATGTCCAACAGTCCCGTAACAATCTAAAAACCTCATTTCTTACCCTAATTACCGACTCCGTCACTTGTGGGAACGTTTTGTTTAATAGTTGTAGCCCGATGTTCTTGTCCTCACTTTGGTGAGAAGCGAACATTACTAACCCGTAAGCATAACATGCTTCTTTATGTTGCATGTTAGCCGCTTTTTCTAAATCACGAAGTCCTATATTCGGATATATTGAGTCAAAATAATTTCTTAACCCGTTGCGTAAAATAGCATTTGGGTTCCCCGCAATATATGCGTCAAAGTAAACACATCGTAACTTATGGATTTCCCAATGGGATATCCCCATCTTTCGAACGAAAGCCTTTTATAAACCAAGGCATTCTTGAAACGTTCTTCGAATGTCTTACAAACTGATCTCGCCTTAAATAGTTGTGCCGAGGAATTTTGACCGACTCTAGACAAGATTTCATCAATCATGTCTCCGGGTAGGTCTCTTAAAATATTGGGTTGTCTATCCATTTTGAGTTTTTAAACTGTAAAATAGACAAGAGTTAGATTCATAAAAAAATACTTATTAATACAAGGAATTTTTACATATATCATAAAGCATAAGCACACTATATTACATATATTACACCACACGAATACAACTATCTTATTCCAACTCGCTCGTTTCTTCTTCTTCGGTTTTGGTTCGTTTTGCCAAGTTTCTAGGGATATATGATGTTCCCCTAATATTAGCTGTCGTTTTCCACAACGGTTTAGAAAAACCTGGTGGTTTAGAGGTTCCCGGGTCATTGTTACAACTTAAGGACTTCGGGGGTTGACGATACATATAAAGTTCATCGAGGTTGGAATTAGATTTCTCTATTTTTATGACCTTTCCCTTATTATTTTCTTTTGCCTTTTTAAATTCAGTTGGGGTAATTTCTATAACATCATCGGAATTCTCGTCGGAATCCGATTCATCGGAGAATTGGTAATCCTCCCAATATTTTGCTTCCATGGCGAAAACACCATTGACCATAATTAACCTTGGTCGGTTGGTTGAGGATTTTCTTTTACTTAACCGTTTTATTATTTCCCCCACCGGTTCTATTTCCTCCTCCGGTTCCTCTTCTTCCGGTTCTGATTCTTCTTCCGGTTCTGATTCTTCTTCCGGTTCTGATTCTTCTTCCGGTTCCTCTTCGGGAACTTGTGAATCAGTCCAATATATATTCGACTCTTCGTTATTATTAGGTGAGTCAATGGGATTTATGCTAGAGGTAGACATCTATCACACAATATCAAACATGTTAAGAGATTAACATATCACATAATATATACATGTTAATAATATATAGTTTCCAACAAAAATGTTAAGAAATCATTTTTAAAGAAAACACGGTCGAAGTCCAGACTCACTTATACATCCTAACAAACTCGATAAGAAACACTAATGCAAATTTTCTGGTTCTCTAAGACCAACGCTTAGATACCAACTGAAATGTCCCGTTCTTATTGATTAAAAACGTTCCATATTAATTGATTTCGTTGCGAGGTTTTGACCTCTATATGAGACGTTTTTCAAAGACTGCATTCATTTTAAAACAAACCATAACCTTTATTTCATAAATAAAGGTTTAAAAAGCTTTACATAGATTATCAAATAATGATAATCTAAAATATCCTGTTTACACACGACCATTACATAATGGTTTACAATACAAATATGTTACATCGAAATCAGTTTCTTGAATGCAGTTTTTACACAATATCATACAAACATGGACTCCAAATCTTGTCCTTATTTTAGTATGCAACAGCAGAAGCTCTTAGTATTCACCTGAGAATAAACATGCTTTAAACGTCAACAAAAATGTTGGTGAGTTATAGGTTTAACCTATATATATCAAATCGTAACAATAGACCACAAGATTTCATATTTCAATACACATCCCATACATAGAGATAAAAATCATTCATATGGTGAACACCTGGTAACCGACATTAACAAGATGCATATATAAGAATATAACCATTATTCCGGGACACCCTTCGGATATGATATAAATTTCGAAGTACTAAAGCATCCGGTACTTTGAATGGGGTTTGTTAGGCCCAATAGATCTATCTTTAGGATTCGCGTCAATTAGGGTGTCTGTTCCCTAATTCTTAGATTACCAGACTTAATAAAAAGGGGCATATTCGATTTCGATAATTCAACCATAGAATGTAGTTTCACGTACTTGTGTCTATTTTGTAAATCATTTATAAAACCTGCATGTATTCTCATCCCAAAAATATTAGATTTTAAAAGTGGGACTATAACTCACTTTCACAGATTTTTACTTCGTCGGGCAGTAAGACTTGGCCACTGGTTGATTCACGAACCTATAACAATATATACATATATATCAAAGTATGTTCAAAATATATTTACAATACTTTTAATACATTTTGATGTTTTAAGTTTATTAAGTCAGCTGTCCTCGTTAGTAACCTACAACTAGTTGTCCACAGTTAGATGTACAGAAATAAATCGATAAATATTATCTTGAATTAATCCACGACCCAGTGTATACGTATCTCAGTATTGATCACAACTCAAACTATATATATATTTTGGAATCAACCTCAACCCTGTATAGCTAACTCCAACATTCACATATAGAGTGTCTATGGTTGTTCCGCAATATATATATATATAGATGGGTCGACATGATAGGTCGGAACATTGTATACGTGTCTATGGTATCTCAAGATTACATAATATACAATATAAGTTGATTAGGTTATGGTTGGAATAGATTTATTACTAACTTTCGCGTAGGTAAAATGAGTAGTTTTTATCAATCTTGTTTTACTCGCCATTTCTTCGTTTCTAATCCGTTTTTAGTGATTCTACTGGCCACGGTTTCGTATTGAACTTAAATTTATGAATCTAAATAGAAAAAGTATAAGTTTATAGTCAGAAATACAAGTTACATGTCGTTTTTGAAAGAGGTAGTCATTTCCGTCGAAAGAACGACATCTTGATGACCATTTTGAAAAACATACTTTCACTTTGAGTTTAACCATGATTTTTGGATATAGTTTCATGTTCATAAGAAAAATCATTTTTCCAGAAGTATAGCTTTTAAATCAAAGTTCTTCTTAGCTTTTAATTATCCCAACCAAAACAGCCCCCGGTTTTACTACGACGGCGTATATCCAGTTTTATGGTGTTTATCGTGTTTCCGGGTTTTAAATCATTAAGTTAGCATATCATATAGATATAGAACATGTGTTTAGTTGATTTTAAAAGTCTAGTTAGAAGGATTAACTTTATTTGCGAAAAAGTTTAGAATTAACTAAACTATGTTCTAGTGATTACAAGTTTATAACGTTGAATAAGACAGCTTTTTATGTATGAATCGAATGATGTTATGAACATCATTACTACCTCAAGTTCCTTGGATAAACCTACTGGAAATGAGAAAAATGGATCTAGCTTCAAAGGATCCTTGGATGGCTTGAAAGTTCTTGAAGCAGAATCATGACACGAAAACAATTTCAAGTAAGATTTCCACTCGAAATAAGATTGTTATAGTTATAGAAATTGAATTAAAGTTTGAATATGATTATTACCTTGTATTATAAAGATAACCTACTGTAAGTAACAAAGGTTTCTTGATCTTGGATGATTACTTGGAATGGATTTAGAAAACTTGGAAGTAAACTTGCAATCTTGGAAGTATTCTTGATTTTATGAAACTAGAACTTTTGGAATTTATGAAGAACACTTAGAACTTGAAGATAGAACTTGAGAGAGATCAATTAGATGAAAAAAATTGAAGAATGAAAGTGTTTGTAGGTGTTTTTGGTCGTTGGTGTATGGATTAGATATAAAGGATATGTAATTTTGTTTTCATGTAAATAAGTCTTGAATGATTACTCATATTTTTGTAATTTTATGAGATATTTCATGCTAGTTGCCAAATGATGGTTCCCACATGTATTAGGTAACTCACATGGGCTGCTAAGAGCTGATCATTGGAGTGTATATACCAATAGTACATACATCCAAAAGCTGTGTATTGTACGAGTACGAATACGGGTGCATACGAGTAGATTTGTTGATGAAACTGAACGAGGATGTAATTGTAAGCATTTTTGTTAAGTAGAAGTATTTTGATAAGTGTCTTGAAGTCTTTCAAACGTGCATGAATACATATTAAAACACTACATGTATATACATTTTAACTGAGTCGTTAAGTCATCGTTAGTCGTTACATGTAAGTGTTGTTTTGAAACCTTTAGGTTAACGATCTTGTTAAATGTTGTTAACCCAATGTTTATAAAATCAAATGAGATTTTAAATTATTATATTATCATGATGTTATAATGTACGAATATCTCTTAATATGATATATATATACATTAAATGTCGTTACAACGATAATCGTTACATATATGTCTCGTTTCAAAATCATTAAGTTAGTAGTCTTGTTTTTACAAATGAAGTTCATTGTTAATATACTTAATGATATGTTTACTTATCATAATATCATGTTAACTATATATATAACCATATATATGTCATCATATATTTTTTACAAGTTTTAACGTTCGTGAATCACCGGTCAACTTGGGTGGTCAATCGTCTATATGAAACCTATTTCAATTAATCAAGTCTTAACAAGTTTGATTGCTTAACATGTTGGAAACACTTAATCATGTAAATAATAATTTCATTTAATATATATATAAACATGGAAAAGTTCGGGTCACTACAACTTGAGTTTAACCAAGATTTTTGGATATAGTTTCATGTTCATATGAAAAATCATTTTCCCAGAAGAACAACTTTTAAATCAAAGTTTATCATAGTTTTTAATTATCCAAACCAAAACAGCCCCCGGTTTCACTACGACGGCGTATATCCGATTTTATGGTGTTCATCGTGTTTTCAGGTTTTAAATCATTAAGTTAGCATATCATATAGATATAGAACATGTGTTTAGTTGATTTTAAAAGTCAAGTTAGAAGGATTAACTTTTGTTTGCAAACAATTTTAGAATTAACTAAACTATGTTCTAGTGATTACAAGTTTAAACCTTCGAATAAGATAGTTTTATATGTATGAATCGAATGATGTTATGAACATCATTACTATCTCAAATTTTCTGGATAAAACTATTGGAAATGAGAAAAATGGATCTAGCTTTAAAGGATTCTTGGATGGCTTGAAAGTTCTTGAAACAGAATCATGACACGAAAACAGTTCAAGTAAGATTTTCACTCGAAATAAGATTGTTATAGTTGTAGAAATTGAATCAAAGTTTGAATATGAATATTACTTCAATTAGAAAGATAACCTACTGTAAATAAGAAAGGTTCCTTGTTCTTAGATGATTACTTGGAATGGATTAGAAAGCTTGGAAGTAGACTTGCAAACTTGGAAGTATTCTTGATTTTTATGAAACTATACTTATGGAATTTATGAAGAATACTTAGAACTTGAAGATGGAACTTGAGAGAGATCAATTAGATGAAGAAAATTGAAGAATGAAAGTGTTTGTAGGTGTTTTTGGTCGTTGGTATATGGATTAGATATAAAGGATGTGTAATTTTGTTTTCATGTAAATAAGTCATGAATGATTACTCATATTTTTGTAATTTTATGAGATATTTCATGCTAGTTGCCAAATGACGGTTCCCACATGTGTTAGGTGACACACATGGGCTGCTAAGAGCTGATCATTGGAGTGTATATACCAATAGTACATACATCTAAAAGTTGTGTATTGTACGAGTACGAATACGGGTGCATACGAGTAGAATTGTTGATGAAACTGAACGAGGATGTAATTGTAAGCATTTTTGTTAAGTAGAAGTATTTTGATATGTGTCTTGAAGTCTTTCAAAAGTGTAAGAATACATATCAAAACACAACATGTATATACATTCTAATGGAGTCGTTAAGTCTTCGTTAGTCGTTACATGTAAGTGTTGTTTTGAAACCTTTAAGTTAACGATCTCAATTAATGTTGTTAACCCAATGTTTATTATATCAAATGAGATGTTAAATTATTATATTATCATGATATTATGATGTATGAATATCTCTTAATATGATATATACATTAAAATATCGTTACAACGATAATCGTTACATATAAGTCTCGTTTCGTAATTCTTGGGTTAGTAGTCTTGTTTTTACATATGTAGTTTATTGTTAACACACTTAATGATATATTTAAATATCATTTTATCATGTTAAATATAGTGTATCAATATCTTAATATGATACATATGTATTTAGTAGACGTTATCATAACGATAATCGTTATATATATCATTTCGAGTTTCTTAACTTAGTAATCTCATTTCTTATGTATATCACACATTGTTAATATATTTAGTGAGATACTTACTCATCATAATCTTATGTCAACCATATATATATATGTCTATATATACCACAACATGTAGTTTTTACAATTTTGTAACGTTCGTGAATCGCCGGTCAACTTGGGTGATCAATTGTCTATATGAAACTTATTTCATTTAATCAAGTCTTAACAAGTTTGATTGCTTAACACGTTAGAAACATTTAGTCATGTAAATATCAATCTCAATTAATATATATAAACATGGAAAAGTTCGGGTCACTACACATGGGTAAGGAGCATGTGAAATTACCGTGAGAATGGAGGGAGGCAAAACCTGAAAAAATCGAGTCGAGAGTGACTCCTGATTAACTAAAAGGCCAATTTACTATCTTGTGTTAGATACACAAAAAATGTGATGCTACTCCTACTACATAACCCTAACCCCAACCCTATTAGCCGCCGCCTTTTAAGTGACCTTTTTCTTTAAAATAAAATTCACCCCACAAAAAACTTATCTTAACTATACGACAAAACATAAATGTGAGGTTCACAAACCAACCGGTTTATTTGCGCCTCATGTTGTTACGATTGGCCGGCTGTTCAGATCACCATCCGCCACTTCTCATTTTCATTACCCCCAATATTATTTACCCCCCCACATTTTTTGGAACCAATACATGTTTTTTTTCTAATAATAATAATAATTATTATTATTATTATTATTATTATTATTATTATTATTATTATTATTATTATTATTATTATCCCCCCACATTTTTTGGAACCAATACATGTTTTTTTTCTAATAATAATAATTATTATTATTATTATTATTATTATTATTATTATTATTATTATTATTATTATTATTATTATTATTATTATTATTATTATTATTATTATTATTTTTATTTTCAAATTTACATATGTTACGTATTCATATTCTTTCCCTTTTTATTATTTTAATAGTAAAGTGACAGTATTATATACCAAAACGTAATTTATAATCATTTTTTTATAGTTACGTATTAACTATAACGCGTTGAGATCTGAACTAATATATTTTTTTTATCGAAATTTAAATACTTTTTTTTTTTATAAGCAAGGAAACCCTCCTATGAACGAGCACATTGGCTCCTCCATAGAAGGTAAAACCTCGGGTAATCAAGCCCTCCGAGCGCGAGACCTGGTACCGGGTGAATTGCGCATTATGCGCACCCTCTTGTCACACTCTCTTTTTGAACAAATTGGCAGAGCCAAGGATTGAACTCGGGTGGTGTGCTTCATTGGGCAACTTGGTGGCCACTCAGTCAAGCCTGAGTGGTTAAATTTAAATACTTTATGTATTTTATTTGTTCTGGTCATTGAGGATTAACAATGTTAGTTGATTTGTCTTCCTTTGACATGTCATATAGATATTTGATAGATATTTATGCAATTGCTTGCGATTTATGGGTGACACAAAAATGTACAAGACAACGAAAAAGACTAAAAACTTTTTTTGTCACTATTTTATGATTATAGGTTCAAGGTCAAATAGACAGGTAAATTTAGGTTTAGGTCATCCACTGACACAAATAAATAGTAAATAATGGGACTTATAAGTACCGGATTTTGGACTACTTATCAATTTTATTATATGCATGGTTTTTGCGTCTTACGAAAACCAATCTATATACATTTAGTGTAATACTATGAATTTATGCACTTTCGATATTTGATATACAGTCCACTATTTTATCTAGTTAACCATCAAACTAACAAAAGAAGTACGAATATTTTATTTATACCAATAAGAGCACCGCAATGATACAAAATTCCTCTTGCGCCAATGGAGGCAGAAAAAGTAAATAGGAGGCTGATATGACCAATTCAAAGCTAAAAATCTCATCTGAACCTATGGTGATGGAGACGTTGTTTGGTGGCGGTGGAGATGATCATTGGTGGCAATGGAGACGAAGGTGGCAATGGTGGCGATGGTGACGATGGAGTAGCTAAATTTGTCAGAACTTTGTGAGAGTTTTGGTGAGAAGCAAATGGGAGGAAAGAAGGTTGAAAGGAAAGAATGTATAAATACAATTGTGTAAAATGACTAAAATACCTTTGGTGAGAAGCAAATGGGAGGACGGGGGATTGAAAGGAAAGCATGTAGAAATACAATTGTGTATTGTTTCCATTCAATATACGCACCATGTTTCACCTTCACACATCTCCATTTACACCTAAATCTAATAACCATCGATTGAATACCTCTGGCATCTCTGATAATCACATCCATTATCGACCCATCAATGAAGGAATCTGGGTTAAAGTGGATCGAAATAACCGGAAAACATCATCCAATTCGCCCAACATACCTGCAACGCCTAATGCTAACCCTAACCCTAATATCACCAAACTCAACTCTTCATCCAACCTCATCTATAACCACTTTAAACAAAAAGAAGCCTCAATCAATCTCATCAAACAATTCGGTAAACCCAATAACATCACACCTTCGACTCTAAAGCCGATTGATAAATCCCGAATTACATCTTACATGTTCCATAATTTTCCTGAAAACTGGACAGCAGCTGATTTCTGGGCAATATTCAAACGATATGGTTGCATTCAGGAAGTTTACATCCCTAATAAAACTCTCAAAAATGGAAAAAGATTTGGTTTCGTACGTTTTGTTGACGTTCCAGATTATCACAAAGACTCACTGGCTAGGAGACTTAGTCTCGTGGTTGCAGGTGATTATCTTCTTAAAGTCTACAAAGCTTGGGATAAATCTAATACGGACGAAAGCAAAAAACCTAAACCCCATCAACCACATAAACCTGCAAACACAAACCCTCCCAAACCCAACTTCTCCAATACTGTTGATGACCGAAGTTATATGGAGGCAACCTCAAACAAACACCCCCCTTCTACAAAAATCCCAACGATCAAGGTGCATTCTAACGAGTCTCTAATTGATCGTCTTGGTCACGCAGTCATAGGTAAGGTTAAGGATTTAGAATATCTTGAATACTTTCATGAGATCTGTCAATGCGAAAATCTTGATGGTTTCACTATCAAATATCTTGGCGGCCATGATATTATGCTTGTGTATGATGATAAACGTCCGGCCCTCGAAATGCTTAATAATCCAAGCCACCCACTCTGGAATTGGCTCGATGACATTAACCCTTGGGATCCGGTAGAATACTCCAACTCCGGTCGTCTTGCCTACATTAACATATACGGTGTTACCATCACTTGTTGGTTAGAGTCCACTTTTCGTGACATCGCTTGTAATTGGGGTCAGGTTGTAGAAACCATTAATTGCTCTATCACCAACGAAAACAACCAAGATCTCTCACATGGTTCGGTCATCATTAAGACCAACGATTTCAAACCCATCGACGCACAAGCCATTATCAGTCATGATGAATCTAAGCAAGTCTCGGTTTATGTCAAGGAAGTGCAAAATTTTTCAATGTTTAATTATCAAGATGATTCTTCCTTTGATTCCAATTCTGATGATGATTCAGATAATGACGATCCGGGTTCGGATGAAGAATCCAACATGGATGGTGATGACGCCTTTGAAGGTAACCTACCTAATGATACTATGCAAAAAAATCACGACAATAATAATTCAGGCAACATCTCTGATCATAATTCCGTTTACAATGCACCGGAAAACGCTTCATCTTCTCACACCTCAAAACGCATGGAAACTAATAATTTTCATATTAACTCCACCACTTCTCCCCATACACGTTCTAACGGTCCAGCACCCTCAAAAGTCGATATCAATAATGGAATTAATGTTAAGAATTCTGTCCCAGACTCTTCCATTCCCGAATCTACACCCATTCCCAATGCACACATGTCTACATCTCCCAATATACCCACACCCTCTACTGTCCAGCCCACCTTTCCTGATCCAAATCCAGTCCAAAGCCCACCAAGCCCAACTAATGGTACCTATCCCACTTCAGCTACCCCACACGAGCCCATTATATCTCCCTCACAGCCCAACACCACCCTTAACCATAATTTAAGCTCACCCACACATAATCCGATATTCGACAACGACCAAACCTCACCTATTCCAAAGCAACCCGACACTTCTGCTCCAATTTTTGTTCCAAACTCCCCTCCGTCACCTAAACAACCTCACCCCATCTCTCCGGTGAATCTCATGCCTGATCCACCTCCTTCGGATCCATTCAACCTTGATGACCTACTCTCCATTGGCAAGGCTAAAACCAAAGCGAAACAAAAAAACATTCCCCGCACAAAACCCAAGTTGATCCCACATAATAAAGATCAAACCTTTAAAAGAAGCATCAAAGATTACATACTCAAGGCTAATTCCTCAAACCTCAACCCATCTGATGCTCCTCACTCTCAGCTTAAAAACCGTCCTAGATCGAACTTGCTATACATCAAACATCTTGCTCGAAGTGGGCAAAAATTAAGATTTTCACAATTATCAAAACGAAGCAAGACTCCATCTATCAACGGGGACGCCTCTTCAAGTCATAACCCCAGACCTGGGAGCGTTTCTGGACGTATCTACAACAAAGTCACAACAAGCTTCTCGAATGATAAAAGCATGGACACAGATGAATTCGGACAAAACATCGGTATCCGCTGGAACAAACGGTAATCTCCATCCTTTTACTCGTTTCTTCTTTTTGTTTAAATGTGTACGATATCTCTTAATATTCGGGGAATTGGGCAATTGGGTAAAATTAGCTGGCTTAAGCGTATTTGTAATAAAGAGAAACCTACAATTCTAGGGTTACAAGAAACCAAAAGTGAACAAACTCAAGATATTATCATCGAATCATTCTGGGGCAACTCCGACTTTAAATTCGCCCAAAAGGATTCGGTTGGGGCCTCGGGGGGTATCATCACAATTTGGTATTGTAACATATTCTCCTACGATCACGCTATTGAAGGAGAATTCTTCTTAGCAATCTGCGGTTCATGGGCTGGCTGTGACTCGAAGATTGCTTTTATTAATGTCTATGGTCCACATTCCTCATCCAAAAAACAAAGACTCTGGTCCGAATTATCATCCCTTGTAAACACCCTTACGATCCCCTTCATCATCTTCGGTGATTTTAATGAAGTTAGAAACGCATCTGAACGCATGAATTGTGAATTTAATCCACAATGGGCTAATAATTTTAATAACTTCATTAATAACTCCGGTCTAATTGATTTACCACTTGGAGGCAAAAAATTCACTAGAATCTACATAAAAAGAATGAAGTTTAGTAAACTTGATAGATTCCTTGTCTCCGATGAAATCCTAAAAATTTGGCCTAACGTTTCGTCCAAAACTCTAGACCGGGACCTCTCCGACCACTGCCCCATAATCCTTAGGAACTCATACACCAACTCCGGACCTAGACCTATTCGTGTTTTTAACACATGGCTCGATCTCAAAAATGCCGATTCCGTCATTACCCAGGCTTGGTCAACTCCAATGACAGGAAATCGACCCGACTGTATTTTCCGTAATAAACTCAAAAACGTTAAAATGGAACTTAAAAAACATAGCGCACAACTTGATAATCTCGACTCCCAAATTCTCGATCACTTAAACGCCATTAACGAATGGGAAGCATTAGCCCAAACTAGACCTTTGTCCGAAATTAAGAAAAATAAATGGTTAGACAACAAATTTTTACACATCGAAAAAGAAAAAAAGAAATCTAACATGCTAAAACAAAAATCAAGAATTAAATGGGCTCTCGAAGGCGATGAAAATTCGAAATACTTCCATAATTATATTAAAAAGCGCTTAAGTAAAAACAACATACACGGGATCTCTATTAATGGAATTTGGAACGAAGACCCTAACACCATAAAACACGAAACATATCTTTACTTCAAAAACCTCTTCAAATCTCGCAACCCTAACAATCACTGTCCTTTCGATAATGAATCACATCTTGAGTATATCTCCCCCCATGATAACCTCATACTTGAAGCCGAATTCCACGAAAAGGAAATCTGGGATGCACTAAATGGCTGCGAAAGCTCAAAAGCACCCGGTCCCGATGGTTTTAACATGAAATTCTTCAAAAAATATTGGGCCCTCATAAAACACGACCTCATCAACGCACTTAAATGGTTTTGGTCCAATTCGGAAATCTCCAAAGGATGTAACGCATCTTTCTTCACCCTTATACCCAAAAACACCAACCCTATTGGATTGAACGAATACCGTCCTATTTGTCTAATTGGAAGTTATTACAAAATCCTAACCAAAATCCTTGCTAATCGTCTCGCAAAAGTCATCCACAAGGTCATTGGGGTTGAGCAGACTGCCTTCCTCAAAGGTCGGAACATCTTAGACAGCGTGCTAATTGCTAACGAAATAATCGACGAACTTAAACGTAAAAAACGTAAAGGCCTAATCTTCAAAGTTGACTTCGAAAAAGCTTTCAACTGTATCGAGTGGGACTTCCTATTCAACACCATGCACTGCATGGGATTTGGACCTAAATGGATCAGTTTCATCCGTGCTTGTCTTTCCTCATCATCTTTTTCCATCCTTGTCAATGGCTCTCCCACCGACGAATTCCTCCCGAAAGAGGTATACGTCAAGGTGACCCTATCTCGCCTTTTCTCTTCATCATCGTCACCGAAGGTCTCAACATTCTCACCAAACGGGCATTAACTAATGGACACCTTCGAGGAATCAATGTTGGTAACGATAACATCACTGTTACCCACCTTCAGTACGCCGACGACACTATTTTCTTCGGAGAATGGAGTAAAAGAAATGCCAAAAATATTTCCAAGCTCCTCAAATTCTTCGAGAGAATCTCTGGACTCAAAGTCAACTTCCGAAAAAGTAAACTTTATGGTATCGGAACTACTCTTCCGGTACCACTCCGAAAAAGTAAACTCAAAGTCACGAATCTGAAGATATGGCGAATTATATTGGGTGTTCTTTCGGTACCACTCCCTTCACATATCTTGGCCTCCCCATCGGTGTTCCCACTTCACATCCTTCCTCTTGGCAACCAATCGTGGAAAAGTTTGATAAAAGACTATCCGATTGGGCGGCAAAATACGTCTCTTTTGGCGGCCGACTTACCCTCATTAAATCAATCCTAAGCAGCATACCACTTTACTACTTCTCTCTCTTCCACACACCGTCCTCCATCCTTACCCTCCTTGAAGCCAAAAGACGAAAAATTTTTTGGGGTGGTTCATCAACAGAAAATAAAATCAACTGGATAAAATGGGATCTAATACTTCTTCCTTATGAAAATGGTGGTTTAAATGTTGGCTCACTTTTCAGCAAAAATATCTCACTACTATGTGTAACATCCCGCCTTTTTCCGTTTACTTTTCCGTTTAACTATTTAAATCCCGTTATATATTTATAACATCTCCCGTTAATACGTGTTTTAAAAATATCTCGTCTAGGTAATTCACGCACCCGCAACCGAACTTGAGGGACTAGTTTCGCCAAAATACCAAAGAGGTGACTAGCCTTTGACTAGTCAACCCCCACCCCCATCTTTTCTTTTTCATTTTCCCTTTTCTTCTTCTACTTCCATATTTTCTCTCAATTTCTCAAACAAGGAATCATCATCTAAATCCAAGCTAGCGGGTGTCTTGCAAAACAAATTACATATTTGAAATCCTTGCAACTTCCTCTTCGATTCCATACCGACTTCATCAAGTTTGGGTAACTTTCTAAAATCACTTGATTTTGTGTTCTTGATATTTTTGAACTTATAAAGTTGTTAATTAGTGTCTATGGCTCAAGTCTAACATGAATATATGATTTATATGCTCGATTTCGTTATTTGAAGTAACTAGCTTGAGTATGAACTTTGGTGTGTTTGATTTGGTGATTTGGTTGTTTGAATGTTGTTAAATGTTATAAATGCATGTATTAAATGTGTTCCTAGTATCACTAGCTTCAAATTGATGTGTAGGTTGCTTGAGAAAACTCCATAAACTTGATTAGTGATTTTGGTGAATTCGGGTTAGGGTTTGATAAGCTTGAAATGAATATTTGATGCATTGAATGACATGAATTGTAGTTAGTAAGTAGTTAGTTGTATTGTATGCTCGATTACCTACAAAACGGCATGTTATATGTATGCATTAAATGCCCGAATCATAAATGTGCACTTATCAAATTTGTGTATTAAATGTGTGCATTAATTGATCATTTACTTTGGAAAGCCGATTGTTACAAATAACATTTTTGGTTGGTGAAATGTATTTAGATGTGTTCTTTGTCAAATTACCTTTCTAACGATATAAGATACGAGTTCTAAGTATTAGCGGTTTGCGAGTTATGCTTGAAAGTGTTTGGAATTGAGACTTGGACATTTGAGACTGACCAGGTACCAGTTCCCGTGTATTGTCGCGGCGCGACAATTTGGGGCCGCGGCGCGGCCTAAGCCGTGTCCAGTTTCTGACCTCTTTGGTCAAAATACGAAAAATGTTTGGCATACTATGGACCTCCGATTCACATGAGACTTGTTCTAACATGCTTATATATGAATAAAAACCTCAGAAAAATAGTTCGGGACCCGACCCGAACGTGTTGAGTTTCGTTGACTTTGACCGACCAAAGTTTGACTTTTTGTCAAACTTAACCAAATGATTATGCAACCTTCCTAACTTGTTTCTGTACTTGTATCTTGCATGAAACTTGACAATTTGATTCACATGCTACATAATCGAGTCGTAACGAGCCATAGGACTAATTAAACATCTTTGACCTATCGTGTTTACCGTTATTGATACGACCTATTGGTTTAGGTCAAGACTAGCACTATCCTTCGCACACGTTACTTTGTGAAGTACTTTTCATACGTGCACTCAAGGTGAGATCATAGTCCCATCCTTCAAACAACTTTTATGCTTTAAACTATGGGATGAGAAACATATACGTATCATACTTTTACACTTTGAACACAAGTACGAAAATGAACATTCCACGTACGGGTTTGAACAAAAAGCCTCAATTCAATTATCATTAGTTACACTTGCAGGGTGTAAACGTGAACTTATATTATGTGATCACATGGGCTTGACGAGCCTCATTCGGACGGTTCGCTACCGTTAGCGGATGAAATATATTTTCAGGTCTACTGTATGTTCTAACACTACGCGAAGGGTGCAAAACAGTTAAGTTTGATAATTGGGTGCCCGCGAAACAAATAACAACTTTGGAATGCAAATGATTTAGATAATCATATTATATTAAATCTTGTGGTTCAAATGCAACGTTTACTAAAACACCTATGATTTCACCAACATTTTCGTTGACAGTTTTCTATATGTTTTCTCAGGTCCTTGAAAGCTACTTGATACATGCTTCCGCACTCTTTTTGATACTTGCTTGGATGTCGAGTATACATGCATAGATGGAGCGTCTTTTGACTACTTTAAATTGTGTCGCATAGGTTTCATTCGTACGTTAAACATTGTAATGTAACTAGTCTTTCGAACTACATTTGTTAACTTGAAACATCCTTTTTCTTATAAAATAAATGCGACATATTTTGGTCAAAAGTCATAATAAAGACTTATGACCACGCAACGGGACCGAAGTAGTCGGCGCCGTCAAACATGATTTGGTCGGGTCGCTACACTATGTAAATGGTGGTGGCGATTTAAAAATGAAAAAAATGCTTTATGGGTCAAAGTTATTACTAGTATTTATGGGAAGGGCGGGGGGTTGGGATCTAACGTTTCTTGCAGGAACATTTCAGGTCGCACAGTTTGGAAAGAAATCATCAAAGCAGGAAACATCGCAGATAGCACGGGCTCCTCATTCTCCTCTGCCATCACAAAATGTCTCGAAAGCTGTGATACCATTGAATTCTGGAATGACATTTGGTTTGGTTAGGAATGTTTTAGCACTATTTTTCCAAGATTATACAGGCTTGAGACCAAAAAAGAAGCATCAATCGCTGAAAGAATCACACACATCAACGGTTCCTCATCGGGTAATTGGTGTTGGACAAGGCCTCCAACTGGACGAGTCCTCAACGAACTTACAGAACTAAATAACATAGTATCTTCCATTGCACTTTCAGATAAACCCGACTCTTGGAAATACACTCTCGACCCTTCCGGAACATATACTACCAAATCATTGGCACACTTGATAAACACTCTAAAGTTTGGTGGTAACGCTCTTAGCACATCGATTCCTCGAAACAAACTCTTGCCCCAAAAGGTCTACATTTTCATATGGAGAGCCTTCCAAAATAAGATACCGGTTAGATTCGAATTAGACAAACGGGGTATTGATCTCAACTCCATTCTATGCCCCCTATGCGATGTTGACATATAAACCACCGAACACATTCTCGGACTTTGCCCTAATTCGGCCCTCATATGGAAACTCGTACTTGATTGGTGGGCTCAAGATAACACGCTAATCTCCAATCTCAACGATGTTATTATCAATAACCAAGCCTTCGCTAGCAACAACTTCGGATCCACGATATGGCAAGCAACCAAATGGATTACATGCTACATAATGTGGAAACATAGAAACTTAAAAGTATTCTCTAAAAAAGTCTGGTCTCTCGCGTCGATTCTCTCTGAGATACAAACACAAAGTTACAGTTGGATATCCAAACGGTTGATGAAATCGTAGTACCGGCGCCTAAAGCCGAGGATAAGTCGGGTAACAACAAAAGAAAATGGGAAGCCCCTCAATCAAGCAACAACTACAACAACAACTTCACCAAAAAGCCTTTCACCTCCGACGTCAAGAAAAGTTATGGCGGAAATAAACCCTTTTGCAACAAATGCCACAAACACCACTATGGTGAATGTAGCAATCTATTTTGCCACCGGTGCCAAAGGGGTGGTCATATGGCCAACGATTGTAGAAGTGCCGCCCCCGTCGCTCAAAAGGTGCCCAATGCACCAAAATCGGGTACTTGTTATGAATGTGGCCAAACGGGTCATTTTAGAAATGCCTGTCCGAAGAAGAAAGCCAACCCCAACACACGCGGCCGAGCTTTCAACATCAACACCGAGGAAGCCCGAGATGACAATGAATTAGTCACGGGTACGTTTCTCCTCAACAACACTTATGTTACTTGTTTATTCGATTCGGGTGCCGATAAGAGTTTTGTATCCAAGACTTTGACTCATTCTTTTAGCACTCCACCACTTCCACTAGATACCACTTATACCATTGAAGTGGCTAACGGGAAACTATTAAGTGCCGACACATATTACCGGGGGTGTACGTTAAACATTTTGGGTAAGGAATTTGAAATTGACTTGATACCCATGGAACTAGGAAGCTTTGATGTAATAATCGGTATGAATTGGTTAGTCAAAACGAAATCTCACATCCTTTGTGATCTTAACGCAATCCGAATTCCTATCGAGAATGGTGAACCTTTGATTGTTTATGGCGATAAGAGTTGCACCAGACTCAACCTCGTTTCGTGCCTTAAAGTTAGAAAACTACTCCGTAAGGGTTGTTTTGCGATCCTTGCCCACGTTAAGAAAGTCGAGTCCGATGAGAAGCACATCGATGATGTGCCTATTGTTAGTGACTTTTTTGATGTATTTCCCGACGAATTGCCGGGTCTTCCACCCCATCGACCGGTTGAATTCCAAATCGATCTTATTCCAGGAGCCGCACTCGTAGCACGTGCACCATATAGACTCGCTCCATCTGAAATGCAAGAATTGCAAAGTCAAATCCAAGAACTACTTGATCGTGGTTTTATCCAACCTAGCCATTCACCTTGGGGCGCTCCGATTTTGTTTGTTAAAAAGAAAGACGGATCCCTACGAATGTGCATTGATTATCATGAACTAAACAAATTGACGGTTAAGAACCGATATCCTCTTCCTCGCATCGATGACCTCTTTGACCAATTACAAGGGTCTTGCGTATATTCAAAAATCGATCTCCGCTCGGGTTATCATCAATTAAGGGTTAAGGGGGAAGATGTCTCCAAAACCGCTTTCCGAACTCGTTATGGTAGTTATGAATTTCTTGTAATGCCATTTGGTCTCACTAACGCACCGGCGGTGTTCATGGATCTTATGAACCGCGTGTGCAAACCGTATCTTGACAAATTCGTTATCGTGTTCATCGATGATATTTTGGTCTATTCAAAAAGCAAAGAAGAACACGAGGAACACCTCCGACTTGTGCTTGAACTTTTAAGACAAGAAAGACTCTATGCCAAATTCTCCAAGTGTGAATTTTGGTTGAAGGAAGTTCAATTTCTTGGTCATGTTGTAAGTGACCAAGGAATTAAAGTCGATCCATCAAAAATCGAAGCCATTAGTAAATGGGAAACTCCTACTACTCCGACTCACATTCGTCAATTCTTGGGTCTCGCCGGGTACTATCGTAGATTCATCGAAAACTTCTCTTTGGTTGCACGTCCTCTAACCGCATTAACTCACAAGGGAAAGAAATTCATTTGGGCGACCGAGCAAGAATCCGCGTTCCAAATCTTGAAGACAAAGCTTACCACCGCTCCTATCTTTTCACTTCCCGAAGGCAACGATGATTTTGTTGTGTATTGCGACGCCTCGAAACATGGTTTTGGGTGTGTGTTGATGCAACGAACGAAAGTCATTTCTTATGCTTCTCGACAACTCAAAATTCATGAACGAAACTACACGACACATGATCTCGAACTCGGAGCCGTTGTCTTTGCACTTAAAATGTGGAGACACTATCTTTATGGAACCAAGAGTACTATCTTTACCGATCACAAAAGTCTCCAACACATCTTCGATCAAAAGCAACTAAACATGAGACAACGAAGGTGGATTGAAACCTTAAACGATTACGATTGCGAACTTCGTTACCATCCTGGGAAGGCAAACGTAGTAGCCGATGCCTTAAGTCGAAAAGAAAGAGCGGTGCCTCTTCGTGTCCGAGCCTTAAACATCACCATCCACACTAACCTTAATAGCCAAATTCGGGTAGCCTAAGATGAGGCTCTCAAGGATGAAAACGTTTCACACGAGCTCTTGAACATTCTCGTCTCTCGATTCGAAACTAAGGAAACCGGACTCCGATATTTCGCCGGAAGGATTTGGGTGCCTAGTTATGGGAACCTACGAAGTCTCATTTTAGATGAAGCCCATAAGTCACGATACTCGATCCACCCCGGTGCCAATAAGATGTACCACGACCTTAAACAACAATATTGGTGGCCGAACATCAAAAGGGACGTAGCTACTTATGTTTCCAAGTGTTTGACATGTTCCAAAGTCAAAGCCGAACACCAAAGACCGTCCGGACTACTTCAACAACCCGAGATCCCGCAATGGAAGTGGGAAAGGATAACGATGGATTTTATCACCAAACTACCAAAAACGACGGGCGGTTATGATACCATTTGGGTTATTGTTGACCGTCTCACCAAATTCGCACACTTTCTTGCCATGAAGGAGACCGACAAAATGGAGAAACTTGCGCAACTTTACATTAAAGAAATCGTAGCCCGACACGGTGTACCTTTATCGATTATCTCCGACCGAGATGGCCGTTTTGTTTCTAGATTCTGGCATACCTTGCAAGAAGCGTTGGGAACGCGTTTAGACATGAGCACCGCATATCATCCTCAAACCGATGGACAAAGCGAACGTACAATTCAAACCTTGGAGGACATGTTACGAGCTTGCGTGGTTGATTTTGGAAAAGCTTGGGACAAGCACTTACCTCTCGCCGAGTTCTCTTACAACAATAGTTATCACGCGAGTATTAAAGCCGCACCTTTTGAAGCGCTATACGGCCGAAAATGTCGTTCACCCCTTTGTTGGGCCGAGGTAGGCGATGTGCAAATCACCGGACCCGAACTCATTCACGAAACCACCGAGAAGATCGTACAAATCCGAGATAGGCTCCCGACGGCCCGGAGTCGTCAAAAGTGCTACACCGACAAAAGACGCAACGACCTCGAATTTCAAGTCGGTGACCGAGTAATGTTAAAGGTTGCACCTTGGAAAGGTGTAATCCGTTTTGGGAAACGCGGGATGCTAAATCCGCAGTATATTGGTCCTTTCGAAATCTTGGAGCGTATTGGAAACGTTGCTTATCGTTTAGATCTTCCGCCTCAATTGAACTCCGTTCATCCTACCTTCCATGTATCTAACTTGAAAAAGTGTCTTGCCGAACCCGATATCGTCATCCCTCTCGAGGAACTTACTATTGATGACAAGCTTCATTTTGTGGAGGAACCGGTTGAAATTGTGGACACCTCCGTCAAGACATTGAAACAAAGCCGAATCCCGATTGTTAAAGTCCGTTGGAACGCCAAAAGAGGACCCGAGTTTACTTGGGAAAGGCAAGATCAAATGCAAAAGAAATACCCTCATTTATTCCCAATTCCGGAAACGCAGGATTCCGAGGAAGAAACAACGACTACTACGCCTACTTAAATTTCGGGACGAAATTTCTTTTAAGGAGTAGGTAATGTAACATCCCGCCTTTTTCCGTTTACTTTTCCGTTTAACTATTTAAATCCCGTTATATGTTTATAACATCTCCCGTTAATACGTGTTTTAAAAATATCTCGTCTAGGTAATTCACGCACCCGCAACCGAACTTGAGGGACTAGTTTTGCCAAAATGCCAAAGAGGTGACTAGCCTTTGACTAGTCAACCCCCACCCCCATCTTTTCTTTTTCATTTTCCCTTTTCTTCTTCTACTTCCATATTTTCTCTCAATTTCTCAAACAAGGAATCATCATCTAAATCCAAGCTAGCGGGTATCTTGCAAAACAAATTACATATTTGAAATCCTTGCAACTTCCTCTTCGATTCCATACCGACTTCATCAAGTTTGGGTAACTTTCTAAAATCACTAGATTTTGTGTTCTTGATATTTTTGAACTTATAAAGTTGTTAATTAGTGTCTATGGCTCAAGTCTAACATGAATATATGATTTATATGCTCGATTTCGTTATTTGAAGTAACTAGCTTGAGTATGAACTTTGGTGTGTTTGATTTGGTGATTTGGTTGTTTGAATGTTGTTAAATGTTATAAATGCATGTATTAAATGTGTTCCTAGTATCACTAGCTTCAAATTGATGTGTAGGTTGCTTGAGAAAACTCCATAAACTTGATTAGTGATTTTGGTGAATTCGGGTTAGGGTTTGATAAGCTTGAAATGAATATTTGATGCATTGAATGACATGAATTGTAGTTAGTAAGTAGTTAGTTGTATTGTATGCTCGATTACCTACAAAACGGCATGTTATATGTATGCATTAAATGCCCGAATCATAAATGTGCACTTATCAAATTTGTGTATTAAATGTGTGCATTAATTGATCATTTACTTTGGAAAGCCGATTGTTACAAATAACATTTTTGGTTGGTGAAATGTATTTAGATGTGTTCTTTGTCAAATTACCTTTCTAACGATATAAGATACGAGTTCTAAGTATTAGCGGTTTGCGAGTTATGCTTGAAAGTGTTTGGAATTGAGACTTGGACATTTGAGACTGACCAGGTACCAGTTCCCGTGTATTGTCGCGGCGCGACAATTTGGGCCCGCGGCGCGGCCTAAGCCGTGTCCAGTTTCTGACCTCTTTGGTCAAAATACGAAAAATGTTTGGCACACTATGGACCTCCGATTCACATGAGACTTGTTCTAACATGCTTATATATGAATAAAAACCTCAGAAAAATAGTTCGGGACCCGACCCGAACGTGTTGAGTTTCGTTGACTTTAACCGACCAAAGTTTGACTTTTTGTCAAACTTAACCAAATGATTATGCAACCTTCCTAACTTGTTTCTGTACTTGTATCTTGCATGAAACTTGACAATTTGATTCACATGCTACATAATCGAGTCGTAACGAGCCATAGGACTAATTAAACATCTTTGACCTATCGTGTTTACCGTTATTGATACGACCTATTGGTTTAGGTCAAGACTAGCACTATCCTTCGCACACGTTACTTTGTGAAGTACTTTTCATACGTGCACTCAAGGTGAGATCATAGTCCCATCCTTCAAACAACTTTTATGCTTTAAACTATGGGATGAGAAACATATACGTATCATACTTTTACACTTTGAACACAAGTACGAAAACGAACATTCCACGTACGGGTTTGAACAAAAAGCCTCAATTCAATTATCATTAGTTACACTTGCAGGGTGTAAACGTGAACTTATATTATGTGATCACATGGGCTTGACGAGCCTCATTCGGACGGTTCGCTACCGTTAGCGGATGAAATATATTTTCGGGTCTAGTGTATGTTCTAACACTACGCGAAGGGTGCAAAACAGTTAAGTTTGATAATTGGGTGCCCGCGAAACAAATAACAACTTTGGAATGCAAATGATTTAGATAATCATATTATATTAAATCTTGTGGTTCAAATGCAACGTTTACTAAAACACCTATGATTTCACCAACGTTTTCGTTGACAGTTTTCTATATGTTTTCTCAGGTCCTTGAAAGCTACTTGATACATGCTTCCGCACTCTTTTTGATACTTGCTTGGATGTCGAGTATACATGCATAGATGGAGCGTCTTTTGACTACTTTAAATTGTGTCGCATAGGTTTCATTCGTACGTTAAACATTGTAATGTAACTAGTCTTTCGAACTACATTTGTTAACTTGAAACATCCTTTTTCTTATAAAATAAATGCGACATATTTTGGTCAAAAGTCATAATAAAGACTTATGACCACGCAACGGGACCGAAGTAGTCGGCGCCGTCAAACATGATTTGGTCGGGTCGCTACACTATGTAAATGGTGGTGGCGATTTAAAAATGAAAAAAATGCTTTATGGGTCAAAGTTATTACTAGTATTTATGGGAAGGGCGGGGGGTTGGGATCTAACGTTTCTTGCAGGAACATTTCAGGTCGCACAGTTTGGAAAGAAATCATCAAAGCAGGAAACATCGCAGATAGCACGGGCTCCTCATTCTCCTCTGCCATCACAAAATGTCTCGGAAGCGGTGATACCATTGAATTCTGGAATGACATTTGGTTTGGTTCGGAATGTTTTAGCACTCTTTTTCCAAGATTATACAGGCTTGAGACCAAAAAAGAAGCATCAATTGCTGAAAGAATCACACACATCAACGGTTCCTCATCGGGTAATTGGTGTTGGACAAGGCCTCCAACTGGACGAGTCCTCAACGAACTTACAGAACTAAATAACATAGTATCTTCCATTGCACTTTCAGATAAACCCGACTCTTGGAAATACACTCTCGACCCTTCCGGAACATATACTACCAAATCATTGGCACACTTGATAAACACTCTAAAGTTTGGTGGTAACGCTCTTAGCACATCGATTCCTCGAAACAAACTCTTGCCCCAAAAGGTCTACATTTTCATATGGAGAGCCTTCCAAAATAAGATACCGGTTAGATTCGAATTAGACAAACGGGGTATTGATCTCGACTCCATTCTATGCCCCCTATGCGATGTTGACATAGAAACCACCGAACACATTCTCGGACTTTGCCCTAATTCGGCCCTCATATGGAAACTCGTACTTGATTGGTGGGCTCAAGATAACACGCTAATCTCCAATCTCAACGATGTTATTATCAATAACCAAGCCTTCGCTAGCAACAACTTCGGATCCACGATATGGCAAGCAACCAAATGGATTACATGCTACATAATGTGGAAACATAGAAACTTAAAAGTATTCTCTAAAAAAGTCTGGTCTCCCGCGTCGATTCTCTCCGAGATACAAACACAAAGTTACAGTTGGATATCCAAAAGATCGCGAACAAAGAAAACAATCGAGTGGCATCAATGGCTCATTAATCCTTCCTTCTTCGTCGCGGAACCTCCACAACGGGTCGGGATCGGCTAATGCACTCTTCCTTGCACCTCTGTAGCGCACGAAGTCTATTTCTACTATCGAGGGTTTGATTAATCGGGTTAGCTTGTGTTTAACTTTGTAGGCGCTCGATCGTCACTGTTTTCCTATCTTTCCCGGCTTGAATTTTTTCAAGTTCTTATTCCCTCTTTAGTGTTAATGGTCTTCGTCGGCTACTCTTGTTTACTATAAAATCCTACAAGTTTTGTTTCTCCATTTCATAATTGTATAGATATGTATAGGGCCTTGTACTTTAATATTCCGTTAATAATAATTTGCTTGCTTTTCAAAAAAAAAGAAACATAATTGTGTAAAATGACTAAAATACCCTTTAAGAATAAAATAAGGTCGTGAACAGTTAACATGCATGAGCTCTATTAGTATAATTATAATATAATATATTGTTAAGTGCTTCTATAAAATATAAACAAGAGACTTCTTAAACTGAAACAATAAGAATTAAGGATGATGTGTTCGGGATCATATTACAAGCGAAAAACAATAAGAATTAAGGATGATGTGTTCGGGAATATATATGGGTTAATTAGGTTTCCTTTTAATGTATGTGTGGATGTGTGGATAACAAATTAAGGCATTCGATATCGATATCGTCGCTAAAAAAAATACGTTAACATGTGACCGTTTCTAATAATATTATCTAATTACACTTTTAGTTGGCTTAAGAATAGAGGTCATAGAGTTTCTAATTGGAACTCATGGTGCCTATTCCCGTTGTAATTTTCTCCTTTAGCGACTTGCTAATGAGCGTTTTCTAATTCAAATCATTCTTTGGCCGTTAAAAAAAAAAAAAAAAAAAAAAATGCTGATAGTAAGTTTTACACATGAGACGTGTAATAAAATCACGGCTCCAAGCACTTAGTTTTTTTTTTTTTTTTTTAACACCCAAATTTTTATTAATAACCAAAATCTCTTAACTGGCGTGGATAAGGGATTACAACGGATTGCAAAGCCAGATGTTCATACAACTAACCAGTGGTGATTTTGGGATGCAAACTTAATGGGGTCCTCAAACAATTTTTCAGTTCTAATTATATTTGAATGTTATTTTAGTGTTTTTTACTTTCAAAGGACTACAAGTTCGGAAAATATATTGGGTCCGAGTAGTAAAATCTAGTGGTGTCCAATACATTTTAAAGGAAAAACTATAAATTTTGAAAAAAATATGGGATCCTCTAGTTAAATTTAGTGGTGTCCTATACAATTTACAACGTATTTTCTACCAATAATTTTCAAATTAGCTGTATCTCGTGACCCCACGAGTCACCATGTAAAGTCGCCACTGCAACTAACACCTTTACCTCTGTTTTTTAACCAAAAGAATGAAAACAACGAATAGACTTGAAAATGACATTTTCCTTAATTGCATGAGTATTAAATGCAATTTCATTGCTAAACCTTCATATACTCCACAAAGTATCCACAAAGTAGTTGCAACGATAATGTACAATCGCTCCTTCCACACCATGTTATGATCACTATCGTTGATCCAACTAGCTAGTTCTTTCCATGATATAATCGTAGTTGGGAGTTCTGCATTTGTCCACACTAAAATACGACCAAAAAATTTTCGTGCCAAGATGCAGTCGAAAATCAAGTGGTCGACGTCTTCAACACTGGCTCCGCAAGTTGGACACGAAAAATCAAGCAACTCCATGCCTCTAAGCATAAGATTGAACCTATGTGGAACACTATCTTGTGCTAGTCTCCATATAAATATGTTAAGTTTTAAAGGTAACGTCTTGTTCCACCTTGTAACTATGGACGATGACTAACCGTCAGTAGCTAGTCTTCAAGCCCGATCGTCTACCATGTTTACAACCTTAAACTTACCCAACTGTTGAATTGAAGCATCAAAATTGGCTTGCGTTCAACCACTAGTCCCACTGGACAATTATCAAAACCAAACATTATTTCTTCTCCTTTCAGCGATCGAACAAAGAGGATTGGATTCCATACGAAACAACTTGTTGTAATTTATGTAGAAAGAAACATCTCCTTGCCACGAATCTGTCCAAAACATATTACTAACTCTTTTGTACAAACTGTTCCAAGTAATAATATTTTGCTCATCAATCCATTTAAATAGTTTTGCTAACTCAATCCAACACCCTTAACCATTAATGATACTACGGTTGAAAGCAACATCAAGACCATGTATGGTTGTTACGACTTCATACCATAAATCGTTTTTATTTGTGACCGCACACTGTTTGTACAATTCTTGGCAACCCTTGTTAACGAAACAAGGATATTGAGATCTGATCGCTAAATGGACGATATAGCAGGATATTGTGATGAATGTATGATTGTTGACGATTCCCCGAAGGTAGTACGAAGGTATCGTACTTTACGCCACCAAGATACGAAGGTAACTCATTGAGAGTATTGTATGTGAGTAATTATGACTTAGAGTGAATGTGTTCTCCATAGATCATGTTCTCCTTTTTATAGGGTTAGGCAATACCTCTATCACCAGCTTTCTAGGTAGATTCAGTCTTCGAGGCGATTTCTGATGAGACAAAGGGGACTTTCCCTTCACCCGACTGCAGCTCCTGCTAGCTCAAGAAAGCTACCCTGCAACATTCCTTTTTTGTCATTTGGATGTTAGTGTAAGCGTATTTGGTCAACCCGCTTACTTCTCTCCTTCAGTTTAGGTAATCTTGTGACTTTAGGAGAAGTCATTGTCCATTGGTAACCGTGATCTCTTCGTCACTGTGTTCCTTCGTTACCATTGCTTCGTATAACGGAAGTGGTTCCGTACTGACTCTGAATATTGGGATTCTTCTTTGGTAGCATTTTTCTTTTATCATTTGGGCGCCTTTATTTGAGTTTGGGGATATCCCGCCCTTGGTTTGTATTTGACATATGTGTTCTTGTGATCCATTCTTATGTCATTTATCCTAGTTAAGCGCGATATCTCCGTTAGCTTAGCTTCATTTATCTTGTCGGGGAGATACACTATCAAGCTCCCCAGTTTAATTTTACGAAGCTTTCTGACCAATTTTTGTTGAATTAAACTCAATCTGCCACTTGATTACTTGATTTGACGCTTCTGATCCGAATAATTATTTACCCGGGTTTTATTTACCTTTTTGCCCCTACTGAAGTTTTTCCATCTAATTAGACTTAAAGGGTGAAACGGTAATTTCCGGTACAGTTACCAAAGTAACTCTGTGACGGATGGGACGGTTTTCTGCTCGAGGGTAATAAAGAGTTAATCTTTGATTTTTCTCTTTTATTTTTTCTTTTGTTTCTCTTCATCATCCGATCATCTTCTTTAGTTCTCAAAAAGGTATTGCTCCCACACTGTTATCTTTTTCTATTATTTTGTTATGGCTAAAGTAGGGCTTCGATCTATTTCTAGTGTTGTGACCCCCGAACGCTGTGAACGCCTCTGTAAAACCCTAGGTCTTAAAGAGGACGACATAATTTTGCCGGAATCCGGGAAGTTTATGCTGGACTTTCCGGCGGATTACGTCGGAATGTACACGCAATCATTTACAGAATGTAACCTCAGGATCCCCATTTCATCATTTTTCCTTAGCGTTCTTGATTACTTCAAATTCCATGTTTCGATTGTTCACCCTCTTGCCATCAAGAAGATCCTGGCTTTTGAATATATGTGCAAAGCATATGGCGGCTAGCCTTCTGTTGACATATTTCGCTGTTTCTTCCAAACCGGTGATGCTGGAAATTGGGTTACGATTGCCAAGCATCGTAAAAAGAGGGGTAGTGTGATTGATACTCCCATGTGTTTTGCTTCTTCCATTCCTGATGTAAGTAATTGGAAAAATTCCTTTGTCTATATCAAGAAATCTTTTTTCTTTCCGAAAAATTTTTCAAATGCCGTTGATATCAGGTGGGCCACTGTTCCCAAGCAATATAGTGATCCTATTCCTGAGGATGCTAAGAATGATCCTCTCTACGGTAGGATTTGTCGTCATCCTATAATACCTTCCACTCTTCCGGATTCCCTTCTTTTTAAGCTCGGCATGGCACCTTCATAGGAAAGAGGCGAAGCTATTCCTGTGTACTTTTGTGGGGAAAGGGGTGTAGTGACCCGAACTTTTCCATGTTTATATATATTAATTGAGATTGATATTTACATGATTAAATGTTTCCAACATGTTAAGCAATCAAACTTGTTAAGACTTGATTAATTGAAATATGTTTCATATAGACAATTGACCACCCAAGTTGACCGGCGATTCACGAACGTTAAAACTTGTAAAAACGACATGACGATATATATGGATATACATATGGTTAACATGAGATTATGATAAGTAAGTATCTCCATAAGTATATTAACAATGAGTTATATACATATAAACAAGACTACTAACTTAAGGATTTCGAAACGAGACATATATGTAACGAATATCGTTGTAACGACATTTAAATGTATATATATCATATTAAGATATATTAATATATCATAATATCATGATAATATAATAATTTAACATCTCATTAGATATAATAAACAATGGGTTAACAACATTAATTGAGATCGTTAACTTAAAGGTTTCAAAACAACACTTACATGTAACGACTAACGATGATTTAACGACTCAGTTAAAATGTATATACATGTAGTGTATTTAGATGTATTAAAATACTTTTGGAAGACTTCAAGACATATATCAAAACACTCATACTTAACGAAAATGGTTACAGTTACTTTCCCATTCTTTTCTTTCATCAAGAATTCTAGTCGTATTCTTACCCGTATTATACACAGCTTCAAAACGTACTTACTATGGGTATATACCAATAGGAACTAGCATGGGATTCCACTCTTGATTATGTCATGTATGACTAATCAATTTTACTTCTACCATGAGCTAGTCAACTAACTAGAACTCCTTTTAACCCCACTCACCACTCACCAATTATCACTCATCATTCACTCCATTTCACTTCCAATTCTCTTTCTAATTCTCTCTCAACACACACACACACACACACTATTATGAACGTATTTTTCCAGTAGTTAATCATCATCTTTATCAAAAATCACTTCAAGAATCAAGCTATAATCATCATAGGAAGAACACTTCAAGAACACTTCAAAAATCCCTTCAAGTTTACTAATTTACTTCCAAGCTTTCTAATCCATTCCAAGTAATCATCTAAGATCAAGAAACCTTTGTTATATACAGTAGGTTATCTTTCTTATTCAAGGTAATATTCATATTCAAACTTTGATTCAATTTCTATAACTATGAACTATCTTAATTCGAGTAAAAATCTTACTTGAACTTGTTTTTGTGTCATGATCCTACTTCAAGAACTTTCAAGCCATCCAAGATCCTTTGAAGCTAGATCATTTCTTGTCACTTCCAGTAGGTTTACCTACTAAACTTGAGGTAGTAATGGTGTTCATAACATCATTCGATTCATATATATAAAACTATCTTATTCGAAGTTTTAAACTCGTAATCACTAGAACATAGTTTAGTTAATTCTAAACTTGTTCGCAAAAAAAAGTTAATCCTTCTAACTTGACTTTTAAAATTAACTACACACATGTTCTATATCTATATGATATGCTAACTTAATGATTTAAAACCTGGAAACACGAAAAACACCGTAAAACCGGATTTACGCCGTCGTAGTAACACCGCGGGCTGTTTTGGGTTAGTTAATTAAAAACTATTATAAACTTTGATTTAAAAGTTGTTATTCTGAGAAAATAATTTTTATTATGAACATGAAACTATATCCAAAAATTATGGTTAAACTCAAAGTGGAAGTATGTTTTCTAAAATGGTCATCTAGACGTCGTTCTTTCGACTGAAATGACTACCTTTACAAAAATGACTTGTAACTTATTTTTCTGACTATAAACCTATACTATTCTGTTTAGATTCATAAAATAGAGTTCAATATGAAACCATAGCAATTTGATTCACTCAAAACGGATTTAAAATGAAGAAGTTATGGGTAAAACAAAATTGGATAATTTTTCTCATTTTAGCTACGTGAAAATTGGTAACAAATCTATTCCAACCATAACTTAATCAACTTGTATTGTATATTATGTAATCTTGAGATACCATAGACACGTATACAATGTTTTGACCTATCATGTCAACACATCTATATATATTTCGGAACAACCATAGACACTCTATATGTGAATGTTGGAGTTAGCTATACAGGGTTGAGGTTGATTCCAAAATATATATAGTTTGAGTTGTGATCAATACTGAGATACGTATACACTGGGTCGTGGATTGATTCAAGATAATATTTATCGATTTATTTCTGTACATCTAACTGTGAACAACTAGTTGTAGGTTACTAACGAGGACAGCTGACTTAATAAACTTAAAACATCAAAATATATTAAAAGTGTTGTAAATATATTTTAAACATACTTTGATATATATGTATATATTGTTATAGGTTCGTGAATCAACCAGTGGCCAAGTCTTACTTCCCGACGAAGTAAAAATCTGTGAATGTGAGTTATAGTCCCACTTTTAAAATCTAATATTTTTGGGATGAGAATACATGCAGGTTTTATAAATGATTTACAAAATAGACACAAGTACGTGAAACTACATTCTATGGTTGAATTATCGAAATCGAATATGCCCCTTTTTATTAAGTCTGGTTATCTAAGAATTAGGGAACAGACACCCTAATTGACGCGAATCCTAAAGATAGATCTATTGGGCCTAACAAACCCCATCCAAAGTACCGGATGCTTTAGTACTTCAAAATTTATATCATATCCGAAGGGTGTCCCGGAATGATGGGGATATTCTTATATATATGCATCTTGTTAATGTCGGTTACCAGGTGTTCACCATATGAATGATTTTTATCTCTATGTATGGGATGTGTATTGAAATATGAAATCTTGTGGTCTATTGTTACGATTTGATATATATAGGTTAAACCTATAACTCACCAACATTTTTGTTGACGTTTAAAGCATGTTTATTCTCAGGTGAATATTAAGAGCTTCCGCTGTTGCATACTAAAATAAGGACAAGATTTTGAGTCCATGTTTGTATGATATTGTGTAAAAACTGTATTCAAGAAACTGATTTCGATGTAACATATTTGTATTGTAAACCATTATGTAATGGTCGTGTGTAAACAGGATATTTTAGATTATCATTATTTGATAATCTACGTAAAGCTTTTTAAACCTTTATTTATGAAATAAAGGTTATGGTTTGTTTTAAAAATGAATGCAGTCTTTGAAAAACGTCTCATATAGAGGTCAAAACCTCGCAACGAAATCAATTAATATGGAACGTTTTTAATCAATAAGAACGGGACATTTCAGTTGGTATCCGAGCGTTGGTCTTAGAGAACTAGAAAATTTGCATTAGTGTGTCTTATCGAGTTTGTTAGGATGCATTAGTGAGTCTGGACTTCGACCGTGTTTTCTTTAAAAATGATTGCTTAACATTTTTGTTGGAAACTATATATTTTTAACATATGAATATTATGTGATATATTAATCTCTTAACGTGTTTGATATTATGTGATAGTTGTCTACCTCTAGAACAAGTCCCATTGACTCACCTAATAATAATGAAGAGTTAAATGTAAATTGGAATGATTCGTGGACTGATTCACAAGTTCCCGAAGAGGAACCGGAAGAAGAGTCGGAACCGGAAGAAGAATCGGAACCGGAAGAAGAATCGGAACCGGAAGAAGAAATAGAACCGGTGGGGGAAATAATAAAACGGTTAAGTAAAAGAGAATCCTCAACCAACCGACCAAGGTTAATTATGGTCAATGGTGTTTCCGCCAAGGAAGCAAAATATTGGGAGGATTACCAATTCTCCGATGAATCGGATTCCGACGAGAATTCCGATGATGTTATAGAAATTACCCCAACTGAATTTAAAAAGGCAAAAGAAAATAATAAGAGAAAGGGCATAAAAATAGAGAAATCTAATTCCAACCCCGATGAACTTTATATGTATCGTCAACCCCCGAAGTCCTTAACTTGTAACAATGACCCGGGAACCTCTAAACCACCAGGTTTTTCTAAACCAATGTGGACAACGACGGCTCGTATTAGGGGAACATCATATATTCCTAGAAACTTGGCAAACGAACCAAAACTGAACAAGAAGAAACGAGCGAGTCGGAATAAGATAGTTGTATTCGTGTGGTGTAATATATGTAATATAGTGTACTTATGCTTTATGATATATGTAAAAATTGCTTGTATTAATAAGTATTTTTTTATGAATCTAACTCTTGTCTATTTTACAGTTTAAAAACACAAAATGGATAGACAACCCAATATTTTAAGAGACCTACCCGGAGACATGATTGATGAAATCTTGTCTAGAGTCGGTCAGAATTCCTCGGCACAACTATTTAAGGCGAGATCAGTTTGTAAGACATTCGAGGAACGTTCCAAGAATGCCTTGGTTTATAAAAGGCTTTCGTTCGAAAGATGGGGGATATCACATTGGGAAATCCATAAGTTACGATGTGTTTACTTTGACGCATATATTGCGGGGAACCCAAATGCTATTTTACGCAACGGGTTAAGAAATTATTTTGACTCAGTATATCCGAATATAGGACTTCGTGATTTAGAAAAAGCGGCTAACATGCAACATAAAGAAGCATGTTATGCTTATAGGTTAGTAATGTTCGCTTCTCACCAAAGTGAGAACAAGAACATCGGGCTACAACTATTAAACAAAACATTCCCACAAGTGACGGAGTCGGTAATTGGGGTAAGAAATGAGGTTTTTAGGTTATTACGAGACTGTTGGTCATTACGTAACCCTCGTCCCTTTGACGACGTTACAACACGCTGTCTTATCAACGGCCATAACGGTTATGTTCCACAAGACCAAGGATGGGAAGTAGTCCTAGTAAAACCAGAATGCATGACTTGTTTCTGGACGTATAAATTACGTGTCTTTATTGCCTTTGCTGAACGACTTGTGTACTAGCTAGAATTATCTTCACAACCATCTTGTATCAAATTTATTGTGTGCTATATTTCATGCTATATGTAAATTAAGCTGTATTGTAAGTTTGTAAAATATTGTGTAAAAGTTTGAACGCGAAATATTATTATAATCAGTTTTTCATATAGAATTGTAGTAGTTGAATTGTATATTAGCTGCTAAGTATGAACTTAACGGGTAGGTACTACCCGAATTTAAACTTATAAAACGCTAATATGAAGAAAAAGCTTTTATAAATGAGTTCATATTATGCTACGAAATACTATTAACTACTCTTAGTATTCTGTATGATTAACTTGTTCCATTTGACTATTTTGAAGGAAATGGCACCAACTACTCGACACACCGTGAATATGAATGAAGAGGAATTCCGTACTTTTCTAGCTTCAAACATAGCCGCAGTACAGGCTGCGCTACATACCAACAATAACCTTGGATCTGGCAGTACAGGAAATCGTGTAGGATGCACCTACAAAGAATTCACTGCCTGCAAACCTTTGGAATTTGATGGAACCGAAGGACCGATCGGATTGAAACGGTGGACCGAGAAGGTCGAATCGGTGTTTGCCATAAGTAAGTGTACTGAAGAGGACAAAGTGAAGTACGCTACGCATACCTTCACAGGTTCTGCGTTAACATGGTGGAATACCTATCTAGAGCAAGTGGGACAAGATGATGCGTACGCACTACCGTGGTCAGCATTCAAGCACTTGATGAACGAGATGTACCGTCCCAGAACCGAGGTCAATAAGCTCAAGACAGAACTTAGAGGGTTACGAACCCAAGGATTTGATATTACCACGTACGAAAGACGATTCACAGAATTGTGCCTATTGTGTCCGGGAGCATTCGAAGATGAGGAAGAGAAGATCGACGCATTTGTGAAAGGATTACCGGAAAGAATCCAAGAAGATATAAGTTCACACGAGCCCGCCTCCATACAACAGGCATGTAGAATGGCTCACAAACTAGTGAACTAGATTGAGGAAAGAATTAAAGAACAGACGGCTGAAGAGGCCAATGTGAAGCAAGTCAAAAGAAAGTGGGAGGAAAATGGTGATAAGAATCACCAATACATCAACAACAGCAATTACAATAATAATTGCAACAATTATCCCAACAATCGAAACATCAATCGCAACTACAACAAACGGCCCAAAAACAACAACAACAACAACAACAATAACAACAACAACAACAACAGCAACTACAACAATCATCCCAACAACAATAACAACCGCAACAACAACAACAATCAGAAGCAGCTATGCCAAAGGTGTGAAAAGTATCACTCGGGGTTCTGCACCAAATTTTGCAACAAGTGTAAAAGAAATGGTCATAGCGCGGCGAAGTGTGAGGTCTACGGACCAGGAGTTAACAGAACGAAAGGAACAAATGGTGTCGGAACGAGTAATGGCGGAGCAAGTAGTGTCGGAGCAAGTTATGCCAATGTAGTTTGTTATAAATGTGGAAAACCGGGCCACATTATTAGAAATTGCCCGAACCAGGAGAACACGAATGGACAAGGCCGCGGAAGAGTTTTCAATATTAATGCGGCAGAGGCACAGGAAGACCCGGAGCTTGTTACGGGTACGTTTCTTATTGACAATAAATCTGCTTACGTTTTATTTGATTCGGGTGCGGATAGAAGCTATATGAGTAGAGATTTTTGTGCTAAATTAAGTTGTCCATTGACGCCTTTGGATAGTAAATTTTTTACTCGAATTAGCAAATGCTAAATTAATTTCAGCAGATAATATATGTCGGAATCGAGAAATTAAACTGGTTAGCGAAACATTTAAGATTGATTTGATACCAGTAGAGTTAGGGAGTTTTGATGTGATAATCGGTATGGACTGGTTGAAAGAAGTGAAAGCAGAGATCGTTTGTTACAAAAATGCAATTCGCATTATACGAGAAAAAGGAAAACCCTTAATGGTGTACGGAGAAAAGGGCAACACGAAGCTACATATTATTAGTAATTTGAAGGCACAAAAACTAATAAGAAAAGGTTGCTATGCTGTTCTAGCACACGTCGAGAAAGTACAAACTGAAGAAAAGAGCATCAATGATGTTCCCATTGCAAAAGAATTTCCCGATGTATTTCCGAAAGAATTACCGGGATTACCCCCACAGCGATCCGTTGAATTTCAAATAGATCTTGTACCAGGAGCTGCACCAATAGCTCGTGCTCCTTACAGACTCGCACCCAGCGAGATGAAAGAACTGCAAAGCCAATTACAAGAACTTTTAGAGCGTGGTTTCATTCGACCAAGCACATCACCGTGGGGAGCTCCTGTTTTGTTTGTCAAGAAGAAAGATGGTACATTCAGGTTGTGTATCGACTACCGAGAGTTGAACAAACTTACCATCAAGAACCGCTACCCACTACCGAGAATTGACGACTTATTTGATCAACTACAAGGTTCGTCTGTTTATTCAAAGATTGACTTACGTTCCGGGTATCATCAAATGCGGGTGAAAGAAGATGATATTCCAAAGACTGCTTTCAGAATACGTTACGGTCATTACGAGTTTATGGTCATGCCGTTTGGTTTAACTAATGCACCAGCTGTGTTCATGGACCTTATGAACCGAGTGTATGGACCATACCTTGACAAGTTTGTCATTGTTTTCATTGATGACATACTTATTTACTCAAAGAATGACCAAGAACACGGTGAACATTTGAGAAAGGTGTTAGAAGTATTGAGGAAGGAAGAATTGTACGCTAAGTTTTCAAAGTGTGCATTTTGGTTGGAAGAAGTTCAATTCCTCGGTCACATAGTGAACAAAGAAGGTATTAAGGTGGATCCGGCAAAGATAGAAACTGTTGAAAAGTGGGAAACCCCGAAAACTCCGAAACACATACGCCAGTTTTTAGGACTAGATGGTTACTACAGAAGGTTCATCCAAGACTTTTCCAGAATAGCAAAACGCTTGACTGCATTAACGCATAAAGGGAAGAAATTTGAATGAAATGATGAACAAGAGAAAGCGTTTCAGTTATTGAAGAAAAAGCTAACTACGGCACCTATATTGTCATTGCCTGAAGGGAATGATGATTTTGTGATTTATCGTGACGCATCAAAGCAAGGTCTCGGTTGTGTATTAATGCAACGAACGAAGGTGATTGCTTATGCGTCTAGACAATTGAAGATTCACGAACAAAATTATACGACGCATGATTTGGAATTAGGCGCGGTTGTTTTTGCATTAAAGACTTGGAGGCACTACTTATATGGGGTCAAAAGTATTATATATACCGACCACAAAAGTCTTCAACACATATTTAATCAGAAACAACTGAATATGAGGCAGCGTAGGTGGATTGAATTATTGAATGATTACGACTTTGAGATTCGTTACCACCCGGAGAAGGCAAATGTGGTAGCCGATGCCTTGAGCAGGAAGGACAGAGAACCCATTCGAGTAAAATCTATGAATATAATGATTCATAATAACCTTACTACTCAAATAAAGGAGCGCAACAAGGAGTTTTAAAAAAGGGAAATTTAAAGGATGAAATACCCAAAGGATCGGAGAAGCATCTTAATATTCGGGAAGACGGAACCCGGTATAGGGCTGAAAGGATTTGGGTACCAAAATTTGGAGATATGAGAGAAATGGTACTTAGAGAAGCTCATAAAACCAGATACTCAATACATCCTGGAACGGGGAAGATGTATAAGGATCTCAAGAAATATTTTTGGTGGCCGGGTATGAAAGCCGATGTTGTTAAATACGTAGGAGAATGTTTGACGTGTTCTAAGGTCAAAGCTGAGCATCAGAAACCATCAGGTCTACTTCAACAACCCGAAATCCCGGAATGGAAATGGGAAAACATTACCATGGATTTCATTACTAAATTTCCAAGGACTGCAAGTGGTTTTGATACTATTTGGGTAATAGTTGATCGTCTCACCAAATCAGCACACTTCCTGCCAATAAGAGAAGATGACAAGATGGAGAAGTTAGCACGACTGTATTTGAAGGAAGTCGTCTCCAGACATGGAATACCAATCTCTATTATCTCTGATAGGGATGGCAGATTTATTTCAAGATTCTGGCAGACATTACAGCAAGCATTAGGAACTCGTCTAGACATGAGTACTGCCTATCATCCACAAACTGATGGACAGAGCGAAAGGACGATACAAACGCTTGAAGACATGCTACGAGCATGTGTTATTGATTTCGGAAACAGTTGGGATCGACATCTACCGTTAGCAGAATTTTCCTACAACAACAGCTACCATTCAAGCATTGAGATGGCGCCGTTTGAAGCACTTTATGGTAGAAAGTGCAGGTCTCCGATTTGTTGGAGTGAAGTGGGGGATAGACAGATTACGGGTCCGGAGATTATACAAGAAACTACCGAGAAGATCATCCAAATTCAACAACGGTTGAAAAACGCCCAAAGTCGACAAAAGAGCTACGCTGACATTAAAAGAAAAGATATAGAATTTGAAATTGGAGAGATGGTCATGCTTAAAGTTGCACCTTGGAAAGGCGTTGTTCGATTTGGTAAACGAGGGAAATTAAATCTAAGGTATATTGGACCATTCAAGATTATTGATCGGGTCGGACCAGTAGCTTACCGACTTGAGTTACCTCAACAACTCGCGGCTGTACATAACACTTTCCACGTCTCGAATTTGAAGAAATGTTTTGCTAAAGAAGATCTCACTATTCTGTTAGATGAAATCCAAATCAACGAAAAACTCCAATTCATCGAAGAACCCGTCGAAATAATGGATCGTGAGGTTAAAAGACTTAAGCAAAACAAGATACCAATTTTTAAGGTTCGATGGAATGCTCGTAGAGGACCCGAGTTCACCTGGGAGCGTGAAGATAAGATGAAGAAGAAATACCCGCATCTATTTCCAGAAGATTCGTCAACACCTTCAACAGCTTAAAATTTCGGGACGAAATTTATTTAACGGGTAGGTACTGTAGTGACCCGAACTTTTCCATGTTTATATATATTAATTGAGATTGATATTTACATGATTAAATGTTTCCAACATGTTAAGCAATCAAACTTGTTAAGACTTGATTAATTGAAATATGTTTCATATAGACAATTGACCACCCAAGTTGACCGGCGATTCACGAACGTTAAAACTTGTAAAAACGACATGACGATATATATGGATATACATATGGTTAACATGAGATTATGATAAGTAAGTATCTCCATAAGTATATTAACAATGAGTTATATACATATAAACAAGACTACTAACTTAAGGATTTCGAAACGAGACATATATGTAACGATTATCGTTGTAAAGACATTTAAATGTATATATATATATATATATCATATTAAGATATATTAATATATCATAATATCATGATAATATAATAATTTAACATCTCATTAGATATAATAAACAATGGGTTAACAACATTAATTGAGATCGTTAACTTAAAGGTTTCAAAACAACACTTACATGTAACGACTAACGATGATTTAACGACTCGGTTAAAATGTATATACATGTAGTGTATTTAGATGTATTAAAATACTTTTGAAAGACTTCAAGACATATATCAAAACACTCATACTTAACGAAAATGGTTACAGTTACTTTCCCATTCTTTTCTTTCATCAAGAATTCTAGTCATATTCTTACCCGTATTATACACAGCTTCAAAACGTACTTACTATGGGTATATCCCAATAGGAACTAGCATGGGATTCCACTCTTGATTTTGTCATGTATGACTAATCAATTTTAACTTCTACCATGAGCTAGTCAACTAACTAGAACTCCTTTTAACCCCACTCACCACTCACCAATTACCACTCATCATTCACTCCATTTCACTTCCAATTCTCTTTCTAATTCTCTCTCAACACACACACACTATTATGAACGTATTTTTCCAGTAGTTAATCATCATCTTCATCAAAAATCACTTCAAGAATCAAGCTATAATCATCATAGGAAGAACACTTCAAGAACACTTCAAAAATCCCTTCAAGTTTACTAATTTACTTCCAAGCTTTCTAATCCATTCCAAGTAATCATCTAAGATCAAGAAACCTTTGTTATATACAGTAGGTTATCTTTCTTATTCAAGGTAATATTCATATTCAAACTTTGATTCAATTTCTATAACTATAAACTATCTTAATTCGAGTAAAAATCTTACTTGAACTTGTTTTTGTGTCATGATCCTACTTCAAGAACTTTCAAGCCATCCAAGATCCTTTGAAGCTAGATCATTTCTTGTCACTTCCAGTAGGTTTACCTACTAAACTTTAGGTAGTAATGGTGTTCATAACATCATTCGATTCATATATATAAAACTATCTTATTCGAAGGTTTAAACTCGTAATCACTAGAACATAGTTTAGTTAATTCTAAACTTGTTCGCAAAAAAAAGTTAATCCTTCTAACTTGACTTTTAAAATTAACTACACACATGTTCTATATCTATATGATATGCTAACTTAATGATTTAAAACCTGGAAACACGAAAAACACCGTAAAACCGGATTTACGCCGTCGTAGTAACACCGCGGGCTGTTTTGGGTTAGTTAATTAAAAACTATTATAAACCTTGATTTAAAAGTTGTTATTCTGAGAAAATGATTTTTATTATGAACATGAAACTATATCCAAAAATTATGGTTAAACTCAAAGTGGAAGTATGTTTTCTAAAATGGCCATCTAGACGTCGTTCTTTCGACTGAAATGACTACCTTTACAAAAACGACTTGTAACTTATTTTTCTGACTATAAACCTATACTTTTCTGTTTAGATTCATAAAATAGAGTTCAATATGAAACCATAGCAATTTGATTCACTCAAAACGGATTTAAAATGAAGAAGTTATGGGTAAAACAAGATTGGATAATTTTTCTCATTTTAGCTACGTAAAAATTGGTAACAAATCTATTCCAACCATAACTTAATCAACTTGTATTGTATATTATGTAATCTTGAGATACCATAGACACGTATACAATATTTCGACCTATCATGTCGACACATCTATATATATTTCGGAACAACCATAGACACTCTATATGTGAATGTTGGAGTTAGCTATACAGGGTTGAGGTTGATTCCAAAATATATATAGTTTGAGTTGTGATCAATACTGAGATACGTATACACTGGGTCGTGGATTGATTCAAGATAATATTTATCGATTTATTTCTGTACATCTAACTGTGGACAACTAGTTGTAGGTTACTAACGATGACAGCTGACTTAATAAACTTAAAACATCAAAATATATTAAAAGTGTTGTAAATATATTTTAAACATACTTTGATATATATGTATATATTGTTATAGGTTCGTGAATCAACCAGTGGCCAAGTCTTACTTCCCGACGAAGTAAAAATCTGTGAAAGTGAGTTATAGTTCCACTTTTAAAATCTAATATTTTTGGGATGAGAATACATGCAGGTTTTATAAATGATTTACAAAATAGACACAAGTACGTGAAACTACATTCTATGGTTGAATTATCGAAATCAAATATGCCCCTTTTTATTAAGTCTGGTAATCTAAGAATTAGGGAACAGACACCCTAATTGACGCGAATCCTAAAGATAGATCTATTGGGCCTAACAAACCCCATCCAAAGTACCGGATGCTTTAGTACTTTGAAATTTATATCATATTCGAAGGGTGTCCCGGAATGATGGGGATATTCTTATATATATGCATCTTGTTAATGTCGGTTACCAGGTGTTCACCATATGAATGATTTTTATCTCTATATATGGGATGTGTATTGAAATATGAAATCTTGTGGTCTATTGTTACGATTTGATATATATAGGTTAAACCTATAACTCACCAACATTTTTGTTGACGTTTAAAGCATGTTTATTCTCAGGTGAATATTAAGAGCTTCCGCTGTTGCATACTAAAATAAGGACAAGATTTTGAGTCCATGTTTGTATGATATTGTGTAAAAACTGCATTCAAGAAACTGATTTCGATGTAACATATTTGTATTGTAAACCATTATGTAATGGTCGTGTGTAAACAGGATATTTTAGATTATCATTATTTGATAATCTACGTAAAGCTTTTTAAACCTTTATTTATGAAATAAAGGTTATGGTTTGTTTTAAAAATGAATGCAGTCTTTGAAAAACGTCTCATATAGAGGTCAAAACCTCGCAACGAAATCAATTAATATGGAACGTTTTTAATCAATAAGAACGGGACATTTCAAGGGGTAGGTCTTGCATGCCCATAGGTCTTATTTCTGTTTGACCCTTTTATTTTATTTTTCTGACATTGCTTGCTTTTACAGAGATGTCTTTGCGAAATGTTATCTAGTCCTTTGGGGTGAAACAAATGACTGAAGTTGTTCGTGCTAGCACTGTTGTTAAGGAGCTTGGTTCTCCTTCTTGTTATGGTATTATGGAAGTGGACAGTAAACAGGAGAAAGTGGCTGAATCTAGTGCTCCCAAGGTTCAACACAGTGCTAAGGTTGCTTCGAAGCATGAGCCTATTGATGTTGATGCAGAGCCTGACGTGTCCAGGAGTATTCCTGTTAGGGCGTCTAGGCGTCAGAAAGCTGCCAGGAAAATGAAAGAGGTTGTTTCTGGTTCTCCTTTGAAAAAAGCTAAGTTTGCTCTTCGAGATGAAGATACTGATGACGAAGCTACGGTTGAAGGTTCTGGTGACAATGTTCTCTTGGGTACATTTCTTTATTAGTGTTTTTTATTTGAACCATGCTTTGTTCTCAAATATATCTTTGTGTCTGTGTAGGTGATATTCCTGATATCCCTTCTTTGGAAGCTTGTTTCGATGTGTTTGACAAAATGATTCCTTCTGAGTTTGAAGATGCCTTTTTGAATACCTCTAAGCTCATTGATGTTTATACTGCTCATTGCTATCGTTCTGCTATCTATAACCACCTCGTCCTGTCCCGTTTGAAGCAGAAATCTGGTAATGTTGTGTGCCTAGAGAAGGAGGTGGAAGAGCTTAGGGATGTCAATGCATCTTCCAAAGAATCTGTGAAGATGCTCCAGGAGCGATTGTTATTGAACACATCTTGGGAAGAGGAGGTGAAATCATCCAGAAGTGAGATTCTGAGCATGTAGGAGAAGCAGAAGCTTGATGAAAAGATGATTATTGACTTGGAAGAGGATAACAAGGATCTTCGTCAGGAAGCGAAAGCGTTGGCAGATCAGAAGAAGAGGTTTGATGGTTTAAAAGCAGATTATTCTGATGTAATTGCTAAAGTCATTCCCCATGTCTGCAGGCAGGTTATTCATAGTAAAGAGTTAAGCACGTTTGTTGGTGATGTTGGTCTTGCTACCAAACTTGAGGAGAGGTGCAAATTGTTGACCGAGTCATCCGAGCAGGGTAAGCTTGAGCTTAGCAGCTATCCTGAGTATACCGATCAGGATTTAGCCCTTGTTGATGCTGCGTGTGCTCGTTTTACCGATGCTGAGCTCAACTATGTTTCCTCTGTTGCTGCTCACACTGATGTTAAGCCTGTGGAGCTCCTCGCCTTGGTTGCGGAGCAATGATCTTTGACATTGGTTTGTTTTATGATCCTCTTTTGCTGTAGTGGCCTGTGTGCCATTTACCTTATGTCTAGTGTACTTTTATCAGGCCTGTGTGCCTGCTGATTCTGGGCTTTGTTGCATATAAACAATTTGTACTCAGTATTTTGTGGGTCATCATGCCCATCTATGTGTTATTGCTCTATTTAACTTTAGGTAGGTTATGCCTTTGGGTTTTTTGGTTGCTTTTTGGTCATCTAGGTGTGACTCTTTAGTGCTGAAATATATGCACTTCTTTCGGTGTAGAATATTACCTTTTTGTGTATTGCTTAGGTATAAGGAGTATTCCTCTTGTGAATACTTTGCAATATCTTCGGTACACTTCCTGCACATTGCTTGTGACGACCCGGAAATTTCCGACTAAATTTAAATTTAATCTTTACATAAGTTCGACACGATAAGCGAAGTCTGTAATGTTAAAGTCCCAAAACCTTTGAACTGTGTTCATGTATATATTTGACCTTTGACCATGCCCGACGATTCACGGACAATTGTTTGTAAATAAATATGTATATATTCTATATAAATGTAAAGATATATAATAATTAGAACAATAAAATATAATACAAACTAAGTATGTAAAACAAAATACAAAATAATTAAATTTGAATCTATAAATAAACAAATATGATTTCTATGTATAATTATCATTAAATATATGTGGTAATGTAGAAAATGTATAAATATTAAATATTCAATATATGATATTATACATATATGTTATATAATTATTAAATGATACATAATTAATAAATTTTTAATATTAAAACATGTATTCACAAGTTAAAATATAGTTTTGTATTAACACTAATATTGTTATTACTGTCAAATATCAACATTGTATTAATAATTTAATTATTTTAAATATATAACATTTAAAGATGAAATTGAATATATAATATATTATTATTACTAATATTATCATTATCATTAATACTATAAATAATATCATAACTAGTATGGTATTGTTATTATTATCATTATTAATATTAATACTATTATTATTTCTACAATTAATATCATTAAAATTTATAATTATTATTTTTATTAAATAGTATAACAGTATTATTTATTATTATATATTAATAATTATTAATATTAAATAAATAAATAAGTAAAAAAATAGATAAAGCATAGATCAATTATAGATATATACGTGTGTATCCACCATCTCTATAATTATTATTTTTTTGTTCTGTCTTTCTTCTCCATCCCATGATAACTCTCGAAATCTATCATTATCAGCTTAATTTTTTTTCTTACGTCCTCTGTATGCTCATGATTATATGTCGATTGCATTATGATTATAACCTTCGACCTCTGCAATTATAATGGGAGAAGAGAATTTTTTTTTTTAAACCATCGGTTCTGTATTGCCACTTTTTGGCAAGAATTAAAAAATGAATCAATTATCAAAATCCAGAAATGTAGTTTTGTTAGGATTCAATTACTCAATCTATCTATCAAATTTGAGATTCAAATTCCTCATATCGAAGCTTAATTTGTCGAGTCAAAGATTTGTTTCAAAAAGTCAAACCTTTGTTCTTGATCCAAATTCGAGTTTTCTGTTTCGTTTTTAGTTAAATTGATGTTATCAATAGTTTCAAGGAGTGGATTACAACCTATTTTATGTTCTAAGTTTGATCTAAAACGTATCGAAAATCAAAATCAATTTTTTTTTTGTGACCTGTTTATTTTTTTTTATTTTTTATTTTTATAAACTTAAATATTTGAAGCTAATTTCGTTACAGATTTGTATTTTAAAACAACACTTTAATGAATGTTATTTTTGGGTGATTGCTGGAAACGATTCTGAAATTGAAAAAGATGAAGGAAAAAGGGAAATAAAAAGAAAAGGTTAAAAGGTTTCAGATTGGGTTTTAATTCAGAAAAAATGGTGACAGACGAGTGGTAAATGGGTGTTTTGTGTATCCGGGAGGTCTTGGGTTCGAACCCGGTCTAGAGCATTTCTTTTTACTCAAGGCTTTTAAGGGTATACACTCTTAATTTTTAAATCCTATCATTATTATTAGTTATTATTAGATTTATTATTATTATTTTTATTATTATTATTATTATTAGTATTATGTTAATAATTATTATAGCTAGTATTATTATTGTTATTGTTATGTTATTGTTATTGTTATTATTAGTACGAGTGTTATCATTTTAAAGACTAGTAGTATTATCATTTGTAACATTATCATTATAGTATTATTATTGATATTATTATTAACAGAATTATGAACATATTAATAACCTTTATATTACAAAAATTTATAATAAAAGTTGACACTCCAAAAATTATGAATATGGTTATAATTTTAAGTTATAGGAACTATGGATACAAGTTTAGAAACTAAACATGAAGTTTATGATAAACCCGATTATTATTATTAACACTGCTATTATTTTTATTATTATCACTATATTATTAAGGGAACTCATCACTTTTATTAAAACTATTATGCTTACTAAAATTAACATTTTTTTTAAGTTTATATCTTATTTGAGATTATCATTATTAAAATTAACATTATTATTAATAATATTATTATCAATATTATAACTATCACGAGTATTATTATTATGTAATTAGTAAGATTAGTATCATAACTATTATTAAGAGTAAAATTAATATTTTTACAAGTATTATTATCAATATCACTATTATCATTATTAGAGTTTTTATTTACATTATTACCTTTACTAGTTATATTAAGTATTATCAATATTAACATTTTTACATGACAAATATTATTTAAGTATTATTATAATTACTAATTTCAACAGACAAATGCTATATATATATAAAAAAATTATATTTAATATACATACAACCTAACTATATTAATATTAATATTAATATTTCTATATATAAAATGAAATCATATATAATGAAACTTATTAATTTATTATATATAAAATTACATCACTAATAATAACAATATATATATATATTTGTTCAGTTACGATTATATGTATTAATAAATACACAAATGATATAGGTTCGTGAATCCGAGGCCTACCCTGCATTGTTCAATGTCGTCATATGTATTTTACTACAAAATAGAGTACAGTGAGTTTCATTTGCTCCCTTTTTAAATGCTTTTCCTATATATATTTTTGGGACTGAGAATACATGCGCTGCTTTTATAAATGTTTTACGAAATAGACACAAGTACTCAAAATTACATTCTATGGTTGGATTATTAAACCGAATATCGCCCTTCAAGTCTGGTAACCTAAGAATTTAGGGAAATGGCCCCTGATTGACGCGAATCCTAAAGATAGATCTATGGACCTTGACAAGTCCCATTCGGGGTACGAATGCTTTAGTACTTCGATATTATTATACAGACGAGAGGTTCTGTTTTGGGGATATTCTATGCATTAAGTTAACGTCAGTTACCAGGTGTTCAATCCATATGAATGATATTTTTGTCTCTATGCATGGGACGCTTATTTATGAGAACTGGAAATGAAAACCTTGTGGTCTATTAAAATGATGGAAATGATTATTTATGTTAAACTAATGAACTCACCAACCTTTTGGTTGACACTTTAATGCATGTTTATTCTCAGGTACGAAAGAAATCTTCCGCTGTGCATTTGCCCATATTAGAGATATTACTTGGAGTCATTCATGACATATTTTAAAAGACGTTGCATTCGAGTCGTCGAGTTCATCAAGATTATTATTAAGTCAATTATAGTTGGATGTATTATGAAATGGCATGCATGTCGTCAACTTTTGATGTAAAGAAAGTTTGTCTTTCGAAAAACGAATGCAATGTTTGTTGAAGGGACCCGTCCTAATCCATCCGGACGAAGTCCATATCGATTATAAATGATTCACAACAGTTGATTACATCGCAAGGTATTTGACCTCTATATGATACATTTTACAAACATTGCATTCGTTTTTGAAAAAACACAATCTTTCGTTACATCGAAAGTTGACAACATGCATACCATTTTATAATATATCTAACTATAATTGACTTAATAATAATCTTGATGAACTCAATGACTTGAATGCAACGTCTTTTGAAATATGTCATGAATGACTCCAAGTAATATCTTTAAAATGAGCAATTGCACAGCGGAAAACTTCTTTCGTACCTGAGAATAACATGCTTTCAAGTGTCAACCAAAAGGTTGGTGAGTTCATTAGTTTAACATAAATAATCATTTCCATCATTTTAATAGACCACAAGATTTTCATATTTCAATACACATCCCATACATAGAGATAAAAATCATTCATATGGATTGAACACCTGGTAACCGACATTCACAATATGCATATAAGAATATCCCCATCATTCCGGGATCCTCCTTCGGACATGATATATATTTTGAAGTACTAAAGCATCCGGTACTTTGGATGGGGCTTGTTGGGCCCGATAGATCTATCTTTAGGATTCGCGTCAATTAGGGTGTCTGTTCCCTAATTCTAAGATTACCAGACTAAAAAGGGGCATATTCGATTTCGATCATTCAACCATATAATGTAGTTTCAATTACTTGTGTCTATTTCGTAAAACAGTTATAAAAACAGCGCATGTATTCTCAGTCCCAAAAATATATATTGCGAAAGCATTTAAAAAGGGAGTAATGAAAACTCACATAATGTATTTTGTAGTAAAAATACATATGACGACATTTGAACAATGCAGGGTTGGCCTCGGATTCACGAACCTATATCATTTGTATATTTATTAATACATGTAATTGTAATCGAATAATATATATATAAATTTATTAGTTATATACTTTTTATATTAATAATATATATGTTTCATACATTTATTTCGTTATATAAAATCTTACTTTTCATTATGTTATATGTATTAAATGTATTTTTATATATGTATATATCATTTGTTTGTTAAAAAAATAGTAATTTTAGTAATACTATGATAAGAATGATAATAATCATTAGACTTAATATTAGTAAATAAGGTATTATTGTTATTAATTATATTAATGATATTAATAATGATGTTTATAATAATAACTGTAAAATATAATTTTTTTTTGATTAATGATACTTATCATAATGATTTTAGTAATTACATATTAATAATACTCATTATAATTCTAAATAATCATACTTATAATGGTAATAATAATATTACTGATCATGATATTTTTAAGGATAATTGTATTACTAATAATAATTATAATACTAGTAATAATACTAATAATAATGTTATCATTCATAAAATGATTCAAATATCAATTTTTAATGATAGAAATATTAATGATAATAATAATAATAATCATAACCCTAATAATGATATTAATACTATATTGATAATAATAATATTAATGATATTTATTAATACTAATGGTAATATGATCCCTAATGTTTATATATATATACTTATGATATTAGTAGTAATAATAATTATAATACATAATTAATAACAATAATCATAACAATAACAATCACAATAATAATAACAATTACAACAACAACAACAACAACAACAATAATAATAATAATAATTAATAATAATAATAATAATAATAATAATAATAATAATAATAATAATAATAATAATAATAATAATAGAAATAATAATAAAATTAAATTGTACCTTTGTAAGGTAAAAAAAAAAGATAAACAGCCCGAGACGGGACTCGAACCCGAGACCTCTCGCAACCACACAAACACCCTAACCGTCGGGCTATTGCCCTATTTCTGTTTTATAATCCCATCTGAATGTATATAATCCGTATAACATGTTCCCCATCTCCTTCTTCTTCCTCAATCTTTAAATCTTAATCGCTAATTCTTCTAAATTCCTAATATCACTGAGTATTTGATGTAACACCAACAATATATACGCGATATCATTAATTAGAGAAAAAAAAAATATAAAGAAGTCCCACAGCAGACTTGCGTCACTGTTGTGAGGAAAAGAGAAAAAAAAATTGATTTTGTAAATGGTTATGATTTAGATAAAAGTTATATCATAAATTAGTTTGTAAATTGTTTATAGAAACTAAAGGTATCATCAATTTAACTCAAATTGTCACAGATATTTCGAATTCGATTGATGAACTATTGTTGACTCTTTGTTTCACAAAGTTTGACTCAACAAATTTGGATTCGTCAGGAAGAATTGGAGTTTGAGAATTTGAAGAAAGTTTGAGTAGGAGATTCCAATCATAACTACATTTTTACATTTTTGAAATTGATTCGAAATTGAGTTTTGGTCAAAAAGTTGAAGAACAGGCGACTGCTCAGTTCTATAGATTACTTCTGTTTTTAAATTTATGGAATTTTAGTAGTAGTTATAGAATGTGAAGTTAAATGACTACTACAGCAACCAAGATTTGATCTAAATTGTTTCCTAGCTAAGATTTAGGCATTTGAGTCGACAGGTTTGATTATCCAGTACACCAAGAAATATAAACAATTAAAAAGGAGAAAGAGATATCTAACTGAAATTGAAATCTAGTGATTAATGGGAATCCAGTGTACTGCATTCAGACAAAAACATTTTTACCTAAAGTTTGAAAACAATCGATGATGTCTATATTGTATATATATATATATATATATATATATATATATATATTATATGACTGTATATATATATGTAATCTGTTTATATCATATATATCTGTACATCAATTTTATAAAGATAACAAAATAATTCTTAATTATACATATATTAATTTTTAATATTAATCTTGTTAATAATAGTGAAACTAATAATAATAATAATAATAAGTAACAATGATAATAATGTAAATGATAATAATATTATTAATGATGATAATAATACTAATTATAATCATACAATATTGTTAATAATAATATTAGTAATAATAATACTACAATCATTTATATATAACAATTTCGTATCTATAGATTATATATAATTCTAATAACATAACATTAATATTAATATTAGTACTGAAAGTAATAACAATATTATTATAATAGCTATTCTAATATGTTGTTAATTATATCATAATTTAATATTTATATATTTTATACATGTTACGATATATTAGTTATTAATAGAAATCTTTTATATATATATATATATATATATATATATATATATATATATATATATATATATATATATATATATATATATTTATGTAGATTCATAATAATATTATATATCTATTTATATATATTCATGGTACTAATAACTTAATTATTGTGTTTGTTATTTTCTCATGTATACTTTATTAATTACAAACATTATATATGCTTGCGTATTTGTTTACACACCACTGTTCGTGAATCATCGAAAATGGTCGAAGGTCAAATGAATATATGCAATTGGTTCAAAACCTTGATATTCAATTAAATAGACTTTGCTTATCAGGTCGAAATCATATAAAGATTAAGTTTAAATTTGGTCAGAAATTCCCGGGTCATCACATTTGTAAAATGTATCATATAGAGGTCATGAACCTCGCGATGAAATCAACTATTGTGAATCGTTTATAATCGATATGGACTTTGTCCAGATGGATTAGGACGGGTTATGAAAGTTGGTATCAGAGCGGTGGTCTTAGCAAACCAGGTCTGCATTAGTGTGTCTAACTGATAAGTCGATAGGATGCATTAGTGAGTCTGGACTTCGGCCGTGCCTGCATGTCAAAAGTTTTGCTTATCATTTCTAGTCGAAAATTATCTGCTTATCATCCTTAGAAAATTACCTGCTTATCATTATTAGTCTAGACACGTCTTGCTACATTAATTGCATGAGTAGTGTATAGACAAAATTCATATCTTAGCGTATCTGCTAAATCATATCTTATCATATCTGTTACTTTAAACTTTGCCTGACATATCCCGCAAATTCCTCCGTAATCTATGAATATATATATATATATATATATATATATATATATATATATATATATATATATATCCTCTGTAAATAGAATACCACCCGATAGTCGAAAAATCATTTTATATCGAAAAATCCTTTATCCAATCGTACGAAATGGAATTTGTCATCAGTTCAAGTCCCTCGGATTCCGAAATGGAATCCCACTCAAGCTCCGAAAGCAGTGTGACCGGAATGGATCAACCAATCAGTCATCATCTATTCTGGATGAATTGGGGATGGGTTCGTAGCCTCTTCAATCATTGGAGACAAGAAGAAGGCGATCCTTTCCATCCACCACATTGCCCTCTTGACGAAGAACCTGAAGCACTTACCGGTGAACCTGTCCGAAACACCATTTTCTCTCTCATTTCCTGGGTATCTCGTCATGATTATATACTATACCAAATTCTAGATCATATTTATCCGCTCGTTCAAACCGACAATCACCCCGGTGTAATAGAAGTAGTCAACGAGCTTCGCGCTCGGGTAGTGGCTTTGGAGAATATGGTGCAAAGGTTACAAACACCAGCAGCAGCACCAGCAGCATAACCAGTATCACCACCACCAACGCCAACAGTACCATTACCACCACCAACAATAACCGCATCGCAAACCTCAACTTCACAATCTGTCACACGAACATCAACGTCATATGCACCATAGATACCAAGGAGTACCAACAACAATGAACGATGAAGTATTAATTCATAACTTCATTGAAGAAATATTCTGCGAAGAATATGTGGTTTCTAAAAGTTTTAGAGATTACTTATTCTAGCTCAAACCGAAAAGCAAATGAGATTAATATCATGTTAACTCATTAAATCCATGATTACGTCTGAAGAAAATATATATGTATATATGTTTTCATAAAGATTGTTAAAAATTCATTCGTACAAAGTGTTAATTGTGAAAATATTTTAACGGGTAGGTAATACCCGAGGAATATTCAGATTTCACATTAATAAGTTACACTGTACATTCTTCGAAGCTGATTCAACAGTCGTTTACTATCCTACTTACGTCCACCGATATACAAATCCGTTCACCCCAGAATAACCATATTCATCCAATTTCATATTTGTATTTTGATTTTTCAAAAATCAAGTGGCATAATGAAGGAAACATTTGACAAAATAAAATTTGTTAGAAACAAACAAATTAACTATGAGAAATTTTGTTAAGAATCCATGCTAACTATTCCTAGCTAATTGTTCCCAGCTAACTGATTACACTTTATTTATCGCAGTTTAATTATCGCAATTTACATTCTCGCAATTTTATTTATCGTCATTTAATTTCTGTTATTTACTTTACGCATTTTATTTATCGTCATTTAATTTCTGTATTTATTTTATGCACTTTAAATATCGGGACACGTATACAAGGTTTTGACATATCATATCGATGCATCTATATATATTATTTGGAATAACCATAGACACTCTATATGCAGTAATGATCGAGTTCTCTATACAGGGTTGAGGTTTATTCTGCAATAATATATATAGTTTGAGTTGTGATCGTGTCTGAGACATGTACACGGGTCACGATACGTATTAATTAATTCGAATATTATAAATTAAACTATATATGAATTATTGGACTGTTAACTGTGGACTATCGAATGTGGACTATCAAGATTGGACAATTAAAAATGAATTAAAATATTGATTATACCATATGAAACTAAACAATTCTTCAAGTTTGCCAATTGATCTCATTTTAAACCTCATTTGTATCTTGACGATTACAATCTGCGTTCAAACCTTTCATGATTCTTGAAAATATCTCAATCGAGCGGATGAACCAACCGCACATCATTTACGGAAGGAAAGAGTGATGCATATAGCTATGCACCTGAAAACACTTGGAACCTGAGTAAACGTTTAACATGTATCTGTGTTAGATCCTTTAGCATTATTATTACCCAAAATAACTTTACAATCCCTTTTCAAGGTAGTAAATTTTGTCACAGCTCCAACAAGTCAACTTCAACTTTTCACTCGAATTAGCTTATTATAACCCTGATATAAAAGTTGCCTTTCATCATCAATACCGAAAACCGTTTATATCTCACTACATTAGCAGTAAACTTACCAGCAACATCATTGATATTTGACCTTATGAAAAGTTATTATATTCATTGAAATCCTATCATCTACTCATCTGCATCTGATAACGAGAATTGCCGTACCAAATACCGAGAATCAGCAATCAGTATTTTGAAATCTCACAGCATGTCTACATCAACAGTTATATGTAAACATATAACATTTATCTCTTAGAATTATGATCTTCCATTTTGAAATTCTGAAAAGCACCCAGTCTACAAATCAATACCACAAATTCTGAAAAAGCTGAATACGGCAGCAAAAACTGTACACGACCTTAACCGTCGAAAGTTTGATGATAAAGAATGGAGTATTGGAAACACTCAATAGAAAATTTAGTACCGAAAAGCGGATTATGCGAAACTATGAAGGAAACCGTGGATAAATCACAAAGAATAAGTTTGACTTTGGAGAATCCAAATGATTCAATGCCTGCTGAAGTCTTTAGCGAATACCTTGCTCTTTAATCTCTCTAAATCATCGTGAATGAATTTCTTCATCACAATTTGATTCTAAAATTCCAAGTTATTATCGTATCTTTCATTATAAATATTCTCCATATTTCTGAAGATATTTTTATAACTATTCTTATCTGAAATCATAAATCTCTTCGTGCTATCAGTGTTACATCATATAGAAACTGTTAGTTTCTATATTCTGTAAACTTTCGAATTTAAAATATGAATGTTTTTGAAGTAGTGTTGGGAACTGATGCATGAGTTAGTATAATATAATGACACTTGATCAACGTGATTATATTACAGTAAGTCATGCTGAGTTTCTAATAGGACATGATGATTCACAGATCATAACATCATCATGTGCCATGTTACATAGCTCTTTCATTCTACTTAACTTCTAAACATATCAAGAAAGTATATTCTTGATAGTTCTATTTTCAGTGATTTGGTAATTTGATAAATCAAGATCGTGCCATTAAAATTTCCTTCTTAGAACATTAACTTTGTTCATTTTGAAATTCATATCTACGAATACTGGATCCTTGTTCGCTTGACTTAAAGTAGGGAAGAGAAAACAAAATCATGGAACTTCAAAATATCAATGGGGGTATAAATCACAGTAAATTGGAGAGAGTATTAACTGTGGATGGCAATGATTACAGAAAGTCAGAAGCAGAGGCATCGAAATATAAGAGAAAATATAAAGCCCAATCACAACACGCAGGTTACAAACAGTGCATATTAATACGAATAGCAATAAAAAGACACGGTATATTAAAGAATAGTATCACCCGAAGGAAATAGTAAAAGTAAACAGATTTTTTTGGTGGAAGATTGAAAAGAAGGACGACATAAGTGATAATTAGAAAAATATCAAGGATTAGAATGGGATTAAGCATTTTCACAATCTTTTGTATGTATGAAATAAGAAAGAAAGTATAGGAATGGTGAGAATAATGGAATGGAAGAGTTTAATTTATAATGGGAATATCAGATGGGTAATCGAAGCAGATCACCGTATTTAATTAGAGAGATCTTAATTTTCTTATTCGCCGAAGAATCAAATCTTTTAAATTTTGAAGATTTTCTTTAAATCCCTTGAATTCCGGAATTCAACCAAGACAACGTCAAAAGTTAAGACGCAACCTATTTTCTAAATCCAACCATGACTAGTCAAAAGTTATGATGAAACTTGTCCTTATCATTTCACTATTTAGTGATAGCTTCACTCGTACTCTTCGAGTAATTGAATTATCTTATCCATATTACTCAACAGTAATAAAACTCTAGTTATCAGCTCAAATTCGTCATGAAAACATTTTTAATGTTAGCTATGACGACCACGATCAAATTTCGGGACAAAATTTCTTTAATGGGTAGGTACTGTGACGACCCGGAAATTTCCGACTAAATTTAAACTTAATCTTTACATAAGTTCGACACGATAAGCAAAGTCTGTAATGTTAAAGTCCCAAAACCTTTGAACTGTGTTCATGTATATATTTGACCTTTGACCATGCCCGACGATTCACGAACAATTATTTGTAAATAAATATGTATATATTCTATATAAATGTAAAGATATATAATAATTAGAACAATAAAATATAATATAAACTAAGTATGTAAAACAAAATACAAAATAATTAAATTCGAATCTATAAATAAACAAATATGATTTCTATGTATAATTATCATTAAATATATGTGGTAATGTAGAAAATGTATAAATATTAAATATTCAATATATGATATTATACATATATGTTATATAATTATTAAATGATACATAATTAATAAATTTTTAATATTAAAACATGTATTCATAAGTTAAAATATAGTTTTTGTATTAACACTAATATTGTTATTACTGTCAAATATCAACATTGTATTAATAATTTAATTATTTTAAATATATAACATTTAAAGATGAAATTAGATATATAATATATTATTATTACTAATATTATCATTATAATTAATACTATAAATAATATCATAACTAGTATGGTATTGTTATTGTTATCATTATTAATATTAATACTATTATTATTTCTACAATTAATATCATTAAAATTTATAATTATTATTTTTATTAAACAGTATAACAGTATTATTTATTATTATATATTAATAATTATTAATATTAAATAAATAAATAAGTAAAAAAAATAGATAAAGTATAGATCAATTATAGATATATACGTGTGTATCCACCATCTCTATTATTATTATTATTATTATTTTTTTCTGTCTTTCTTCTCCGTCCCGTGATAACTCTCGACATCTATCATTATCAGCTTAATTTTTTTTCTTACATCCTCTGTATGCTCGTGATTATATGTCGATTGCATTATGATTATAACCTTCGACCTCTGCAATTATAATGGGAGAAGATAATTTTTTTTTAAACCGTCGGTTCTGTATTTCCACTTTTTGGTAAGAATTAAAAAATGAATCAATTATCAAAATCCAGAAATGTAGTTTTGTTAGGATTCAATTACTCAATCTATCTGTCAAATTTGAGATTCAAATTCCTTAAATCGAAGCTTAATTTGTCGAGTCAAAGATTTGTTTCAAAAAGTCAAACCTTTTTTCTTGATCCAAATTCGAGTTTTCTGTTTCATTTTTAGTTAAATTGATGTTATCAATAGTTTCAAGGAGTGGATTACAACCTATTTTATGTTCTAAGTTTGATCTAAAACGTATCGAAAATCAAAATCATTTTTTTTTGTGACCTGCGACGAGAACAGCAACAGGTTGCTGTATTATTTTTTTTAATTTTTTTTATTTATAAACTTAAATATTTGAAGCTAATTCCGTTACAGATTTGTATTTTAAAACAACACTTTAATGAATGTTATTTTTGGGTGATTGCTGGAAACGATTCTGAAATTGAAAAAGATGAAGGAAAAAGGGAAATAAAAAGAAAAGGTTAAAAGGTTTCAGATTAGGTTTTAATTCAGAAAAAATGGTGACAGACGAGTGGTAAATGGGTGTTTTGTGTAAGCGGGAGGTCTTGGGTTCGAACCCGGTCTAGAGCATTTCTTTTTACTCAAGGCTTTTAAGGGTATACACACTTAATTTTTAAATCCTATCATTATTATTATTTGTTATTATTAGATTTATTATTATTATTTTTATTGTTATTATTATTATTAGTATTATGTTAATAATTATTATAGCTAGTATTATTATTGTTATGTTATTGTTATTGTTATTATTAGTACTAGTGTTATCATTTTAAAGACTAGTAGTATTATCATTTGTAACATTATCATTATAGTATTATTATTGATATTATTATTAACAGAATTATGAACATATTAATAACCTTTATATTACAAAAATTTATAATAAAAGTTGACACGGCAAAAATTATGAATATGGTTATAATTTTAAGTTATAGGAACTATGGATACAAGTTTAGAAACTAAACATGAAGTTTATGATAAACCCGATTATTATTATTAACACTACTATTATTTTTATTATTATCACTATATTATTAAGGGAACTCATCACTTTTATTAAAACTATTATGCCTACTAAAATTAACATTTTGTTTTTAAAGTTAATATCTTATTTGAGATTATCATTATTAAAATTATCATTATTATTAATAATATTATTATCAATATTATAACTATCACGAGTATTATTATTATGTAATTACTAAGATTAGTATCATAACTATTATTAAGAGTAAAATTAATATTTTTACAAGTATTATTATCAATTTCACTATTATCATTAATAGAGTTTTTATTTACATTATTACCTTTACTAGTTATATTAAGTATTATCAATATTAACATTTTTACATGACAAATATTATTTAAGTATTATTATAATTACTAATTTCAACAGACAAATGCTATATATATAAAAAAAAATATATATTTAATATACATACAACCTAACTATATTAATATTAATATTTCTATATATAAAATGAAATCATATATAATGAAACTTATTAATTTATTATATATAAAATTACATCACTAATAATAACAATATATATATATATATATATATATATATATATATATATATATATATATATATATATATATATATATATATATATATATATATATATATATATATATATATATATATATATATATATATATATATATATTTGTTCAGTTACGATTATATGTATTAATAAATACACAAATGATATAGGTTTGTGAATCCGAGGCCTACCCTGCATTGTTCAATGTCGTCATATGTATTTTACTACAAAATACAGTACAGTGAGTTTCATTTGATCCCTTTTTAAATGCTTTTGCTATATATATTTTTGGGACCGAGAATACATGCGCTGTTTTTATAAATGTTTTACGAAATAGACACAAGTACTCAAAATTACATTCTATGGTTGGATTATTAAACCGAATATCGCCCTTCAAGTCTGGTAACCTAAGAATTTAGGGAAATGGCCGCTGATTGATGCGAATCCTAAAGATAGATCTATGGACCTTAACAAGTCCCATTCGAGGTACGAATGCTTTAGTACTTCGAGATTATTATACAGACGAGAGGTTCTGTTTTGGGGATATTCTATGCATTAAGTTAACGTCGGTTACCAGGTGTTCAATCCATATGAATGATATTTTTGTCTCTATGCATGGGATGCTTATTTATGAGAACTGGAAATGAAAACCTGGTGGTCTATTAAAATGATGAAAATGATTATTTATGTTAAACTAATGAACTCACAAACCTTTTGGTTGACCCTTTAAAGCATGTTTATTCTCAGGTACAAAAGAAATCTTCCACTGTGCATTTGCTCATATTAGAGATATTACTTGGAGCCATTCATGACATATTTCAAAAGACATTGCATTCGAGTCGTTGAGTTCATCAAGATTATTATTAAGTCAATTATAGTTGGATGTATTATGAAATGGCATGCATGTCGTCAACTTTTGATGTAAAGAAAGTTTGTCTTTCGAAAAACGAATGCAATGTTTGTAAAATGTATCATATAGAGGTCATGAACCTCGCGATGAAATAAACTATTGTGAATCATTTGGGGTTATGAAAGTGCTTAAGTATGAGAGGTATTCCTCTTTTGCGTATTGCTAAAGTTTGACAAGTATTCCTCTTGGGAATACTTTGCAATAGCTTCGGTATACCTCTTGCATAATGCTTAAGTTTGACAAGTATTCTTCTTGGGAATACTTTGCAATAGCTTCGGTATACCTCTTAGGTTACCTCTTGCATATCGCTTAAGTTTGACAAGTATTCCTCTTGGGAATACTTTGCAATAGCTTCGGTATACCTCTCGGGTTACCTCTTGCATATTGCTAAAGTTTGACAAGTATTCCTCCTGGGAATACTTTGCAATAGCTTCGGTATACCTCTTGGGTTACCTCTTGCATATCGCTTAAGTTTGACAAGTATTCCTCTTGGGAATACTTTGCAATAGCTTCGGTATACCTCTTGGGTTACCTCTTGCATATTGCTTAAGTTTGACAAGTATTCTTCTTGGGAATACTTTGCAATAGCTTCGGTATACCTCTTAGGTTACCTCTTGCATATCGCTTAAGTTTGACAAGTATTCCTCTTGGGAATACTTTGCAATAGCTTCGGTATACCTCTCGGGTTACCTCTTGCATATTGCTTAAGTTTGACAAGTATTCCTCCTGGGAATACTTTGCAATAGCTTCGGTATACCTCTTGGGTTACCTCTTGCATATCGCTTAAGTTTGATAAGTATTCCTCTTGGGAATACTTTGCAATAGCTTCGGTATACCTCTTGGATCATATGAACCTTTTTATAAATAAATGAACCTTTTTATAACTAGTTTTATAAAGCTTAAGACCAAAATAAATATATGTATTCAATTATAAAAAGTGGAATATTTTTTATTTATACTTTTACCCGTCAATTATTAGCAACAGAGTACGAAATACCGGTCCGCGAAAACTGTCGGCTGATATTATTGAATGTTAATTGTCACGTTTGATTCTATATTATTATTATATTATATTTATATTATTGTATTATTATATTTATTCTATATATATCGAACGAATTCTGGTTCGATGAATTCACAAAACTTTCAATATCTCTATCTCACATTACTCCGTATATTATTTATTAATATTTCTTATTATTATTATTAAGATTAATATTATTATTATTAATCTTATTATTATCGTTAGTAGTAGTATTATTATTAGTATATACATAAAATACTACGACGGAGTGATGTTCGAGTGTTTTCAAAACGGGTTAAAGCTAAGGAAATTATGGGTTATAACTATGGAGGTTATGGGTATTGTTTGGGGGTTAAGATCATGAGACAAAGGTCAACCTAGCATTTATCATCTCCGTTGCGTCTACATACTTTCCTGCAATATTGAATCACAATATTGATACGTGAGCATTCATATCTTATCTTTTATATATTAATAGTGTATCCATGTCTAGTGCTCGAGTATATATGTTTATACATGCTTGTATGCTAAATTTTGTCGTTAGATAGTTTTATGATGAATCACAAATTTAATACATATACTACTGATATAAGGTATATGATATGCATGTTATTGGAAAGTTGGCAAAAAATTAATAACTTTTCATTTAGAAATCGCGTGATTTCGATGAACGGATTAAAAGATATGGTCAACTGAATTATGTTTGACGTTAATTGAAATTGTGTTGGAAACTGTAAATTAATATTTAAACAACTTATTTATATGATTAATAAATTGGATTTTTGAATACTACTAGTCGAGTAATGAATTCTTATATAAGACATGTCTCGTTTTGTTGAACAATTGTCAAAGTTGACAGTCTTATCATGTTTTAAAGCTTTATAAACACTACAATCTGATTTTACAAGTATTGGAAAACTATGTGAAATAATAAAACATTTTCGATTGCCATGATAATTCAAATATAATATAACTCCTGAAATAAATAATATTTTGAGTTTGATAAACTATAAATTCGTTCAATTATCAAGACTTATACTATGTTAATATAATAAACATGTATAGATATAAAGATCATATTGGGTCAGATTGACTTTTGAGATGACTTTTGTTAACTTTTGCATGTCGGTCTCGAGCATTAGGATTGTGATACACTATGACCTGACCTAGATTGTTAGACATGTATTGACCGACATATTTTCTCTAGGTTGAGATATACGGTTATTTTGCATTTCGAGTTTCGGTCACATTTCGGTGAATGACCTTTTGTGCTGCTAAGGTGAGTTTATAGATCCCTTTTTTTTATTTTCTTTTGCAATTTATTTTTTTGGGCTGAGAATACATGCACTTTATTTTAAACGCAATGGACACAAGTAAATACTAAATTCTACACTGAGTTTGAACCGAAAATCCCTTAGCTTTGGTAACTAGTAACTGCCGGTTATAAGAACTGGTGGGCGCAAGTAGTAGTATATGGATCCATAGGGCTTGACATCCCCGTCCGTTCCAGGTATAGAGACCCTAGCCTGAACTATAATGCGGACGTATGCTATTTGAGTTTAATACACGTTGGTTTGCGTGTATTGTACATGTTGGTTACATGTATGTTAAAACAGGGGTGCTTATTATATATACGTTAAGTTTAGTTACCAGAGTGCTCAATTTTGTAGAATATTTTGATAAACGTTTCTGGATGAAACAACTGAAATCTTGTGATCCACCTTTATATACAGATTATGCGCAACATTAAAACTATGAACTCACCAACCTTTGTGTTGACACTTTTAAGCATGTTTATTCTCAGCTTCCTAGAAGTCTTCCGCTGTTTGCTTATATGTTATACAAGCTATGTGCATGGAATCATACATGCTTTATTCGAGAAAACATTGCATTCACAAATTCATCACCATGTATCTTATTTTGACTGCATTGTCAACGGATGTAGTATTGTAAACTATTATTTACGGTGATTGTCTATATGTAGAAATCATCAGACGTCAAAAACCTTGGAATTAGATATTCATTTATGGTGTGCATTTTCAAAAGAATGCAATGTTTACAAAACGTATCATGTAGAGGTCAGTACCTCACTGTGAAATCGATGAATGATGTATTCGTCCAAATAGATTTGGACGGGTCATCACAGTTGGTATCCGAGCTTGAGGTCATAGGGAACCAGAATTTTCATTAGTGTGTTTAACTGGTAATTATTAGGGTGCATTAGTGAGTCTGGACTATGACCATATATGTTTTTACCGATTTTTGCTTATCATTTCTTGTCAGAAATTACTTACTTATCATTCTTAAGTCTAGACACGTCTTACTACACTTATTGCATAGATAGTGTATAGACAAAATTCATATCTTAACGTATCTATTACTATAAACTTTGCCTGACATCTTCTGAAAATTCCTCCGTAATTTATGGAATTTTGGTATTATATATACATATGTAAATTATGTATTGAAGAATACCAATTCTAAGTCCTATAATCTATTTCACATCAAAAATCATTTCCCTGATTACACAAGATGGATCCCGTATCTAGTTCAAATTCCTTAGATTCTGACAGCTATTCTGATATGGATTTCCCCTCGAGCTCCGAAAGCGGTGTGACCGTAATGGATTAACCAATTAGTCATCATCTATTCTGGATGAATTGGGGATGGGTTCATAATCTACTTAATCATTGGAGACAAGAAGAAGGTGATCCTTTCCATCCACCACATTCACCTCTTGGCAAAGGACCTGAAGCACTTACCGGCGAACCTGTTCGAAACACCCTTTTCTCTCTCATTTCCGTAGTATCTCATCACGATTATATACTATATCAAATTCTAAATCTTATACATCCGCTCGTCCGAACCGACAATCATCACAGGGTGATAATAGAAGTCAACAAGCTTCGCGCTCGCGTGACGGCTTTAGAGAATATGGTGCAAAGATTACAAGCACCATCAACAACGCAAGTACCGCTAACAACATCCACATCGCAAGCCTCAATACCATAAACACTAGCAGCATCACAATCATCAACACCAACAGGATCATTACCACCACCAACAACCACATCTACATCACACGCCTCAACATCACAATCTGTACCTCGGGCATCAACATCATACGCACCATAGGTACCAAGGAGTACCAACAACAACAAATGATGAAGTATTAATTCATCACTTCATTGAAGTAATATTCTGCAGAGAATATGTAGTTTCTAAAAGTTTTAGAGATTACTATTTCTAGTTCTAACAGTAAATCAGATGAGTGGATAGAGGGGAGAATAGAAACCCTGACAGGAATGTTGCATGATTTACAAGCTAGACTTGTTATACAAGCATCACCAGCATCACCATCAGTATTACCAACACCAGTAACATTTGTAGCACCACAAACTCCACTAACTCCATAACCACTGACGATATCGACACCACAATCACCAACGAATATATTGAAATAATGAGTTATGGAGTATTAACTCCTTATTTCCAAAGAATTTATATATTATATATATGAATTTTGGAAACCATAATATATCTTTTCGTACTAAGCTATTACGTATGAATTTTTTTTAAAAGGGTAAGTACTACTCGGTTAATTCATATTACTAATATGCTATGATGTACATTCTTCGTTAAACGACTTAACCATCGTTAACTACAATCTATGTTTCAACTCAATGAATTCAATTTCATAATAAACCAAGCGTATTAATCAATTATATGTTTGATTTTACACTTTCATCTTCGATGTATTTGAAACTTTCTAGAAAACATCACTCGTACCTTGCGAGTTCACAAAATTCCACAAGCACTAATATCCTTCATCGAGGAATGTCAATAAGAATAGATAATGAAGTATTGATTACATTAGTGAAATACTTTGCGAAGATTATGTAATCTCTAATGTTTCAGTGATTATTCATTTCTAGTTCCAGCCGAAAATCAAACGAGTTTAATAGAATATTAACTCATTAAATCTGTATTACATCTGAAGAAAATATACATTCATATATTTTCATAAAGATTGTAATAAAGATTCTTTTTGTACAAACTATTAATTGTGAAAATATTTTAACGGGTAGGTAATACCCAAGAAATATTCAGATTTCACGTTAATATGTTACACTGTACATTCTTAAATTACTCGATAATCATTAACCATACTCACTACTTTCACAACGACATACATTCTTTCATAGGAATCAGAACAACCTTTCTCACTCTAATTCAATTACATATTCTGATTTTAAATAGATCAGAATCCAGAATCCAAGTCAAGATATAATAGATAGCATCACTCTTAGATCCCTACATCTTTCAAAACTATACTTTGACTTCAAAACTGTGCTAGAACATCACTTCTATTCATAAAACCCAGAAAAATATTTGTATCATTCAAAATTCTAGAACATCATATGTATATTGACGATTACAATCTGCGTTCAAACCCTTCATAATTCTTGAGAATACCTCAATTAAGAAACAATAGAGAGGATGATCCAACCACACTTTAGCTACGAAAAGAAAGATTTATGCATATAGTCATGCACCTGGAAAACTCCCGGAACCTAAGTAAAAATTTAACATGAATCTGTGATCCATTGGCATTGTTATTACCGAAAATAACCTTGCAATCCCTTTTCAAAGTATCCAGTTTTATCACACTTCCAACCAGTCAACTTCAACTTTTTAGATTAGCCTTATAACCTTGATATATATGTTTTATTACCGGGGAACCTTTTATATTCCACCACATTAACAGTAAATGTACCAGCAACTTCATTACCCTTTGACTTAAGCCTCTCCAAAAAGTCACTATACTTATTCATTGAAACCCTATCATGTACTTATCTGCATCTTGTAACGGTAGTTGCCATACCAAAAAACTTGAATCATTATTCTAGAATTTTGCAGCACTTCTACGCCAACAGTATATATATATATATATATATATATATATATATATATATATATATATATATATATATATATAACGTCTATCTCCTAGACTTACATACTTCGAATGTGAAGTTTCTGAAAAACACCCTAAACTGCGAACTAGTTCTCTGAATTTTGAAAAAATGCTGATGAAGCAGCAAAAACTGTAAACGACTTTAACAGTCGAAAGCTTGATGATAAAGAGTAGTGTGTTGAAAAAAGCTCAGAAAATAAGAAAATTTGGTACTGAAAAATGGATTGAGAAAACCATGAAGGAGGCTGTGGACAAATCACAAAGACGAAATCTATCTTCAAAGAATTCAAATGATTCAGTGTCTGCTGAAATTGTTAGCGAACACCTTACTCCTTATTCTAAACCTAACGCAGTCAAATTTTTTGAATCATCCTTTGATTCCAGATATTTTAAAATTCTAAAACATCATCGAATCTTTCAGTATAAATATCCTCGATATTTCTGAAGATACCATCATAACTATCATTGTCCGAGATTATTTATCTCTTTGCGCTATCTGTGTTACATCATAAAAGAAACTGTTTTAGTTTCTAAACTTCTGGAACCGTCGAGTTTAAATTATGAATGTATTCTGGAAAAGTGTTGGGAATTGAAACATGAGTTAGTATAATATAATGGCGCTTGGCCAACGTGATTATATTACAATAAGTCATGCTGAGTTTCTAATGGAACGTGATAAAGGTTCACAGATCCCACCCTCATCATGAACCATGTTACATAACTCTTTCATTCTATTTAATCTCTAAACATATCAAGAAAATATTTTTCTTGATGATTCTATCTTTTTCGGATATTTTGGTAATTTGACAAATCAAATCGTGCTATTACCTTTCCTTTCTGCTTTGTATATTATGATCATTCGAAACTCCATACCTACGAATTCTGGACCATTATTCGCTTGACTTGAAGTCGGGAATGAAAAACATAAGCAGGGAGCTCCTAAATATAAGGGAAAATATAAAGCCTGACAACAACACATAAACTACAAACTGTGTATATCAATATGTATTTCAATGTAGAGACACGGGAGAATTAAAAACATTATAACCCCAAGGTAATAGTAGAAGAAAATAAATTCCTCTGGTGGTAGATGAAATAGAAGAATGAAGGATACGATAGCCAGGAAAATGTCAAGGATCAGAACTGGATGAAGCATTTTCACAATCTTTTGAAAATATGAAATGAGGAAGAAGATGTAGGAGTGGTGAAAATAATGGAATGGAAGAAGTTGATTTATAGCGAAATAACGAACATAGCAATCGATGCAGATTACGCATTTAATCAAAGAAAATCATAATTTCCTTAACCGCCGAAGAATCAAATCTTATATAGATTACAAAGATCTTCTTTAATTTCCTTAAATTTCGGAAATCCACCGTGACTACGTCAAAAGTTAAATCTCTATCTTTTGTGACAGCTTCACTCGTACGCTTCACATAATTGAATCGTTTTATCTATATTAATCAACAATGATAAAACTCTAGTTATCAACTCATATTCGTCATGAAAACATTTTTATTGTTAGCCATGACAACGTCTATCAAATTTCGGGACGAAATTTCTTTAACGGGTAGGTACTATGATGACCCGGAAAATTTTGACTTATTTAAAACAATTCTCTATATGATTTAACATTTTCATCATGATAAGCAATGCATTTTGACAAGTTTTAAAACTTTTGTAAATGAGTTTTATATAACTGTTGCCCACTTTGTTTGTCCGACGATTCACGAATGTCGTAACTTATGATAATTATATAATTGTGTATATATATATATACGGAAACATGCGAATAATATTTATATACGAAATGATAAAAATTTACTATTGAATGATGCAGTTTCTAATTAAAAAGTTTACTTATATAATCGTTTTATTTTTATGATGTATTTTTTTTAGTTTTTAAGAAGACACGAAGTTAATTCAAAGATGTACAAGTTGTAAAGCACAACGTACAACAATGTAACTTAAATAGTTGAATCGAAATTAATTCATTTACTATTCATATGAATAGTAAATGAAACGAAATTAATTAATTTACTATTCACATGAAGGCGACAGGATAAAAATTATTAATTATAAGTTACATAAAATACCCCTGAAGTATTTAATAAATACGAATTTTAAAAATATTAAAATTCGTTAATTCGTTTGAATTAAACGAGTTCAATAATTCACGGTGGCACAGAATAATCAGCAGGCTAGTACGTACACTCTACATCGAACGTATATAGTAATTTTATAAATAAATGAACCTTTTTATAACTAGTTTTATAAAGCTTAAGACCAAAATAAATATATGTATTCAATTATAAAAAGTGAAATATTTTTTATTTATACTTTTACCCGTCAATTATTACCAACAGAGTACGAAATACCGGTCCGCGAAAACTGTCGGAAGATATTATTGAATGTTAATTGTCACGTTTGATTCTATATTATTATTATATTATATTTATATTATTTTATTATAATATTTATTCTATATATATCGAACGAATTCTGGTTCGATGAATTCACAAAACTTTCAATCTCTCTATCTCACATTACTCCGTATATTATTTATTTATATTTATTATTATTATTATTATTGTTATTATTATTATTATTATTATTATTATTATTATTAAGATTAATATTATTATTATTAATCTTATTATTATTATTATTAGTATATACATAAAATACTACGACGGAGTGATGTTCGAGTGTTTTCAAAACGGGTTAAAGATAAGGAAATTATGGGTTATAACTATGGAGGTTATGGGTATTGCTTAGGGGTTATGATCATGAGTCAAAGGTCAACCTAGCGTTTATCATCTCAGTTGCGTCTACATACTTTCCTGCAATATTTAATCACAATATTGATACGTGAGCATTCATATCTTATCTTTTATATATTAATAGTGTATCCATGTATAGTGCTCGAGTATATATGTTTATACATGCTTGTATGCTAAATTTCGTCGTTAGATAGTTTTATGATGAATCACTAATTTAATACATATACTACTGATATGAGGTATATGATATGCATGTTATTGGAAAGCTGGCGAAAAATTAATAACTTTTCATTTAGAAATCGCTTGATTTCGATGAACGGATTAAAAGATATGGTCAACTGAATTATGTTTGATGTTAATTGAAATTGTGTTGTAAACTGTAAATTAATATTTAAACAACTTGTTTATAAGATTAATAAATTGGATTTTTGGATACTACTAGTTGAGTAAATGAATTCTTATATAAGACACGTCTCGTTTTGTTGAACAATTGTGAAAGTTGACTGTCTTATCATGTTTTAAAGCTTTATAAACACTATAATCTGATTTTACAAGTGTTGGAAAACTATGTGAAATAATAAAACATTTTCGATTGCCATGATAATTCAAATATAATATAACTCCTGAAATAAATAATATTTTGAGTTTGATAAACTATAAATTCGTTCAATTATCAAGACTTATACTATGTTAATATAATAAACATGTATAGATATAAAGATCATATTGGGTCAGATTGACTTTTGAGATGACTTTTATTAACTTTTGCATGTCGGTCTCGAGCATTAGGATTGTGATACACTATGACCTGACCTAGATTGTTAGACATGTATTGACCGACATATTTTCTCTAGGTTGAGATATACGGTTATTTTGCATTTCGAGTTTCGGTCACATTTCGGTGAATGACCTTATGTGCTGCTAAGGTGAGTTTATAGATCCCTTTTTTTTATTTTCTTTTGCAATCTATTTTTTTGGGCTGAGAATACATGCACTTTATTTTAAACACAATGGACACAAGTACAAACTAAATTCTACACTGAGTTTAGCTTTGGTAACTAGTAACTGCCGGTTATAAGAACTGATGGGCGCGAGTAGTAGTATATGGATCCATAGGGCTTGACATCCCCGTCCGTTCCAGGTATAGAGACCCTAGCCTGAACTATAAAGCGGACGTATGCTATTTGAGTTTAATACACGTTGGTTTGCTTGTATTGTACATGTTGGTTGCATGTATGTTAAAACAGGGGTACTTATTATATATACATTAAGTTTAGTTACCAGGGTGGTCAATTTTGTAGAATATTTTGATAAATGTTTCTGGATGAAACAACTGAAATCTTGTGATCCACCTTTATATACAGATTATGCGCAACATTAAAACTATGAACTCACCAACCTTTGTGTTGACACTTTTAAGCATGTTTATTCTTAGGTTCCTAGAAGTCTTCCGCTGTTTGCTTATATGTTATACAAGCTATGTGCATGGAGTCATACATGCTTTATTCGAGAAAATGTTGCATTTACAAATTCATCACCATGTATCTTATTTTGACTGCTTTGTCAACGGACGTATTATTGTAAACTATTATTTACGGTGATTTTCTATATGTAGAAATCATCAGACGTCAAAAACCTTGGAATTAAATATTCATTTATGGTGTGCCTTTTCAAAAGAATGCAATGTTTACAAAATGTATCATGTAGAGGTCAGTACCTCACTGCGAAATCGATGAATGATGTATTCGTCCAAATGGATTTGGACGGGTCATCACAGTTGGTATCCGAGCTTGAGGTCATAAGGAACCAGAATTTGCATTAGTGTGTTTAACTGGTAATTGTTAGGATGCATTAGTGAGTCTGGACTATGACCATATATGTTTTTACCAATTTTTGCTTATCATTTCTTGTCAGAAATTACTTACTTATCATTCTTAAGTCTAGACACATCTTACTACACTTATTGCATAGATAGTGTATAGACAAAATTCATATCTTAACTTATCTGTTACTATAAACTTTGCCTGACATCTTCTGAAAATTCCTCCGTAATTTATGGGATTTTGGTATTATATATACATATGTAAATTATGTATTGAAGAATACCAAATCTAAGTCCTATAATCTATTTCACATCAAAAATCATTTCCCTGATTACACAATATGGATCCCGTATCTAGTTCAAATTCCTTAGATTCCGACATCTATTCCGATATGGATTTCCACTCGAGCTCCGAAAGCGGTGTGACCGGAATGGATCAACCAATTAGCCATCATCTATTCTGGAGGAATTGGAGATGGGTTCGTAATCTAATTAATCATTGGAGACAAGAAGAAGGTGATCCTTTCCATCCACCACATTCACCTCTTGGCAAAGGACCTGAAGCACTTACCGGCAAACCTGTTCGAAACACCCTTTTCTCTCTCATTTTTATAGTATCTCGTGACGATTATATACTATCTCAAATTCTGAATCTTATTCATCCGCTCGTCCGCACCGACAATCATCCCGACGTGATAGAAGAAGTCAACGAGCTTCGCGCTCGCGTGATGGCTTTGGAGAATATGGTGCAAAGATTACAAGCACCATCAACAACACAAGTACCACTAACAACATCCACATCGCAAGCCTCAATACCATAAACACCAGCAACATCACCATCATAAACACCAACAGGATCATTACCACCACCAACAACCACATCTACATCACATGCCTCAACATCACAATATGTACCTCGGGCATCAACATCATACGCACCATAGGTACCAAGGAGTACCAACAACAACAAACGATGAAGTATTAATTCATCACTTCATTGAAGAAATATTCTGCAGAGAATATGTAGTTTCTAAAAGTTTTAGAGATTACTATTTCTAGTTCTAACCGTAAATCAGATGAGTGGATAGAGGGGAGAATAGAAACCCTGACAGGAATGGTGCATGATTTACAAGCTAGACTTGTTATAACCGCATCACCAGCATCACCATCAGTATTACCAACACCAGTAACACCTGTAGCACCACAAACTCCACCAACTCCATAACCACCGACGATATCGACACCACAATCACCAACGGATATATTGAAATAACGAGTTATGGAGTATTAACTCCATATTTCCAAAGAATTTATATATTGTATATATATGAATTTTGGAAACCATAATATATCTTTTCGTACTAAGCTATTACGTATGAATTTTTTTTAAAGGGTAAGTACTACTCGGTTAATTCATATTACTAATATGCTATGATGTACATCCTTCGTTAAATGACTTAACCATCGTTAACTACAATCTATGTTTCAACTCAATGAATTCCATTTCATAATAAACCAAGCATATTAATCAATTACATGTTTGATTTTACACTTTCATCTTCGATGTATTTGAAACTTTCTAGAAAACATCACTCGTACCTTGCGAGTTCACAAAATTCCACAAGCACTAATATCCTTCACCGAGGAATGTCAATAAGAATAGATAATGAAGTATTGATGACATTAGTGAAATACTCTGCGAAGATTATGTAATCTCTAGTGTTTCAGAGATTATTCATTTCTAGTTCCAGCCAAAAATTAAACGAGTTTAATAGAATATTAACTCATGAAATCTGCATTACATCTGAAGAAAATATACATTCATATATTTTCATAAAGATTGTAATAAAGATTATTTTTGTATAAATATACATCTGAAGGTTTACTCCGTTCCAGGTCTTAGGGACCTGTTTCCCTTCCGTGGTTTCAAGCTTGTATGAACCGTTCCCAAAGGTTTCGAAGATTATGTATGGGCCTTCCCAAGTTGGACCCATCCTTCCTTCGTATTCTACTTTGCTAGTGCTGTTGGGCCTTAGAACATAGTCCCATACCTTATATATGAAATGTCCCGTTCTTATTGATTAAAAACGTTCCATATTAATTGATTTCGTTGCGAGGTTTTGACCTCTATATGAGACGTTTTTGAAAGACTGCATTCATTTTAAAACAAACCATAACCTTTATTTCATAGATAAAGGTTTTAAAAAGCTTTACGTAGATTATCAAATAATGATAATCTAAAATATCCTGTTTACACACGACCATTACATAATGGTTTACAATACAAATATGTTACAACAAAATAAGTTTCTTGAATGCAGTTTTTACACAATATCATACAAGCATGGACTCCAAATCTCGTCCTTATTTAAGTATGCGACAGCGGAAGCTCTTAATAATCACCTGAGAATAAACATGCTTAAAACGTCAACAAAAATGTTGGTGAGTTATAGGTTTAACCTATATATATCAAATCATAATAATAGACCACAAGATTTCATATTTCAATACACATCCCATACATAGAGATAAAAATCATTCATATGGTGAACACCTGGTAACCGACATTAACAAGATGCATATATAAGAATATCCCCATCATTCCGGGACACCCTTCGGATATGATATAAATTTCGAAGTACTAAAGCATCCGGTACTTTGGATGGGGTTTGTTAAGCCCAATAGATCTATCTTTAGGATTCGCGTCAATTAGGGTGTCTGTTCCCTAATTCTTAGATTACCAGACTTAAATAAAAGGGGCATATTCGATTTCGATAATTCAACCATAGAATGTAGTTTCACGTACTTGTGTCTATTTTGTAAATCATTTATAAAACCTGCATGTATTCTCATCCCAAAAATATTAGATTTTAAAAGTGGGACTATAACTCACTTTCATAGATTTTTACTTCGTCGAGAAGTAAGACTTGGCCACTGGTTGATTCACGAACCTATAACAATATATACATATATATCAAAGTATGTTCAAAATATATTTACAACACTTTTAATATATTTTGATGTTTTAAGTTTATTAAGTCAGCTGTCCTCGTTAGTAACCTACAACTAGTTGTCCACAGTTAGATGTACAGAAATAAATTGATAAATATTATCTTGAATCAATCCACGACCCAGTGTATACGTATCTCAGTATTGATCACAACTCAAACTATATATATTTTGGAATCAACCTCAACCCTGTATAGCTAACTCCAACATTCACATATAGAGTGTCTATGGTTGTTCCGAAATATATATAGATGTGTCGACATGATAGGTCGAAACATTGTATACGTGTCTATGGTATCTCAAGATTACATAATATACAATACAAGTTGATTAAGTTATGGTTGGAATAGATTTGTTACCAATTTTCACGTAGCTAAAATGAGAAAAATTATCCAATCTTGTTTTACCCATAACTTCTTCATTTTAAATCCGTTTTGAGTAAATCAAATTGCTATGGTTTCATATTGAACTCTATTTTATGAATCTAAACAGAAAAAGTATAGGTTTATAGTCAGAAAAATAAGTTACAAGTCGTTTTTGTAAAGGTAGTCATTTCAGTCGAAAGAACGACCTCTAGATGACCATTTTAGAAAACATACTTCCACTTTGAGTTTAACCATAATTTTTGGATATAGTTTCATGTTCATAATAAAAATCATTTTCTCAGAATAACAACTTTTAAATAAAAGTTTATCATAGTTTTTAATTAACTAACCCAAAACAGCCCGCGGTGTTACTACGATGGCGTAAATCCGGTTTTACGGTGTTTTTCGTGTTTCCAGGTTTTAAATCATTAAGTTAGCATATCATATAGATATAGAACATGTGTTTAGTTGATTTTAAAAGTCAAGTTAGAAGGATTAACTTTTGTTTGCGAACAAGTTTAGAATTAACTAAACTATGTTCTAGTGATTACAAGTTTAAACCTTCGAATAAGATAGCTTTATATGCATGAATCGAATGATGTTATGAACATCATTACTACCTTAATTTCCTTGGATAAACCTACTGGAAAAGAGAAAAATGGATCTAGCTTCAACGGATCCTTGGATGGCTCGAAGTTCTTGAAGCAGAATCATGACACGAAAACAAGTTCAAGTAAGATCATCACTTGAAATAAGATTGTTATAGTTATAGAAATTGAACCAAAGTTTGAATATGATTATTACCTTGTATTAGAATGATAACCTACTGTAAGAAACAAAGATTTCTTGAGGTTGGATGATCACCTTACAAGATTGGAAGTGAGCTAGCAAACTTGAAAGTATTCTTGATTTTATGTAATTAGAACTTGTAGAATATATGAAGAACACTTAGAACTTGAAGATAGAACTTGAGAGAGATCAATTAGATGAAGAATATTGAAGAATGAAAGTGTTTGTAGGTGTTTTTGGTCGTTGGTGTATGGATTAGATATAAAGGATATGTAATTTTGTTTTCATGTAAATAAGTCATGAATGATTACTCATATTTTTGTAATTTTATTAGATATTTCATGCTAGTTGCCAAATGATGGTTCCCACATGTGTTAGGTGACTCACATAGGCTGCTAAGAGCTGATCATTGGAGTGTATATACCAATAGTACATACATCTAAAAGCTGTGTATTGTACGAGTACGAATACGGGTGCATACGAGTAGAATTGTTGATGAAACTGAATGAGGATGTAATTGTAAGCATTTTTGTTAAGTAGAAGTATTTTGATAAGTGTATTGAAGTCTTTCAAAAGTGTATAAATACATATTAAAACACTACATGTATATACATTTTAACTGAGTCGTTAAGTCATCGTTAGTCGTTACATGTAAGTGTCGTTTTTAACCCTTTAGGTTAACGGTCTTGTTAAATGTTGTTAACCCAATGTTTATAATATCAAATGAGATTTTAAATTATTATATTATCATGATATTATCATGTATGAATATCTCTTAATATGATATATATACATTAAATGTCTTTACAACGATAATCGTTACATATATGTCTCGTTTAAAAATCATTAAGTTAGTAGTCTTGTTTTTACATATGTAGTTCATTGTTAATATACTTAATGATATGTTTACTTATCATAGTATTATGTTAACTATATATATATCCATATATATGTCATCATATAGTTTTTACAAGTTTTAACGTTCGTGAATCACCGGTCAACTTGGGTGGTCAATTGTCTATATGAAACATATTTCAATTAATCAAATCTTAACAAGTTTGATTGCTTAACATGTTGGAAACATTTAATCATGTAAATATCAATCTCAATTAATATATATATAAACATGAAAAAGTTCGGGTCACTACAGTACCTACCCGTTAAATAAATTTCGTCCCGAAATTTTAAGCTGTTGAAGGTGTTGACGAATCTTCTGGAAATAGATGCGGGTATTTCTTCTTCATCTGATCTTCACACTCCCAGGTGAACTCGGGTCCTCTACGAGCATTCCATCGAACCTTAACAATTGGTATCTTGTTTTGCTTAAGTCTTTTAACCTCACGATCCATTATTTCGACGGGTTCTTCGATGAATTGAAGTTTTTCGTTGATTTGGATTTCATCTAACGGAATAGTGAGATCTTCTTTAGCAAAACATTTCTTCAAATTCGAGACGTGGAAAGTGTTATGTACAGCCGCGAGTTGTTGAGGTAACTCAAGTCGGTAAGCTACTGGTCCGACACGATCAATAATCTTGAATGGTCCAATATACCTTGGATTTAATTTCCCTCGTTTACCAAATCGAACAACACCTTTCCAAGGTGCAACTTTAAGCATGACCATCTCTCCAATTTCAAATTCTATATCTTTTCTTTTAATGTCAGCGTAGCTCTTTTGTCGACTTTGGGCAGTTTTCAACCGTTGTTGAATTTGGATGATCTTCTCGGTAGTTTCTTGTATAATCTCCGGACCCGTAATCTGTCTATCCCCCACTTCACTCCAACAAATCGGAGACCTGCACTTTCTACCATAAAGTGCTTCAAACGGCGCCATCTCAATGCTTGAATGGTAGCTGTTGTTGTAGCAAAATGCTGCTAATGGTAGATGTCGATCCCAACTGTTTCCGAAATCAATAACACATGCTCGTAGCATGTCTTCAAGCGTTTGTATCGTCCTTTCGCTCTGCCCATCAGTTTGTGGATGATAGGCAGTATTCATGTCTAGACGAGTTCCTAATGCTTGCTGTAATGTCTGCCAGAATCTTGAAATAAATCTGCCATCCCTATCAGAGATAATAGAGATTGGTATTCCATGTCTGGAGACGACTTCCTTCAAATACAGTCGTGCTAACTTCTCCATCTTGTCATCTTCTCTTATTGGTAGGAAGTGTGCTGATTTGGTGAGACGATCAACTATTACCCAAATAGTATCAAAACCACTTGCAGTCCTTGGCAATTTAGTGATGAAATCCATGGTAATGTTTTCCCATTTCCATTCCGGGATTTCGGGTTGTTGAAGTAGACCTGATGGTTTCTGATGCTCAGCTTTGACCTTAGAACACGTCAAACATTCTCCTACGTATTTAGCAACATCGGCTTTCATACCCGGCCACCAAAAATATTTCCTGAGATCCTTGTACATCTTCCCCGTTCCAGGATGTATTGAGTATCTGGTTTTATGAGCTTCTCTAAGTACCATTTCTCTCATATCTCCAAATTTTGGTACCCAAATCCTTTCAGCCCTATACCGGGTTCCGTCTTCCCGAATATTAAGATGCTTCTCCGATCCTTTGGGTATTTCATCCTTTAAATTTCCCTCTTTTAAAACTCCTTGTTGCGCCTCCTTTATTTGAGTAGTAAGGTTATTATGAATCATTATATTCATAGATTTTACTCGAATGGGTTCTCTGTCCTTCCTGCTCAAGGCATCGGCTACCACATTTGCCTTCCCCGGGTGGTAACGAATCTCAAAGTCGTAATCATTCAACAATTCAATCCACCTACGCTGCCTCATATTCAGTTGTTTCTGATTAAATATGTGTTGAAGACTTTTGTGGTCGGTATATATAATACTTTTGACCCCATATAAGTAGTGCCTCCAAGTCTTTAATGGAAAAACAACCGCGCCTAATTCCAAATCATGCGTCGTATAATTTTGTTCGTGAATCTTCAATTGTCTAGACGCATAAGCAATCACCTTCGTTCGTTGCATTAATACACAACTGAGACCTTGCTTTGATGCGTCACAATAAATCACAAAATCATCATTCCCTTCAGGCAATGACAATATAGGTGCCGTAGTTAGCTTTTTCTTCAATAACTGAAACGCTTTCTCTTGTTCATCATTCCATTCAAATTTCTTCCCTTTATGCGTTAATGCAGTCAAGGGTTTTGCTATTCTGGAAAAGTCTTGGATGAACCTTCTGTAGTAACTAGCTAGTCCTAAAAACTGGCGTATGTGTTTCGGAGTTTTCGGGGTTTCCCACTTTTCAACAGTTTCTATCTTTGCCGGATCCACCTTAATACCTTCTTTGTTCACTATGTGACCGAGGAATTGAACTTCTTCCAACCAAAATGCACATTTTGAAAACTTAGCGTACAATTCTTCCTTCCTCAATACTTCTAACACCTTTCTTAAATGTTCACCGTGTTCTTGGTCATTCTTTGAGTAAATAAGTATGTCATCAATGAAAACAATGACAAACTTGTCAAGGTATGGTCCACACACTCGGTTCATAAGGTCCATGAACACAGCTGGTGCATTAGTTAAACCAAACGGCATGACCATAAACTCGTAATGACCGTAACGTGTTCTGAAAGCAGTCTTTGGAATATCATCTTCTTTCACCCGCATTTGATGATACCCGGAACGTAAGTCAATCTTTGAATAAACAGACGAGCCTTGTAGTTGATCAAATAAGTCGTCGATTCTCGGTAGTGGGTAGCGGTTCTTGATGGTAAGTTTGTTCAACTCTCGGTAGTCGATACACAACCTGAATGTACCATCTTTCTTCTTGACAAACAAAACAGGAGCTCCCCACGGTGATGTGCTTGGTTGAATGAAACCACGCTCTAAAAGTTCTTGTAATTGGCTTTGCAGTTCTTTCATCTCGCTGGGTGCAAGTCTGTAAGGAGCACGAGCTATTGGTGCAGCTCCTGGTACAAGATCTATTTGAAATTCAACGGATCGATGTGGGGGTAATCCCGGTAATTCTTTCGAAAATACATCGGGAAATTCTTTTGCGACGGGAACATCATTGATGCTCTTTTCTTCAGTTTGTACTTTCTCGACGTGTGCTAGAATAGCATAGCAACCTTTTCTTATTAGTTTTTGTGCCTTCAAATTACTAATAAGATGTAGCTTCGTGTTGCCCTTTTCTCCGTACACCATTAAGGGTTTTCCTTTTTCTCGTATAATGCGAATTGCATTTTTGTAACAAACGATCTCTGCTTTCACTTCTTTCAACCAGTCCATACCGATTATCACATCAAAACTCCCTAACTCTACTGGTATCAAATCAATCTTAAATGTTTCGCTAACCAGTTTAATTTCTCGATTCCGACATATATTATCTGCTGAAATTAATTTACCATTTGCTAATTCGAGTAAAAATTTACTATCCAAAGGCGTCAATGGACAACTTAATTTAGCACAAAAATCTCTACTCATATAGCTTCTATCCGCACCCGAATCAAATAAAACGTAAGCAGATTTATTGTCAATAAGAAACGTACCCGTAACAAGCTCCGGGTCTTCCTGTGCCTCTGCCGCATTAATATTGAAAACTCTTCTGCGACCTTGTCCATTCGTGTTCTCCTGGTTCGGGCAATTTCTAATAATGTGGCCCGGTTTTCCACATTTATAACAAACTACATTGGCATAACTTGCTCCGACACTACTTGCTCCGCCATTACTTGTTCCGACACCATTTGTTCCTTTCGTTCTATTAACCCCTGGTCCGTAGACCTCACACTTCGCCGCGCTATGACCATTTCTTTTACACTTGTTGCAAAATTTGGTGCAGAACCCCGAGTGATACTTTTCACACCTTTGGCATAGCTGCTTCTGATTGTTGTTGTTGTTGCGGTTATTATCGTTGTTGGGATGATTGTTGTAGTTGCTGTTGTTGTTGTTGTTGTTGTTGTTGTTGGGCCGTTTGTTGTAGTTACGATTGATGTTGCGATTGTTGGGATAATTGTTGCGATTATTGTTGTAATTGCTGTTGTTGCTGTATTGGTGATTCTTATCACCGTTTTCCTCCCACTTTCTTTTGACTTGCTTCACATTGGCCTCTTCAGCAGTCTGTTCTTTAATTCTTTCTTCAATCTGGTTCACTAGTTTGTGAGCCATTCTACATGCCTGTTGTATGGAGGCGGGCTCGTGTGAACTTATATCTTCTTGAATTCTTTCCGGTAATCCTTTCACAAACGCGTCGATCTTCTCTTCCTCATCTTTGAATGCTCCCGGACACAATAGGCACAATTCTGTGAATCGTCTATCGTATGTTGTAATATCAAATCCTTGGGTTCGTAACCCTCTAAGTTCTGTCTTGAGCTTATTGACCTCGGTTCTGGGACGATACTTCTCGTTCATCAAGTGCTTGAATGCTGACCACGGTAGTGCGTATGCATCATCTTGTCCCACTTGCTCTAGATAGGTATTCCACCATGTTAATGCAGAACCTGTGAAGGTATGTGTAGCGTACTTCACTTTGTCCTCTTCATTACACTTACTTATGGCAAACACCAATTCGACCTTCTCGGTCCACCGTTCCAATCTGATCGGTCCTTCGGTTCCATCAAATTCCAAAGGTTTGCAGGCAGTGAATTCTTTGTAGGTGCATCCTACACGATTTCCTGTACTGCTAGATCCAAGGTTATTGTTGGTATGTAGTACAGCCTGTACTGCGGCTATGTTTGAAGCTAGAAAAGTACGAAATTCCTCTTCATTCATATTCACGGTGTGTCGAGTAGTCGGTGCCATTTCCTTCAAAATAGTCAAATGGAACAAGTTAATCATACAGAATATTAAGAGTAGTTAATAGTATTTCATAGCATAATATGAACTCATTTATAAAAGCTTTTTCTTCATATTAGCGTTTTATAAGTTTAAATTCGGGTAGTACCTACCCGTTAGGTTCATACTTAGTAGCTAATATACAATTCAACTACTACAATTCTATATGAAAAACTGATTATAATAATATTTCGCGTTCAAACTTTTATACAATATTTTACAAACTTACAATATCGCTTATTTTACATAAAGCATGAAATATAGCACACAATAACTTTGATACAAGATAGTTGTGAAGATAATTCTAGCTAGTACACAAGTTGTTCAGCAAAGGCAATAAAGACACGTAATTCATACGTCCAGAAACAAGTCATGCATTCTGGTTTTACTAGGACTACTTCCCATCCTTGGTCTTGTGGAACATAACCGTTATGGCCATTGATAAGACAGCGTGTTGTAACGTCGTCAAAGGGACGAGGGTTACGTAATGTCCAACAGTCCCGTAATAATCTAAAAACCTCATTTCTTACCCCAATTACCGACTCCGTCACTTGTGGAAACGTTTTGTTTAATAGTTGTAGCCCGATGTTCTTGTTCTCACTTTGGTGAGAAGCGAACATTACTAATCCGTAAGCATAACATGCTTCTTTATGTTGCATCTTAGCCGCCTTTTCTAAATCACGATGTCCAATATTCGGATATATTGAGTCAAAATAATTTCTTAACCCGTTGCGTAAAATAGCATTTGGGTTCCCCGCAATATATGCGTCAAAGTAAACACATCGTAACTTATGGGTTTCCCAATGTGATATTCCCCATCTTTCAAACGAAAGTCTCTTATAAACCAAGACATTCTTGGAACGTTCTTCGAATGTCTTACAAACTGATCTCGCCTTAAATAGTTGTGCCGAGGAATTCTGGCCGACTCTAGACAAGATTTCATCAATCATGTCTCCGGGTAGGTCTCTTAAAATATTGGGTTGTCTATCCATTTTGTGTTTTTAAACTGTAAAATAGACAAGAGTTAGATTCATAAAAAAAATACTTATTAATACAAGCAATTTTTACATATATCATAAAGCATAAGAACACTATATTACATATATTACACCACACGAATACAACTATCTTATTCCGACTCGCTCGTTTCTTCTTCTTCGGTTTTGGTTCGTTTTGACAAGTTTCTAGGGATATATGATGTTCCCCTAATACTAACTGTCGTTTTCCACAACGGTTTTGAAAAACCTGGTGGTTTAGAGGTTCCCGGGTCATTGTTACAACTTAAGGACTTCGGGGGTTGACGATACATATAAAGTTCATCGGGGTTGGAATTAGATTTCTCTATTTTTATGCCCTTTCCCTTATTATTTTCTTTTGCCTTTTTAAATTCAGTTGGGGTAATTTCTATAACATCATTGGAATTCTCGTCGGAATCCGATTCATCGGAGAATTGGTAATCCTCCCAATATTTTGCTTCCTTGGCGGAAACACCATTGACCATAATTAACCTTGGTCGGTTGGTTGAGGATTCTCTTTTACTTAACCGTTTTATTATTTCCCCCACCGGTTCCGATTCTTCTTCCGGTTCCGATTCTTCTTCCGGTTCCGACTCTTCTTCCGGTTCCTCTTCGGGAACTTGTGAATCAGTCCACGAATCATTCCAATTTACATTTGACTCTTCATTATTATTAGGTGAGTCAATGGGACTTGTTCTAGAGGTAGACATCTATCACATAATATCAAACACGTTAAGAGATTAATATATCACATAATATTCATATGTTAAAAATATATAGTTTCCAACAAAAATGTTAAGCAATCATTTTTAAAGAAAACACGGTCGAAGTCCAGACTCACTAATGCATCCTAACAAACTCGATAAGACACACTAATGCAAATTTTCTGGTTCTCTAAGACCAACGCTCTGATACCAACTGAAATGTCCCATTCTTATTGATTAAAAACGTTCCATATTAATTGATTTCGTTGCGAGGTTTTGACCTCTATATGAGACGTTTTTGAAAGACTGCATTCATTTTAAAACAAACCATAACCTTTATTTCATAGATAAAGGTTTTAAAAAGCTTTACGTAGATTATCAAATAATGATAATCTAAAATATCCTGTTTACACATGACCATTACATAATGGTTTACAATACAAATATGTTACAACAAAATAAGTTTCTTGAATGCAGTTTTTACACAATATCATACAAGCATGGACTCCAAATCTCGTCCTTATTTAAGTATGCGACAGCGGAAGCTCTTAATAATCACCTGAGAATAAACATGCTTAAAACGTCAACAAAAATGTTGGTGAGTTATAGGTTTAACCTATATATATCAAATCATAATAATAGACCACAAGATTTCATATTTCAATACACATCCCATACATAGAGATAAAAATCATTCATATGGTGAACACCTGGTAACCGACATTAACAAGATGCATATATAAGAATATCCCCATCATTCCGGGACACCCTTCGGATATGATATAAATTTCGAAGTACTAAAGCATCCGGTACTTTGGATGGGGTTTGTTAAGCCCAATAGATCTATCTTTAGGATTCGCGTCAATTAGGGTGTCTGTTCCCTAATTCTTAGATTACCAGACTTAAATAAAAGGGGCATATTCGATTTCGATAATTCAACCATAGAATGTAGTTTCACGTACTTGTGTCTATTTTGTAAATCATTTATAAAACCTGCATGTATTCTCATCCCAAAAATATTAGATTTTAAAAGTGGGACTATAACTCACTTTCACAGATTTTTACTTCGTCGAGAAGTAAGACTTGGCCACTGGTTGATTCACGAACCTATAACAATATACACATATATATCAAAGTATGTTCAAAATATATTTACAACACTTTTAATATATTTTGATGTTTTAAGTTTATTAAGTCAGCTGTCCTCGTTAGTAACCTACAACTAGTTGTCCACAGTTAGATGTACAGAAATAAATCGATAAATATTATCTTGAATCAATCCATGACCCAGTGTATACGTATCTCAGTATTGATCACAACTCAAACTATATATATTTTGGAATCAACCTCAACCCTGTATAGCTAACTCCAACATTCACATATAGAGTGTCTATGGTTGTTCCAAAATATATATAGATGTGTCGACATGATAGGTCGAAACATTGTATACGTGTCTATGGTATCTCAAGATTACATAATATACAATACAAGTTGATTAAGTTATGGTTGGAATAGATTTGTTACCAATTTTCACGTAGCTAAAATGAGAAAAATTATCCAATCTTGTTTTACCCATAACTTCTTCATTTTAAATCCGTTTTGAGTAAATCAAATTGCTATGGTTTCATATTGAACTCTATTTTATGAATCTAAACAGAAAAAGTATAGGTTTATAGTCGGAAAAATAAGTTACAAGTCATTTTTGTAAAGGTAGTCATTTCAGTCGAAAGAACGACGTCTAGATGACCATTTTAGAAAACATACTTCCACTTTGAGTTTAACCATAATTTTTGGATATAGTTTCATGTTCATAATAAAAATCATTTTCTCAGAATAACAACTTTTAAATAAAAGTTTATCATAGTTTTTAATTAACTAACCCAAAACAGCCCGCGGTGTTACTACGACGGCGTAAATCCGGTTTTACGGTGTTTTTCGTGTTTCCAGGTTTTAAATCATTAAGTTAGCATATCATATAGATATAGAACATATGTTTAGTTGATTTTAAAAGTCAAGTTAGAAGGATTAACTTTTGTTTGCGAACAAATTTAGAATTAACTAAACTATGTTCTAGTGATTACAAGTTTAAACCTTCGAATAAGATAGCTTTATATGTATGAATCGAATGATATTATGAACATCATTACTACCTTAATTTCCTTGGATAAACCTACTGGAAAAGAGAAAAATGGATCTAGCTTCAATGGATCCAAGATGGCTCGAAGTTCTTGAAGCAGAATCATGACACGAAAACAAGTTCAAGTAAGATCATCACTTGAAATAAGATTGTTATAGTTATAGAAATTGAACCAAAGTTTGAATATGATTATTACCTTGTATTAGAATGATAACCTACTGTAAGAAACAAAGATTTCTTGAGGTTGGATGATCACCTTACAAGATTGGAAGTGAGCTAGCAAACTTGAAAGTATTCTTGATTTTATGTAATTAGAACTTGTAGAATATATGAAGAACACTTAGAACTTGAAGATAGAACTTGAGAGAGATCAATTAGATGAAGAATATTGAAGAATGAAAGTGTTTGTAGGTGTTTTTGGTCGTTGGTGTATGGATTAGATATAAAGGATATGTAATTTTGTTTTCATGTAAATAAGTCATGAATGATTACTCATATTTTTGTAATTTTATGAGATATTTCATGCTAGTTGCCAAATGATGGTTCCCACATGTGTTAGGTGACTCACATAGGCTGCTAAGAGCTGATCATTGGAGTGTATATACCAATAGTACATACATCTAAAAGCTGTGTATTGTACGAGTACGAATACGGGTGCATACGAGTAGAATTGTTGATGAAACTGAACGAGGATGTAATTGTAAGCATTTTTGTTAAGTAGAAGTATTTTGATAAGTGTATTGAAGTCTTTCAAAAGTTTATAAATACATATTAAAACACTACATGTATATACATTTTAACTGAGTCGTTAAGTCATCGTTAGTCGTTACATGTAAGTGTTGTTTTTAAACCTTTAGGTTAACGGTCTTGTTAAATGTTGTTAACCCAATGTTTATAATATCAAATGAGATTTTAAATTATTATATTATCATGATATTATCATGTATGAATATCTCTTAATATGATATATATACATTAAATGTCTTTACAACGATAATCGTTACATATATGTCTCGTTTAAAAATCATTAAGTTAGTAGTCTTGTTTTTACATATGTAGTTCATTGTTAATATACTTAATGATATGTTTACTTATCATAGTATTATGTTAACTATATATATATCCATATATATGTCATCATATAGTTTTTACAATTTTTAACGTTCGTGAATCACCGGTCAACTTGGGTGGTCAATTGTCTATATGAAACATATTTCAATTAATCAAATCTTAACAAGTTTGATTGCTTAACATGTTGGAAACATTTAATCATGTAAATATCAATCTCAATTAATATATATATAAACATGAAAAAGTTCGGGTCACTACAATATACCAATGGTTTGACTCGCTTGTTGTAATACTTCTCAATCGTTTTCTTGTATGCTGCTTCCCGAATCAGCACAACTTCCCTTCTTTCTTCTATGAGGTCGAGATTAAGACGAAGGTTCTCCTCATTTTCTTCAAGATTCGCTGTTCTGTTGGTTAATACCTGTATCTCCGCGGGGAGTACCGCCTCAGTGACGTAAACCAAGCTGTAGGGGGTTTCTCCGTTACTCCTTTTGGGGGTGGTTCGGTGAGCCCATAGAACTAGGGGGAGTTCTTCCATCCATCCTTGGTGGAATTTACCCAATCGCTTCTCGAGGCCTTTTAAGATATCCCTGTTGGTTACTTCAACCTGTCCGTTCCCTTGTGGGTGGTAGACGGAAGTGAAGGTTTGCTTTATCTGCAGTTTCTTGCAAAAACCCGGGAAGATACCTTCGGTGAATTGTTTTCCATTATTCGAAACGATTTCTTGGGGTATCCCAAAACGGCATACGATGTGTTCCCAGACGAATTTTTCTATATGTTTCCCCGTCGTGGTGATTAGTGGTTTTGCTTCCGTCTACTTTGTGAAGTAGTCTATCATAACTACCAACCATTTGTAACCTCCTGGAGCCTCGGTGAGTGGACCCACTAGATCTATGCCCCATTTTGAGAAAGGCCATGCTGATAGCACCGATATCATCTCTTGTTTTGGCTGTTTTTGAACTTTAGCATGGATCTGACATGGCTCATAGGTTCGTAAGATTGTGACTGTATCTTCGTGCATGGTTGCCCAGTAGTACCCCATCCTTAGTATCTTTGCCACGATTGACCCTGGTCCGGAGTGAAGTCCACATATACCTTCATGCATTTCTCTGATGATCATTGAGGCTTGGTTTAGTCTGGCACATCGAAGCCATGTGGTAAGGAAAGATTTTCTATACAGAGTTCCGTTCATTATTTTGTATGATGGTGCTTTGATCAGGATCTTTCGTGCTTCCTTGTTATCTTCGAGTAAAATCCCGTGTTCCAAGTATTCCCTTATTGGCTTCATCCATGTGTTTTCTTCTTCAGTGACTAAGTCTTGGACTTCCTGAGCTTCGATGGACCTTTTTTCTAACACTTCAACCAATACTTCTTTTGCGAGGTGAGCGAAGGTGATAGAAGCTAATTTGCTCAGAGCATCTGCTTTCTTGTTTTGACTCCTCCTCACATGTTTGATTGTGAAGCTTCTGAAGCTTTCCATTAGTTCCTTGACCTTTGAAAAATAGAGTTGTATGGTAGGTTGTCTTGCTTCGAAGATACCTAAGACCTGGTTAGCGACAAGTTGGGAATCTACAAAGGCTTGAAAATGCTCGATTTTCATCTCTTTCGCTATTCTGAGCCCGACGAGAAGAGCTCCGTACTCTGCTTCGTTGTTGGTGGTGTTGAATTCGAAGCGCAGCGCATAAGTAAACTCTTGCCCTTCTGGGTTAATTAACATGATCCCTGCCCCTGAGCCATCAGAGCTAGAAGCTCCATCGGTGAACAGTTTCCATTCCTTTGTTTCAACAGGTGGAGTGATAATCTGTGCGAAGGTAGAGTCACTCTCTTCATTTGTCTTCGTAGTTTCTGCCATGAAGTCTGCTAATATTTGGGCCCTAATTGAATGACGAGCTTGGAAATCGATGTCATGTTCCCCGAGCTCTATGGCCCATTTGGCCATTCTACCCGACTTTTCTGGCTTCATGAGTACCTGCCTAATTTGCTTGTTAGTTAACACAATGATAGGATGAGCTTGAAAGTACCTCCGTAGTTTCCTTACTGTGTGGACTAGAGCAAGCGTGAGCTTTTCAAGTTCTGGGTAGTTGGCTTCCGCACCTTGTAGAACCCGGCTTACGAAGTATATTGGGACCTGTAGCTTTTCTCGCTCTGCTACTAACACCGCACTGATGCATTCTTTGGATGCTGCTAGGTAGAGATAGAGTGTTTCTCCTGGCTTCGGCGACATCAGGGTTGGCAGGTTAGCTATGTGTGCCTTCATATCAACGAAGGCTTATTCTTCTTCTTCGGTCCATGATATATTTTTTGCTCCCAAACATCCTTTTAAAACTTTGAGGAAAGGTAACTATTTTTCAGCCCCCTGGACAGGAAACGACATAATGACGCTAGCTTCCCGTTTAAGCTCTGCATTTCTTTGACTGTGGTTGGTGTTTTGAGTTGTTTTAGTTTGTCTACTTTCTCTGGGTTTGCTAAGATTCCTTTCTTAGTGATATAATATCCTAGGAACCTCCCTTCTTCTACCCCGAACGAGCATTTCTTGGGGTTTAGTTTCATGTTGACTGTCCGAAGCGTATCGAAGGTTTCTTGAATGTCTTTCAACAAAGTGCTTTCTTCGGAGCTATTGATCACCATGTCGTCAACATAGGCTTCCAAGTTTCTCCCTAATTGCTTATGAAAAACTTTGTCTACCAACCTTTGGTATGTAGCTCCGGTATTCTTTTGTCCGAAGGGCATCTTCTTATAACAATAGATCCCCTTACTTGTGAAGAATGATGTCTTTTCTTCGTCTTCTTCGGCCATTTAAATCTGATGATAACCCTTGTAGGCGTCAAGAAAACACTTATATTTCTACTCGGTTAGGGATTCCACCTTCCAATCAATCTCCGACAATCCTTTAGGCAAGCTTTGTTGATATTTGTGAAATCGACACACATTCTCTATCCTCCGTCAGATTTCTTCACCATGACGGGATTCGCAACCCAAATGGGATATTTTGCTTCTCGAATTATATCAGCTTGGAGTAATTCTTCAACCTCTTTGCAAGCAGCCTCATCTCTCTCGCTGGCGAGGTTTCTTTTCTTTTGATGTATCGGCTCTAGGTGCTGTATTCGTTGAGCTTATGCTCTGTGGAGAAGGTTGTTCCATCAATATTGAGCGTTCGAGGGATGTCGGTCATATCTCAGTATTCCCAAGTGAAGATATAAATGTTGGCTTGTAGTAGCTTGTGAAGCTTTTTTTTCGTTTCCGTAGGTAGTGAACCTCTGATGGTCACTTTTTTCTCAGGGAACAGAGGGTTGATAGAGATTTTCTCTTTGCTCGAATCTCCTTCTCTAGTTTCAAGGAGACATTCCCCTGGCCTTTCCTCTGTTTCCTTGATAGCCATGATTACCTTTTCTAGATCATAGGTCGAAGCTAGGGTATCAATCCCTTCGGGCATGTAGAACTTTACTAATTGGTGTATAGTAGATGCAATTATTCCCATTTTCATCATGACTACTCTTCCTAGCAGAATGTTATGCTGTGAGGTGGACCGGACTACTACAAAGTCTAGTGTTTTGGTCCTGGATAACGGTGGTTCTCCAATGGTGATATCGAGGTCTATCTCTCCGATAGGCCAGCATCTTTCCCCGAAGAATCTAACTAGAGGTATTCTTGGTGGACTTAGGCGGGCTTTAATGGCAAGGCTGAGCTGATTGAAGCAATGCTTATACATGATGTCTCATGCACTGCCACCATCCAGGTAAACTCGATGTACATCTATCTCGCAGATTCGTCCGTTGATTGTAACAGGTTTATCGGAGGGAGTGATGGTATCAAGTGCTGGGAAAGAGATCTCTTCCCAGTCTATCACTTCACTTTTTCTTCCCCTCTTGTAGGTCCCTAGTTTCTCGACGGCGAAGCATTCTGTGACCATCAGTATGGCGTTGTCTGCATTTGGTTTCTTTTCTTCGGGCTTAGGTTCTTGCTTCAGTGTCTTCGGGTTGCGTATGCCCTTTACCAGATGCGTTAATTTTCCAGATCTGACTGCCTCCTCTATGGCCTGCCTCAACTGTATGTAGTCGTCTGTTTCGTGCCCGAAGTCATTGTGAAAGTTACAAAATTTGCTTGTTTCCCTCATCTTCCCCTTGCTATTTAGCTTTGGTGGAGCTTTAAAAGCTTGGGCAGCTCTTTCGGTAGCTAGGATCTCTTTAGGCGACTTCATCAATGTTCCGAGGATCCCGGGGGTGTTTTCCCTTCGGTAAGGGGAAAACCTGTTCCATTCATTCCTTCTTCCAGGCTTCTCTTCGCGGTGACTTGCCTTTTCTTTTCGCTTAAAACCTTGAGATTCTTCGTATACGAAGCTATTGGCGGTGTCTTTAGCATCTAACCAAATGTATGCCTTGTCTAGCAAAGCTTCGTAAGTGTCGGGGAGATCTCGACTAAGATGCTCTACCAACGCTCGGGTCCTAAATCCGTATAAGAGTCTCGAAATTCTTTGCGACTCGGGGAGTCCTGGGATTTGTTAGGTTTCATCCGTATACCGGATGAGAAAAGCTCTCGAAGCTTTGTGATCCTTCTTCTTGATACTGTGAGCAGCAACATGGTTCTTCTTGTGTTTCTTTTGCTGGCTGAACTTCGACCTGAAAAGTCGTTTAAGGTCCTCAAAAATCGAGATGGAATCCTTTGCTAAAGATTCGAACCAAATTCTTGCATCGCTTTTGAGCACGTATGAGAATGCATGGCAAGCTATGGCAATGTCCCATCTTGACATTCGAGCCGCACCTTCGAAGATATTCATAAAATCATCAGGGTCATCTTTCCCCTCGTAATATCCCAGATGGGAAGGTATCTTCATCCCGATAGGTAGCGGGTGGTTTTGTATTGAAGATATAAAAGGGGTTTTCTGACTTTTCCAGGATTGGTCTAAGTATCCACCAACGTTTCCATTAGCTTCGTGGTGAAGATTGTTCGCTACGAGGGCGCCTCCGGCATACACATTTTGGTAGGGTAAGCTAACCCATGGATTACCTTCGTTCCATATTTGTGGCCTATAGGCAACAAAGCGTTTTGATGAGTCACCATGGGAATAACTCCTGTGGCTGGTGGGACCGTGCTGGTGTTAGGCATGTTTTGCGAAACAATGGGAAACAGACTCCCGAAGGTATATTGTTGCGTAACTCGTCCTCCGGTGTTGCCCAACGGGGTACTGGTGGTTATCATTGAATGAGCTGGTTGCGAAGGCACCGACTGAAGAGTGATGTTCGGAGGGATTGCCAGTTGTAAGATCTGGGGTTGGTTGGTAAGAGGGAGACTTCTTGTTGGTCTTGCCTCCATTTCTATTTCTTCGTCAACGTCCTTGCTATCATACGTGAGGGTTCGCCGGCTGTGTAGGTGACCCTCTTCTTGTAATTTTTTGATAACGGTGCGTGTGTTATCGTAGTTGTTGAGTATGAAAGTTTTGTCGATTAACGGCGGTGGCCCAGAATCACTCCGATCTGTGGTTGTTGGCATAGTAGGAGTGATAGGGGTCCGTGTCCCGGTTTCATGCTGGTCTACCTCAGATGGTAAAGAGAAACTGGGTGGTGGGTGATCAGATTCTGCCATGATCTTGTGTTTTTCTCAAACAAAGTAAATATTAAAGTGGAGTCCCACGGATGGCGCCAATTGTTTGTATAATTCTTGGCAACCCTTGTTAACGAAACAAGGATATTGAGATCTGATCGCTGAATGGACGATATAGTAGGATATTGTGATGAATGTATGATTGTTGGCAATTTCCCGAAGGTAGTACGAAGGTATCGTACTTTACGCCACTAAGATACGAAGGTAACTCATTGAGAGTATTGTATGTGAGTAATTATGACTTAGAGTGAATGTGTTCTCCAGGGATCATGTTCTCCTTTTTATAGGGTTAGGCAATAGCTCTATCACCAGCTTTCTAGGTAGATTCAGTCTTCGAGGCGATTTCTGATGAGACAAAGGGGACTTTCCCTTCGGCCGATTGCAGCTCCTGCTGGCTCAAGAAAGCCACCCTACAACATTCCTCTTTTGTCATTTGGATGTTAGTGTAAGCGTATTTGGTCAACCCGCTTACTTCTCTCCTTCAGTTTAGGTAATCTTGTGACTTTAGGAGAAGTCCTTGTCCATTGGTAACCGTGATCTCTTCGTCACTGTGTTCCTTCATTACCATTGCTTCGTATAACGGAAGTGGTTCCATACTGACTCTGAATATTGGGATTCTTATTTGGCAGCATTCTTCTTTTATCATTTGGGCGCCTTTATTTGAGTTTGGGGATATCCCGCCCTTGGTTGTATTTGACATATGTGTTCTTGTGATCCATTCTTATGTCATTTATCCCTGTTAGGCATGATATCTCCGTTAGCTTAGCTTCGTTTATCTTGTCGGGGGGATATACTATCACACACCAACGTCACTTTTGAAGAAGGGCAAAATTATATGCTTTGACGCTACCAATTCTCAAGCCTCCCTTTTCAACGGATCTTACCAAAGTGATACTACCGGAACCCTAAACAATGCAACCCAAAGTGATTCTAATTTCTTATAACAGTTTTCGGGCAACGAAAAAATGACAAATAATAAATTCCCAAACTCTCCAATGCCGGTTTAACAAGCGTCAATATACCTCCAGACAATTGCATATTAGATTTCCAATTAGAAAGACATGGTTTCAATTTGTCAACCAAGGTGAGTAAATGGTAGCTCATCTTGACTACACCCTGAGTAAATGCTAGCTCATCTTGACTGGAGCGTTGTTTACGTTATTTTTGATCCGGAATATATATATATATATATATATATATATATATATATATATATATATATATATATATATATATATATATATATATATATATATATATATATATATATATATATATATATATATATAATACGTCAAGAATTCGTAAAACACTTTTCATATCAACAACGCTCCATTCGGTACAAATTGCCACATCATCGGCATAAAACAAGTGCAAAACATTAATGCAAGCTACCCGAGCCCCAAGAATTAGTCCGTGAGTTACAGCATCTTTAAAGGCGATATGTAAACCTTCCATAAAAAAATAAATAAAACGGGCTAAGAGGGTCTCATCGTCTTAGGCCACGTTCAATCGGAAACTCATTAGTCGGACTCCCATTAACAAAAATAGATTCGCAAGCTGAGGATAAGCACATCATGACCCATCTATGCCATTTATCTCCAAAACCAAGAACACTAAACATATGATCCAAGAATCTCCAACTCACTAAGTCGTATGCTTTCTCAAAGTCGACCTTAAACAGTAACAACTTCTTTTGTTTTTTCTTGTACCACACTATCGCACCATCAAGTATATGCCTACTCGCAATAAATGTCGATTGCTCGACACTCACAATCACTTCACTATGCACTTAGTTGATATCTTGGTATCGTTACATAATAATCTTTGATATCGGCTACATAGTCACATTTTTATCTCGATATTAGAGCCCAAAAGTAATAAAGTTCCAAGCTTTGTCAGCAAATTATTCACTTTTTCGGTTAATATTGTAGAATTAATAATTACAAAGATGATGCAAAAAGAATCAGGAAAATCGGAGCTAAAACGGAGATTCTAGAGCGAAAACGGTGAAAGACAAGTTACGACCCAAGAAATCAAATTACAATCAAGAAAATCAAGTTATGATCCAGTGAAAATAGCAGACCAGGACAGGCCATACGGCTTGCCATATGGCCTGCCATAAGGGAAAACGGCCTGCCACAATACACCTAGGTCAAATGGCTTGCCAGCCCATACGGGCAGGCCATACGACTTGCCATATGGCTTGCCAGCCGTATGCAGGCAAAAATCAAGCTTATTTAAAAGGCACTTGTCATCCATTTTTCACACACCTATTTTCACTCTCTCACTGCAATACACTTTTTCTCACTAGAACTTTCAAGGAATTCTCACCTCTGAGCGGGAAATTAAGTACCCGGTGGCAAACGCTGAAGATTGTACTAGGAGCAGTCTAGAGGATATCAGCACTTGTAATGGTCCAGATCTCGTCTGTAAACGGTGAGCGCTTTCCTTAATCTAATAAAGTTATTTTGTTACTTTAAGTTGCTTTCATCTTGCAAGCTTATCTATCCGTTGCAAATGTTTATTATATGTTGAATATCTTATCTGAAACTTATGCTATTGTTATGCTGAAACCGTGACGATTTAGAAGTCTAATTTACGGACCACCTTTTCCACTTATTCACGTGGCTATAACCTAATATTAGGACCTGATCAACCCTAGGATACAAGGTAAGTTGTTATGTGTGCTTAACCTCACAATAGGGATATAGTACCTACGTACGGTTAATCATTTATCCGTCAAAGAAGAGCTGCCCATTTAGGTTGTGATTAGTGTAGTGACCCTAAGTTTTCCATGATTATATATTATATAAGATTAATATTTACATGAATAAATGTTTCCAACATATTAAGCAATCAAACTTGTTAAGACTTGATTAATTGAAAAGGATTTTGTGTTAACGTTTGACCACCCAGTTTATCCGATGATTCACAAACGTTATAACTTGTATATGACATGATACTATATATATATATATATATATATATATATATATATATATATATATATATATATATATATATATATATATATATATATATATATATATATATATATATATATATATATGTATATATATATATGTATATATATATATATATATGTATATATATATATATGTATATATATATATATATGTATATATATATATATATATATATATGTTTAACATGATGAAATGATAATTAGGTATCTCATTATGTATATTAACAATGAACTTTATACATAAAACAAGACTACTAACTTAAGAAATTCAAAACGATATCTATACGTAACGATTATTGTTGTAATAACATCTTAATATTTATATATTATATTAAGACATATTAGTAAATCATGTTATCATGATAATGTAACAATATAACATCTCATTAAATATAATAACAATGGGATTAATTACATTTAACGAGATCGTTAACTTATAGGTTTCAATACAACACTTACATGTAACGACTAACGATGACTTAACGACTCAGTTAAAATGTATATACATGTAATGTATTAAGATGTATTGATACACTTTTGAAAGACTTCATGACACATATCAAAGTACTTCTACTTAACAAAAATGCTTACAATTACATTCTCATTCATTTTCATCAACAATTCTACTCGTATGCACCCGTATTCGTACTCGTACAATACAGAGCTTCTAGATGTATATATTATTGGTATATACACTTCAATGATCAGCTCTTAGCAGCCCTCATTTAGTCAACAAACATGTGGAACCATCATTTGGCAACTAGCATGAATTATTACAATAAAAATCAAATTACAATTTGCATATATGGACACCCTTGGTCACGTTTTTGATGCACACACACAAACACATTTTCAATCAACTTTCATGCATCAAATTGATCTCTCATCTTGTTCTTAGTGTTCTTCATCATCTTCATCAAAATCTAAATCAATCTAGCTCATAAATCCAACCTTTGATCAACCTACAAAACAACTACTCAAGAACACTTCAATAACACTTTCAAGTTTGCAAGATTACTTCCAAGCTTTCAAAACCATTCCAAGTAATCATCCAAGATCAAGAAACCTTTATTATTTATATTAGGTTATCTTTCTTATTCAAGGTAATATTCATATTCAAACTTTGATTTGATTTCTATAACTAAAAACTATCTTAATTCGAATAGTAATCTTACTTGAAATTGTTTTCGTGTCATGATTCTACTTCAAGAACTTCCAAGCCATCAAAGATCCATTCAAGCTCAAGATTAATTCTTGTCATTTCCAGTAGGTTTACCTACTATATTTGAGGTAGTAATGATGTTCATAACATCATTCGATTCATATATATATATATATATATATATATATATATATATATATATATATATATATATATATATATATATATATATATATATAACTATCTTATTCGAAGATTTAAACTTGTAATCACTAGAACATAGTTTAGTTAATTCTAAACTTGTTCGCAAACAAAGTTAATCCTTCTAACTTAACTTTTAAAATCAGCTAAACACATATTCTATATCTTTATGATATGCTAACTTAATGATTTAAAACCTGAAACACGAAGAACATCGTAAAACCGGACATACGCCATCGTTGTAAAACCGGGGATTGTTTTGGTTTGGAAAAATAAAAACTATCTTAATCTTTGAATTTGAAGTTTGTTTTCTGGAAAAATGATATTTCATATGAACATGATACTATATCCAAAAATCATGGTTAAACACAAGGTTGAAGTATGTTTTTCAAAATGGTCATCAAGATGTCGTTCTTTCGATGGAAATGACTATCTCTTTCAAAAACGACTTGTAACCTGTATTTCCGACTATAAACTTATAGTTTTTCTGTTTAGTTTCATAAATTTCAGTTCGTTATGAAACCATAGTAACTTGAATCACTCAAAACGGATTTGAAACGAAGAAATGATGGCTAAAACAAAATTGGATAAATTTGCTAGTTTTAGCTACGAAAATTTTATAACAAATCTATACTAACCATAACTTAACTTACTTATATTGTATTATGCATATAGTCTAAAATATATTATGTAATCTTGATAGACTATAGACACGTATACAATGTTTTGACATATCATATTGACGTCATCTATATATATTATTTGGAATAACCGTAAGTCACTCTATATTGTGGTAATGCTCGAGTTAGCATATAGAGGGTCGAGATTGATTCTAAAATAATATATATATTTTGTGTTGTGATCGAGTCTGAGACATGTATACACTGTGTCGTGGATTGATTCGAGAAAATATATTGATTTATTTATGCACTACTAACTGTGGACTACTAATTGTGGACTACTAACGTGGAACTGCTAACTTAACAACTTAAAACGTCAACACATAATAAAATGTTGTGAATATATTTAGATCATACTTTGATATATATATATGTATATATTTGTTATAGGATCGTGAATCGACCCGAGGCCGAGTCTTATTTCCGACGAAGTAAAAATTGTGAAAGTGAGTTATAGTCCCAACTTTACTAGCTAATATTTTGGGATGAGAATACATGCAGATTTATAAATATTTTACAAAATAGACACAAGTACTTGAAACTACATTCTATGATGGATTACGAATACCGAATATCACCCTTTTTAGCTTGGTAACCTAAGAATTTGGGAACTGGCCCCAAATTGACACGAATCCTAAAGATGGATCTATGGGCACTAACGACCCCCATTCTGAGAGTTTGGATGCTTTAGTACTTCGATTATTGTACAGATGTGTTAATCCTGTACGTATACAGATGTGTTAATCCTGTATCTTTGGGGATATTCTATATGCATTATGTTAATGTCGGTTACCAGGTGTTCATCATATGAATGATTTTTATGGCTATTTATGAAGAATGAAATCTTGTGGTCTATTATTACAATCTACGATATAAGTTAAACCTATAACTCACCAACATTTTTGTTGACATTTTAAGCATGTTTATTCTCAGGTGATTATTAAGAGCTTCCGCTGTTGCATGCTAATTAAGGAAAAGATTTGGAGTTGGCATGCTTGTATTATATTGTTTAAAAACTGCATTCGGAATTACCTTTTGTTGTAACATATTAATGAAAAACCATTATGTAATGGTCGTATGTAAACGCTATATTTTAGATTATCATTATTTGATAATCTACGCTATATCCTTTAAACCTTTGTCGAGAAAATAAAGGTTATGGTTTATTTCAAAAAAGAATGCAGTCTTTGAAAAAAAAAGTCTCATATAGAGGTCAAAACCTCGCAACGAAACCAATTAATATGAAATGTTTATAATCATTATGAACGGGACATTTCAGTTGGTATCCGAGTATTGGTCTTAGAGAACCAGAAATTTGCATTAGTGTGTCTTATCGAGTTTGTTAGGATGCATTAATGAGTCTGGACTTCGACCGTGTTTTCTTTAAAAACGATTGCTTAACACGTTTGTTGGAAACTATATATCGTTAACATGTAAATAATATGTGATATATTAATCTCTTAACGTGCTTGCAATTGTGTGATAGATGTCTACCTCTAGTACAAATCCCATCGACTCACCCAATAATAATGAAGAGTCGAATGTATTTTGGGAAGATTCACAAATTCCGGAAGAAGAGGAACCGGAAGAAGAAGAGGATCCGGAGGAGGAAATATTAGGAACCACAGAAAAACAATTAAATAAAAGAAAATCCTCAACCGATTGACTAAAGTTAAAAATGGTCAATGGTGTTTCCGCCGAGGAAGAAAAATATTGGGAAGATTACCAATTTTTCGATGAATCGGATCTCGACGAGGATTCCGATGATGTTATAGAAATTATCCCGACCAAATTTAAAATAGCAAAAGAAAAAAATAAGGGAAAATCTATCAAAATAGAGAAACCCGAGTCCAAAACTGATGAACTCTATGTTAACATGAAATATCCCGATGGTATATATCGTAAACACCCGTATTTCTTAAACTTTAACTATAACCCGGGAACATCTAAGCTACCAGGTTTTTCTAGACCATTTGTGAAAAGGACGGCTCGTATTAGAGGAGCACCATGTATCCCTAGAAAATTAGCAAAACGAACTGAGTTCGAGAAAGAAGAAACGAGTGAGTCAGAATAAAGAGTTGAAGTCAATTTACTCTTATCATGTCGTGTAATAATGTTTGTATTCTATCATCCTTTACAATATCTAATTTATCATCTCTTTTACAGTATAAAAATACAAAATGGACGTTAAGGATAGACAACCGAATATTTTAGAAGACCTAACACGTGACATGATTGATAAAATCTTGTCAAGAGTTGGTCAGGATTCCTCGGCTCAATTGTTTATGGAAAAATTAGTTTGTAAGGCGTTTGAAAGACGTTTCAGGCATGTCTTGGTTTATAGAAGGCTTTCCTTTGATAGGTGATGTATATCGCATTGGGGAAACCTTAAGTTACGACATATTTTCTATAAGGCTATGTGTGCGGGAAACCCTAATGCAATTTTCCGCCACGGGTTGAGTGCCTATTTTGACTCCGAATATCCCAATATAGGATTTTATTCATTAAAAAGGGCTTCAAACATGCAACTTAAGGAAGCATGTTACGTTTACGGGTTAGTGATGTTCGCCTCTCATCAAATTGAGAAAAAGAACATCGGTTTGCAACTTCTTAATGAAACATTCCCACAAGTGACAGATTCAGTAGTTGGGTAAGAGATAAGGTTTTTAACTTGTTACGGCGCTGTTGGATATTACGTAACCCCCGTCCTTTTGACGACATTACAACGTGCTGCCTTGCCAACGGTCACACTGGTTATTCCCCACTTGATCAAGGATGGTAAATAGTACTAGTGAAACCCGAATGCATGACTTGTTTATGGTCTTATGAATTACGTGTCTTTATTGCCTTCACTGAACAGTTTGAGTTTCACTAGAATTGTCATAACAGCTGCCTGGTATTATGGTCATCGTGTGCCTATTTCATGCTGTATGTAAAATAACGGTATTGTATGACTGTATGATATTATATCGAAAGTTTAAGCGTGAAATGTTAATGAATTAAGTTTTTCATGATAGAATATTATTTCGATAGTAGTAGTTAATTTATGCGCTAGCTATTAAGTATGAACTTTAACGGGTAGGTACTACCCGAACTAAAATTATAAAATGCTAATATGAAGAAAAGGCTTTTATAAATAAGTTCATATTATGCTATGAAATACTATTGACTACTCCTAATATTCTATATGATTAACTTAACACTTTTGGCTATTTTTGAAGGAAATGGCACCGACTACTCAACAAAACTTGAATATGAGCGAAGAAGATTTCCGTCCATTCCTTGCTACAAACATAGCCGCAGTACAAGCTGCAATGCAAAACAACAACAATAACTCAGGGTCAAGCAGTGGAGTTAACTCCACAGGAAACCGTGTAGGATGCTCCTACAAGGCTTTCACTGCCTGTAAGCCTCTGGAATTCGACGGGACTAAAGGACCAGTCGGACTGAAATGTTAGACCGAGAAGGTCGAATCTGTGTTTGCTATAAGCAAATGTGCTGAAGAAGACAAGGTAAAGTACGCCACGCATACCTTCACAGGTACTGCGTTCACCTGGTGGAACACCTATCTCGAACAGGTGGGACAAGATACTGCTTACACACTACCGTGGTCAGCATTCAAACACTTGATGAATGAGCAGTACCGTCCCAGAAATGAAGTCAATAAGCTTAAAACAGAACTTAAAGAATTACGAGCGCAGGGATTCGATATCACCACTTACGAATGACTATTCACCAAGTTGTGTTTATTGTGTCCAAGAGTGTTCGAAGATGAAGAAGAGAAGATCGATGCATTTGTAAAAGGGTTACCAGAGAGAATTCAGGAGAATGTGAGTGCGAACGCGCCCACTTCAATGCAAAAGGCAAGACGAATGGCTCACAAACTTATAAACCAGATCGAGGGAAGAATTAAAGAGCAGGCGGCCAAGGAGGCCAAAATGAAACAAGTCAAGAGGAAGTGGGAAGAAAACAGTGACAAGAGTCACCACAGCAACAGTAACTATCGCTTCAACAATCAACATAACAATAACAACTATAATCGGACCATTTTTCGCCACAATAAACGCAATAACAACCACCCCAACAACAACAAAAACAACAACTACAATAACCGTGCTAACAACAATATCAACCGTAACAACAACCATCTCAACAACAACAACCACAATAATGACAACAAGAGGCATAAAACTCAGTGCCCAAGGTGTGAGACATATCATCCGGATAGGTTTTGTAAGGAGTTATGCACCAACTGCAACAGAACGGGTCATAGTACAGCGAAGTGTGACGTCTATGGACCTATGGCCAATAGAATTAACAGAGCAAATAATGTTATTACTTATTTTGGATGTGGAAAGCCCAGTCACTTCAAAAGTGACTACCAGAACCAGGGGAATACTAATGGACAAGGTCGTGGAAGAGTTTTCAATATTAATGTGGCAGAAGCACAGGAAGACCCAGTGCTTGTTACGGGTACGTTTCTTATTGATGAATGTTGACACCTATTTCCTTATGAGGTAAGGCTTAGTGTGTCAGCACAAATATTAGAAGTATCTAGCTAAAAGTGGGGGAATGTTGCCGATTGATGTTTATCCTCGGGAAATAATCCCTGCAGACCCGGTACACAGGTATAGAAACCTGTAGGGTGGCTTAATTAATCTTCATCCGCTGAGCGTTGAGCTACTAGCAGGATGACTTCTAGTGAGAGAAAATACTATGTGAGAGAGAAAGGTGAAATCTCTGGTCACAAGTTATCAGAGTGTCTGAATGTGTAAAATGACGACCCAAGGGGTCTATTTATAGTGATAGATCCACCGGAGTACTCGGGGACACGTGTCAGATGATGCTGCATTCTGTTATTCGTGATCCGATATTTACGCTGGATGTGACACTCTCCGGTCAGGGCTTAAGCGCTAGGCAGCCTTCAGGGCTTACGCATGACGGAGGCAGCCTGCACAGCGGAGAACGCTGGATGGGCAGTTTCACAAAACTGTTGTTGTCAGTATTTTTGATGCTAACTTCATGCGAATATTATGCCTTTATGCGTGTATACTATAGGATACACCATTAAGTCCCTCCAGTTTAATGACTTAAACGTTTGAAAAATGGTTAAGTTGTTAAACTTTTGCTAACACATCCCAAACAAGTCTTCACATTTCCCATTAGCATCGGGGAAAATGTTATTGATAATGATGACAGACGAATTTTACTGACATTGTTATGATTATTTTTAAATGGTTGAAACACTCCACGCGCCTCCAGCTGTAAAAAGAATTTCTTTGTACTCAACGTTTAAACTTGTCCATACACGTGTCACGATCGTGTCCATAAAAAATGCATTGATGAGTTCCTATATAAACCGCCATAACCTTTTACCTTCACTTTTTTACCTTTGCTCAAGATTCAAAAAGCATATTTCTGTACAAATCTTCATCGCTTTGTTCAAGCTATATTTTCAACTTTTTAAGGTTTTTCATTTTTCAAGGTTAGTTACACTTCATCTCGCTGTTATTTCTTATTAACTTTTCCTTTTCACATTATTACCATGGCTTCTGTGTCGAGTACCGGCCAAGAAAACGTAGAGCTTTCCACTTCAGAAACAACTGACCTTCCTGAGGTTAGCACGATAGCATCATCACTATCTGAGAATCACTTTGACGGTTTTAAGATTGCTTTCCATCATTTAAATAAACAAAACCCGAATCTTTCTACTACCAGTCAAAGGACCAACAAACCTCCTGCCGATAAAATTACTTTATACGCTTTACAACTCACCCATGGCAATCTCCGTATTCTTCTTACACAATTTCTTCTCCGCATCCTCAAATATTTCAAAGCCTACTTGAGCCAAATCCATCCTCATGGCCTTCAAAAAATTATTCTTTTTGAAATGTATTGCAATGCCTCCAATATAAAACCACGCCTTAAAGTTTTCATTTCTCTTTTTAGAATTCGAACAATTAGCCAATGTTGGCTCACCATTGACAACAAACCAAAAAAATATTTTGTTGGCAAAAATAAAGTTTCAAACTTAAAAGGCTGGAAGGATCCATTTTTCTTTGTTGATGAGACGGTTATTCCGGAAGCATATTCCGTTGTCTGAAAATGGAAGTCTATAGATGCTGACGGAGGAAAGGCTATCTCGGTAACAGCCGCAGAAAAGCGAATAATGAACCATCTTAAAGAACTTCTCCTTCCGCCCAGATCATACGAGAAGTATGAGGGGATTCTTGTTTTGTGTAAAGTAAGCCAAGAATGGCCAAGTACTTCTGTGCCAGTACTCTGCCAGAAGAACCAGGGTAGGATGTGTTATGATCATCCTAATACATATACATGTCTGTCTATTTTATGCCATTATTGCTTATATTGCTGTATTTGTCTATGTTTAATTTCTGCAAAACAAACCGAGATGCTAGTTCGCTCTGCTATCCTGTCACTAGATTTTGAGGATGACATTGAAATCACCGCCCGTGACAAAACCCCTGCCGAGCTAGAGGCAGAAAAGATTGAAGCGGAAGCTAAGGCTGCTGCTGCTGCTGCCAATGCTGAAAAAGAAGGAGAGAGCAGCAGTTGTAGCTCAGATAGTGAATCTGATTCTGAGCGGACAATGGAGGACACCACTACTGAGCAAGAAATAACTGGATCGGTTGATATTACTGGTGATACGCTCCTCAGCCCTCCTGTGATCAAAAAGACACCCAAAAAGGGTAAAGGCTCTAAGAGAGCAAAAAATGTGGAAGGGAGCCCTAAGCCAAAACGCTGAAGACGTATGCCAACATTGCCTTTTCTTAACATCGTATAAATCTTTGTTCATAACTGTTATGTCTGCTTATAATGCTAACTTATTTGATATGTTAGTGCGTTTAACAGATTCAGATGACGGCAAAGGAAAAACTGTTGAAGGAGGTGAGCGGAGGACGGAGGAGATCCACGAAAGTCAATTGGAGGAAATTATGAAAACTCCTGACCGGAATTTTACTCCGTTTGATGAAACAGATTTTCAAGAGCTGAGGCCGGAAGGTGACTCCTCCTACCATTCTCCACCCCCTATTACCACTATCCCTGCCGTCACATCCACAAATGTTCCAGATCCACCAATTCCTGCTCATGTGAGTGCGCTGCAGGCGTTTATTGATGACCCTGCCACTAAGTGTACAGATTTCTTGACTCTACTTCAGGTACCAATGATAAAACAATTTGTACTTATGTGCTTGCACTTTATTTATATGAATTGTTGATATTGACCGTAACGTTCTTCTTTTGCAGGGTTATGCTGTTTCAGAGCTGAATCCACACTTCACCGCTCTTCGTTCTGAACAACTTAGGCAGTCAACTGCTGCAGCTGCTGTGTTGTTGATGAACCACCTGCAGTCTTCTTTGCAATTATAGCAGCATCAGGAGTTCATTCTTGAGATAGCCCGTGCTAAAACGACTGAAGGTGCAAATGCTCGCAAAAGAGCTACTGAAGCTGAACGTGCTTTGACCAAAACTTAAGAAGCTTTGAATGCTAAGGAATCTGAGTTAAAAGGTGCTCAGGATGTTGCTGCTATCTTGCGAGAGGAGAAGGAGAGAGTGGTGGAAGTTGAGAAGAAGAAGGTTGAAGAGGAGAAGTTGAAGGTTAGTGAACTAGAGAGTCAGCTGAATGCCTTAAAGCTAGAGTTGAATGTTGAGAAAGAGAAGGTTGCTGAACTCCTACGCAGGGCGGAAGCCGGTGAAGGTAATTTTACTGAACTGAAGAAGGGGATACCGGGTGTAATAGCTAAAGTTCTTGGATCTCAACTTGTTGGGAATCCTTACAATGATTATGTTGATGCTATAGTCACTCATTCCATTTCTGATGTTACCAACATAGTAACCAAATGCCTTGCCCCAAACCAGCCTCTTCCTCCTGCCATTGCTTACCTGATGCGTCCCGAAACCTTGGAGAGAGTCAATGAGACAAGGGACAAACTAATAAACCTCAAGATTGACATCTATGATGATGTGTGTAATAGGGAAGAATCATCCGCCAAGGATGTTCTTGGTGTTGAATTTGCATGAACTCTGTAACAACTTATGAACAATGATAAATATATCTGTCTTATTTAAACTTTCTATGTTACCACTCTTATGATTATGTTTGTCTTTATGCTCTTTCTAAATACTTGGATTTCTCTTGCTAAAAGATAAACTTGATTCGCACCAAGCATATGATAAATTCTCTATGTATAATTGTGTATTACATAACTTAATAAGACATACTGAAAAGTGTTTGATATAATTCTGATGAAGATGCCTTTCACTGTTAACTTCTTCTGAATTAACAACATACAAAATATTGAAATTATACTTTGCAAATATTATGCCTTCAAATAATTTGCAGGACATTAGAGTCCATCATACGTTTTTCGTCATGAAATTAATGAGGAATAGTTATGAAGTATTTTTGAAGAGTAGTTATGAATTAGTAACCTTTTCGTCATACGCCTTACGTCATAAAGTTTATGAGGAAGAGTTGTGAAATATTTTTGCCTTCATATAATATAGGAACTTCTTTCATTTTGTGAAGTAAGTCTTTATAATATTTGTCATGACAAGTATCTAGTTTTTCATTTTGCCTCGGTGCGTTCTAGTAAAACCTTAACGTTTTCTAGCCGATTCCTTGCGCCTTTTGCTGACCGGCACAAGAGCATCCGCCATCGAAAGTATAAAAATACTCTCCTTCTGTGGGCAGGATATAAATGCAATGTTTTACATTTGTCACATGCAGCGCTTTGCATAAGAAAAAGATAAAATTTTATTGATTGATAGTGCGCATTACATAAACAATTCATTATGAATTTGGGTGGATCAGGCCTAATTAGTACATTATGAAAGTTTAATGTATGCTGTTGTAAACATATGCATTGTAGCATAACTACAATGGTGTACAATAAAATGATAGAATTTGCTCTTCATAAAATGCTAAAATTTGATCTTCATATGCCAAACGCCTAGCGTTGTCCAGCCTGAATAGTTGATTACGGTATAAAAAACTCCTAAACTTCATCATCTCTGAACAATCGATTATGCCTTCTCCGATTTGCCCTGCCCTCTGGAAAATTTGCAAATGTAGATCGTTCTCTAGTTGGGGCTACATACTGTGAATGTATGGTAGCCACTCCGTTAGGAGTTGGAAATCTGATCTCCGCATGAGCAGTGGATGCAACTGCTCCAAACCTTGCCAATGCTGTCCTTCCAAAAAGGACATTAAACCGAGAAGTGCCTTCCAAAATAGTGAAATCAATTGTTTCAGTTCTCAGCAATGGGAATGTTCCCATAACAACCTCTAAACGAATTCGCCCCATGGCATTCATCGGTGTTCCTGTCAATCCTGAAACCTTCAAATTTGTCTGCCGAGCCCTATAATGTATGTGCCTTGGAAAAGTTCTCAAACAATGCCAATAGATGATGTCGGCTTCACTGCCTGTATCCGTGTAGATACAGCTAATGAACTTGTTTGCAATTACTGCTGATATGACCACTGGCTGGATGGATAAAGTCCAATTTTGAATTGGTTGAGAAATGATTGGGGCATATCTTCAGCCTTCAACATTTTTTTCTGACTGCTCACCGTCTTCATAGCAACTATCATTGAACCACACCATTTTGATTACCACTTCTGGAGTTGGTTCACACTCTCCGTATTGGTGTCTGTTTTCTCTTCTGCCATGCTCTTCCCTTCTTCTATTCTCATCACGATGTCCTCTTCGACCATCACTTTTCTGCCATGCAAATTTCTTTTTAGGATCATTTCTTCTGTATTGCTTTCCTGGTAACAAGTGATTTAACTCCTCTGCCTTAATCTTTGCAATGATTTCCCTCATCAAAGACTTGCAATTATCTGTGTCATGACACCACGCCTCATGAAAGTCACACCATAGTTCACTTCTTGGGCATCTATTTCCTCTATAGGTGCTGGAGGATTGAAAGCAGACCGAATAGGTTCAGTGAAAAGAATCTCCTTAGGAGTTTTGGTTAACGCCATTATCAACGGATGTCTCTCTAAGGGACTCCTGTTATGATGAAAATCATTGGGATGATTGTTGCCTCTCCACCTGCCATTAGAATTGTCATTCATCCTTTGGTTTCGATCAAAATACCATCCTCTGTTGTGTGGTTTGGAACTGTTGTTGTTACTATCAAACTTGCCTGATCCTCGCTCGCCGGCTCGAACATGCTTTTGTGCATCTTCCAATGCTTGGTGCAGAGTTTTTGGCAGGTCATACCTTAACGTATGAACAAGTGCACTAAACCTTTGTTGATCCAAACAAAAAATAAAACCAGATACTAGTTGCGACTCTGGACAGTCTGGTATTTTTTTGCTTCATGAAATGTCCCGTTCATATTGATTATAAACGTTCCATATTAATTGATTTTGTTGCGAGGTTTTGACCTCTATATGAGACGTTTTTCAAAGACTGCATTCATTTTTAAAACAACCATAACCTTTATTTTATCAATAAAGGTTTCAAAAGCATTACGTAGATTATCAAATAATGATAATCTAAAATATACTGTTTACACACGACCATTACATAATGGTTTACAATAGAAATATATTACATCGACATAGGTTTCTTGAATGCAGTTTTTACACAATATCATACAAACATGGACTCCAAATCTTGTCCTTATTTTAGTATGCAACAGTGGAAGCTCTTAGCATTCACCTGAGAATAAACATGCTTTAAACGTCAACAAAAATGTTGGTGAGTTATAGGTTTAACCTATATATATATATCAAATCGTAACAATAGACCACAAGATTTCATATTTCAATATACATCCCATACATAGAGATAAAAATCATTCATATGGTGAACACCTGGTAACCGACATTAACAAGATGCATATATAAGAATATCCCCATCATTCCGGGACACCCTTCGGATATGATATAAATTTTGAAGTACTAAAGCATCCAGTACTTTGGATGGGGTTTGTTAGGCCCAATAGATCTATCTTTAGGGTTCGCGTCAATTAGGGTGTCTGTTCCCTAATTCTTAGATTACCAGACTTAATAAAAATGGGCATATTCGATTTCGATAATTCAACCACAGAATTTAGTTTCACGTACTTGTGTGTATTTTGTAAATCATTTATAAAACCTGCATGTATTCTCATCCCAAAAATATTAGATTTTAAAAGTGGGACTATAACTCACTTTCACAGATTTTTACTTCGTCGGGAAGTAAGACTTGGCCACTGGTCGATTCACGAACCTATAATAAATAGGTACATATATATCAAAGTATATTCAAAATATATTTATAACACTTTTAATATATTTTGATGTTTTAAGTTTATTAAGTCAGCTGTCCTCGTTAGTAACCTACAACTAGTTGTCCAAAGTTAGATGTACAGAAAAAAATTGATATATATTATCTTGAATCAATCCACGACCCAGTGTATACACATCTCAGGCTAGATCACAACTCAAAGTATATATATTTTTGGAATCAACCTCAACCCTGTATAGCTAACTCCCACATTACTGCATATAGAGTGTCTATGGTTGTTCCAAATAATATAAACACATGGGTCGATATGATATGTCAAAACATTTGCATACGTGTCTATGGTATCCCAAGATTACATAATATATTAGAATACATGTATAATACAATATAAGTTAGCTAGAATATGATTAATATAGATTTGTTACCAAATTTCACGTTGCTACAACAAGAACAATTATCCAATCTTGTTTTACCCATAACTTCTTCATTTTAAATCCGTTTTGAGTGAATCAAATTGCTATGGTTTCATATTGAACTCTATTTTATGAATCTAAACAGAAAAAGTATAGATTTATAGTCGGAAATATAAGTTACAAGTCATTTTTGTAAAGGTAGTCATTTCAGTCGAAATAACGACGTCTAGATGACCATTTTAGAAAACATACTTCCACTTTGAGTTTAACCATGATTTTTGGATATAGTTTCATGTTCATAAGAAAAATAATTTTCCCAGAAGAACAACTTTTAAATCAAAGTTTATCATAGTTTTTAATTAACTAACCCAAAACAGCCCGCGGTGTTACTACGACGGCGTAAATCCGGTTTTACGGTGTTTTTCGTGTTTCCAGGTTTAAATCATTAAGTTAGCATATCATATAGATATAGAACATGTGTTTAGTTGATTTTAAAAGTCAAGTTAGAAGGATTAACTTTTGTTTGCGAACAAGTTTAGAATTAACTAAACTATGTTCTAGTGATTACAAGTTTAAACCTTCGAATAAGATAACTTTATATGTATGAATCGAATGATGTTATGAACATCATTACTACCTCAAGTTTTCTGGATAAAGCTACTGGAAATGAGAAAAATGGATCTAGCTTCTAAGGATCCTTGGATGGCTTGAAAGTTCTTGAACCAGAATCATGACACGAAAACAGTTCAAGTAAGATTTTCACTTGAAATAAGATTGTTATAGTTATAGAAATTGAATCAAAGTTTGAATATGAGTATTACCTTGTATTAGAAAGATATATTACTGTAAATAAGAAAGATTTCTTGAGGTTGGATGATCACTCTACAAGATTGGAAGTAAGCTAGCAAACTTGGAAGTATTCTTGATTTTATGAAACTAGAACTTGTAGAATTTATGAAGAACACTTAAAAATTGAAGATAGAACTTGAGAGAGATCAATTAGATGAATAAAATTGAAGAATGAAAGTGTTTTTAGGTGTTTTTGGTCGTTGGTGTATGGATTAGATATAAAGGATATGTAATTTTGTTTTCATGTAAATAAGTCATGAATGATTACTCATATTTTTGTAATTTTATGAGATATTTCATGCTAGTTGCCAAATGATGGTTCCCACATGCGTTAAGTGACTCACATGGGCTGCTAAGAGATGATCATTGGAGTGTATATACCAATAGTATATACATCTAAAAGCTGTGTATTGTACGAGTACGAATACGGGTGCATAAGAGTAGAATTGTTGATGAAACTGAACGGGGATGTAATTGTAAGCATTTTTGTTAAGTAAGTGTCTTGAAGTCTTTCAAAAGTGTATGAATACATATTAAAACACTACATGTATATACATTTTAACTGAGTCGTTAAGTCATCGTTAGTCGTTACATGTAAGTGTTGTTTTGAAACCTTTAGGTTAACGATCTTGTTAAATGTTGTTAACCCAATGTTTATAATATCAAATGAGATTTTAAATTATTATATTATCATGATATTATGATGTACGAATATCTCTTAATATGATATATATACATTAAATGTCGTTACAACGATAATCGTTACATATATGTCTCGTTTCAAAATCATTAAGTTAGTAGTCTTGTTTTTACATATGTAGTTCATTATTAATATACTTAATGATATGTTTACTTATCATAATATCATGTTAACTATATATATAACCATATATATGTCATCATATAGTTTTTACAAGTTTTAACGTTCGTGAATCACCGGTCAACTTGGGTGGTCAATTGTCTATATGAAACCTATTTCAATTAATCAAGTCTTAACAAGTTTGATTGCTTAACATGTTGGAAACACTTAATCATGTAAATAACAATTTCATTTAATATATATAAAAACATGGAAAAATTCGGGTCACTACACTTCAAGCGTGTATCTCTTCATGAAATTACTCAAGGATTCATTAGGATGCATCGTTATTTCATGTGCATCAAGATGTGTCAAAGTGCAGCTACAAAGATTTTGATATTGCATAACAAACTTTGCACGAAGGTCCAAATAACTTGTTATACTTCTTGATGGCAAACTAGCAAACCATTCCCTTGCCATTTTCTGCAACACCATAGGAAACATATGACAAGCTACCTCATCATCCCAATGCTGCAACCTCATTGCACCTTCAAACATGGTAAGAAAATCTTCAGGATCTGTAGTACCATCATATACTCCAATTGCCGGTATGCTAAGATTTCTGGGTAACGAATAGTTAGCAATTTGATCAATGAAGCATTGAGTGGATTCTGCCATAGCTGGTGGCTTTGTAGCTTGCTCTCCAGTAATTAGAGAGAGAAAATTATCTACAGCCACAGCGCGGACGGCGGGCTGCGCTAAGCGTTCCTTATATTTTGTCGGGGCTGTCTGCTTAAGGATTCCATTTAAAAGTAATGCTGCTTTCTTCTCAAACATGAACTCCTCTTTCTCATCATTCTCTTCTTCAGAATCACTGCCAATATAGCTTAATTCATTATCATCTTCAGAATCATCAAGAAGACTGCCCAATTTGTCAAGTATTCTGGATAAATTGTACTTTGATATAGATTGCTTCTTCATGATTTGCTTATCTTTACCATCCGTCGTCCGTCGAAAGGATGTAAATGATATACATCACCGTGGTTGCATCAATGGTCATTTCTCTGGATTAAGAACGAAATTTTGACGCCTTTCTGCACTTTTGGTTGTTGTTTCCTCGATTATTGGCCTTTTCCCTGGATTAGTGGCCAAATATTTAAGCCTTTCTGCGGTTTCAGTTACTGTTTCTTCAATTGTGCCTTTCGGTGGCTGAACAGGTGCATCTTCTTCGGGCATTGACGGATAAGTTGTCATGCTTTCTGTTAATGGATTGTTGAATGTTTCGAGTATGCTTCTGGATGGGGATTCAGTTGTTTTTGTTCCTTTTCCGTTCCGCGTGTTCTTAACATTAGTAGATGGCGCCATTGTTGACACCTATTTCCTTATGAGGTAAAGCTTAGTGTGTCAGCACAAATATTAGAAGTATCTAGCTAAAAGTGGGGGAATGTTGCCGATTGATGTTTACCCTCGGGAAATAATCCCTGCAGACCCGGTACACAGGTATAGAAACCTGTGGGGTGGCTTAATCAATCTTAATCCGCTGAGCGTTGAGCTACTAGCCGGATGATTTCTAGTGAGAGAAAATACTATGTGAGAGAGAAATGTGAAATCTCTGGTCACAAGTTATCAGAGTGTCTGAATGTATAAAATGACGACCCAAGGGGTCTATTTATAGTGATAGATCCACCGGAGTACTCGGGGACACGTGTCAGATGATGCTGCATTCTGTTATTCGTGATCCGATATTTACGCTGGATGTGACGCTCTCCGGTCATGGCTTAAGTGCTAGGCAGCCTTCAGGGCTTACGCATAATGGAGGCAGCCTGCACAGCAGAGAACGCTGGACGGGAAGTTTTACAAAACTGTTGTTGTCAGTATTTCTGATGCTAACTTCATGTGAATATTATGTCTTTATACGTGTATACGATATGTTACACCATTAATGAAAAACTTGTTTATGTTTTATTTGATTCGGGTGCGGATAGAAGCTATATGAGTAGAGATTTTTGTGCTAAATTAAATTGTCCATTAACGCCTTTGGATAATAAGTTTTTACTCGAATTAGCAAACGGTAAATTTATTACGGCGGATAAAATATGTCAGAACCGGGAAATTAAATTAGTTGGCGAAACGTTTAAGATTAATTTGATACCAGTAGAGTTAGGGAGTTTTGATGTGATAATTGGCATGGATTGGTTGAAAAAGGAGAGAGCAGAGGTTGTATGTTACAAAAACGCGATTCGTATTTGATGTCAAAGTAGAGGGGTATAAAATACTATTAATTTTTACAAGGAAAAAACTATTAAATACGATACAATTTTACACAAGATATTTATTTATTTATAGAATGGATATACTTAAACCTTGCTACAACACTTATAGGCAGTGTACCTAATCGTACAGTAGTGTAGTTTTTAGTAAGTCCGGTTCGTTCCACAGGGAAATCTTTAAACAAAGCTCAACGCTATATTAGTTTACTTTTATAAAAATACAAATATATATATAAGTAATATTATTATTATAAAGGGGGGTTTTTACCGTTTAATGACCGGTTTGTCGATTTTAAGACTTTAGTCGCAGTTAAAACCTAATGTAAAATATTAAAAATAAATACAAGACTTAAATTAAAGCGTAAAGTAAATAACGATAATGAAATTTCGAATAATAAAAGTGCGATAAAATAAACTTGCGATAATTAAAGAGTACAATAATTAAAAGTGCAATTAAATAAAATAACAATAAAAATGCGATAATTAGAAGTGCAATTAAATATAAAATAAAGGAAATTAAATATGAAATAAAAGAATTATGCTTATTTAAACTTCCGTAATCATGATGTTTGACGTGTTGATTTTAGTTTTATGCCCATGGGTTAATTGTCCTTTGTCCTGGATTATTTAATATGTCCGTCTGGTTTTTGTCCATAACAGTCCATCAGTCATAAATATAAAGTGCGAGTGTCCTCGTCAAATTATTCTTATACCCGAAGTTAAATATTCCAACTAATTGGGGATTCGAATTGTAACAAGGTTTTAATACTTTGTTTAATGAATACACCAGGTTATCGACTGCGTGTAAACCAAGGTTTTACTACTTTGTTAACAATTACACCAATTACCCTTGAATGTAATTTCACCCCTGTTTTAATTATTATAGTGGCTATTAATCCATTCCCGTGTCCGGTTAAATGAACGATTATTCGTACATATAAATACCCCGCCCATCGTATCCGATCGAGTGTATATGGTAATTTATAGGGACGCCCAATTGTAAATCTTTATATTAACATTAACAAACTTTCATTTAGTTAAACAAATATAAAGCCCATTAATAGCCCATAGTCTAATTTCCACAAGTGTCGTTCTTTTGTCCAAACCCCAATTATGGTACAAAGCCCAATTACCCAATTTTAGTAATTAGCCCAACATCATGATTACTTCGTTTTTAAATAAGCATAATAATAACTTAGCTACGAGACATTAATGTAAAAAGGTTGAACATAACTTACAATGATTAAAAATAGCGTAGCGTTACACGGACAGAATTTTGACTTACACCCTTACAACATTCGCTAACATACCCTTATTATTAGAATTAAAATTAAAATTAAAATATAAATTATATATATAAATATAAATTTTACGTATGATAAGAGAAGAAAAAGATGATGATTTTTTTGATCAGAATTCGGTTTGCTTTATAGGCAGAGTTAATTTTTGGGGCTCCGCGACTCGCGGCAAAATCCTCTTCAAACTCCGCGAGTCGCGGAGGATGAATTTACAGCTCACACCCTTGGAGTCTTTCTCTGCCGACGGTTTTTAATATATATATATAATATATATATAATTAATATAATTAATTATATATTATATTATATTTATATACATAGTTAACTTGTAATTTTTAGTCCGTTGCGTCGAGCGTTAAGAGTTGACTCTGGTCCCGGTTCCGGATTTTCGAACGTCCTTGCGTACAATTTAATATCTTGTACTTTGCGTTTTGAATCTTGTACTCTTGTAATTTCGAGACGTTTCTTATCAATAATTGGAACTTTTTTGATTGTCTTTTGTACTTTTGAGCTTTTTGGTCGTTTGCGTCTTCAATTCGTCGAATCTGTCTTTTATCTTCACCTTTTATTATTTAAACGAATATCACTTGTAAATAGAACAATTGCAACTAAAAGCTTGTCTTTCTTGAGGAATAATGCTATGAAATATATGTTCGTTTTTAGCATTATCAAATATTCCCACACTTGAGCGTTGCTTGTCCTCAAGCAATATCGTCTTGAAATACTAGAATCACTTCTTTATTCTTCACACTTTGTACATCAGTGAATTCTATACGGCGGTATAAACAATGGTAGTAACGATATGGTTTACAGTCCCACATGACTATAAAAAATTTAGATCCATTAAGGAAATTGGATCTTTATGAAAACATTTGATCTTTTGAAAATTAAATCTAGTTTTTACCCTAGATAAGTTTTCCGGAATAACCCTTTACCGGTGTTTGCAAAATATTTTTGTGGATTTGGTGGGTTTTAGATTTGAAAATTTTAGCTCAAAACTTGCGGTTTTGTGTCACCCACTTGCTAACCTTGTATTAGGAAAGCAACACGTCCAGTTTACTTGTTCCGTATATTACCTTTCGGCAAACTACCGTCCGGTTGTAAAGGAAAGCGTTGAACAAGCAACTGTTAAGGCAATGTCCCGTGACATGCTTTTAATTATGGTCTATAACGTGTCAGACGCAATTACTATCCTTGGTAGGAGCAATAGTAAAGCTCACCCTTATAATTTTTCGGTCTGGCACAAGGTCCTGTCTTTGACCATGCTATGCAACCACCGTTCTTACGGTTGACACCTGATTTGGTTCAGGTGACCTAATGAATTCCAGGTGAATTCCTAGGATTTTACGTTCAATGGTAATGAACGCATTGAAAATAGGGTTTTCAGAAAATAAATCGGTTTGTAATTTTGATCAAAATATTTTCTCGTTCAAGCTCGAGTTTAGATATCATTGAATTCCATGAGTTTGAATTCTCAATCTTTAAGGTCAATCTCTAGGATTGAGTAATATCAGTCTTAAAAGCTGATTTTTAATCTTTAAGGAGATTATCCTTTCTGGGGATCTGATTCATTAGTCTTATCCAGCTAATTTGCATGGTGCCCCCCCATTGTACGAGATAAATCCTTCTCATGGTTAGGATAAATCTGACCACATGGCGACCCTGTTTAATGCTGAGGTCCGTGGATTTCCTGCTGATTTTAGTGATGACTTTTCTAGATTTTTCGTCAACCTACAGCTGGTCTGCACGACAACTTCATGACCTAAATCAAGAAGCGCGTGTCTTTTTCGGAAGACTTTACTTCCTTTTAATGATGGAATTGATTCATCGTGTAGATCCATCTCTTCTTTTCTTTCATCGGGTAAAACAGTTTAGTTTAGTCTAAAGCAAAAGTATTTTCAGTTATTTGTTACAGATATATGTGACATATGTTTAAGATAACTTGGTAAATTTTCCCACACTTGGCTTTTATTTTCCTTTTTATCGTCCTCTATTCCATTTTAAATGAATTTTAACATTTTAGTTTGTTTCTTAATTTATGTCCTTTCCGAGGTAACAATAATTTCGGTGTTAAAACCTAGTTTTATCGTTCATAAATATGTATAAACATGATTTTGAATTCATTTAATTGAAAATTTTGAAAAATTTTACTAGAATTGGGTAGTCAGTATATAAGACCAGGGCTGTTCTTTATTATCAGAGAGCACTAGATTCTAATACAACTACTGCTTTACTAGTATTTTTAATGGTAACCAAGTGTATAAAGTAAAAAATTTTAAAATCCGAAAGAATTTAACCCCTTCCCACACTTAAGATCTTGCAATGCCCTCATTTGCAAGAAATCAGTAACAATTTAAATTATTGAGGGTGATTTGTGTGAAAATGATTAAATTTTACCAAAGTTTCCAAATATATTGGCGTTTGTTTGCTGAATGATAAATGGTGCACATCATTTGTTCATTCCGTCTTGTTGTTATTTCACATATATTTTGCATCTTGTCGTCAAAATTAGTTGCTTTTGCTGAACTTAATGCCATTCTTTGAAAATGCGTTGTTTTACCCTGTTGTGTACATAAGATAAACTGCAAACATATATACATATTTTTGAAGTTTGGTATATTACCCCACATTCAAAAATTATTAAAATCTAAGAATAAAAGTTAGACAATTATAAAAATGATTACAATATTAACAAAAGTATTAAACGTATCAATAATTACAAATTACAAAATAAAAATAATAAGTAAACTAAGGATGATATTGGTACCAATAGGGGTTCCAGGCATAACCATAAGTGCTATAGAATGCTTCGGCAGGGTCATACGTAGGATATGGTGGCTGCATCTCTATAGACCAAGGAGGGAAGATGGGTTTCGGTGTAGGAATATAGTTTCTACCTATATGTTGGCAATGAGCTATGATCTGGTTCTGATGAACTTGCCAATCTTCAAATGCTCTCTGTCTAGCATTTTCGTATTCCTGAGAAGCTATAAACCTATGCATTTCTTGCATCTCATTCCCCCCTCCTACATTACCTTGCTGCTGGTTTCTCTCCACCTGTGGATGTCTACCATGGTATCGTACTGCGGCGTTATTTCGCCTCTTCAAAACTTTCGCACCATGGTATACATTTAAACCTATAGTATCGCGGGGTTCCGGCTCTTCTAGTAATAATCCCCCCCGACTTATATCCACACCGAGATATTCACCAATCAAAGTAATAAAAATACCACCTCCTATTATGCTATGTGGTCGCATCCCCCGAACCATAGCTGATAAATAATAACCCACGCAATATGGTATACTTACAGCGCTCTTTGGGTCTCGAATACACATATGGTAAAACAAATCTTGTTCATTTACCTTTTCTTTGTTTTTACCCCTTTGTGTAATCGAATTAGCTAAAAACCTATGTATCACTCTTAATTCGGCTCTATCTATATCCAAATAAGAGTAATTTCCCCCTTTGAAACGGTGATGGCTTGTCATTTGACTCCACACACCGTGTGTATCAAAATTCTCATCTATCTTTCTACCGTTTAGTATCAATCCTCTACAATCGGCAGATGCTAACTCCTCAGGCGTATATATACGTAAAGCCTGAGCCATGTCCAGTAAAGACATGTGGCGTATCGAACCGCCTAACAAAAATCTAATAAAAGAACGATCGGTTAAACTGGCTACCCGATCATTCAACTCTATACTACATAACAATTCTTCACACCATACTTTATATACAGGTCTACGTATGGTGAATAAATGTACCCAGTCATTAAAAGAAGAATTACCATACCTCTGTACAAGTAATTCCCTAATTGGCCCGGCCAATTCTACAGCTTCTAAGGGTCCCCATTCTATGACCCTCGGTACCTCAACAACCTTAGAATGAAGAGTATGCAAACCCCGTTGATATTTTGGATAATCTATCCAAAGTCTGTCAAATCTCAGGTTCGGGTGCAATTCTTCCAAGTGCATATCGGAAAAGGTCATGACTGGATGAGGTATATCCTGCTTGTAGTAGTTATCCACCTCCTGTTGTTCCAAATTCTCAGCAGGAGCATTGCGGGCTTGGGATGAAGATTCACCCCTTTCATTCTGCAAAACACATCAAACACAATTTTTGTGCATCCAAATATGCATTAGTGTCAGCAAAATCATCAATCAAAATAATTACAATGACATTATCAATTTATATCAAACTTAAGCTCATTTTCACATTTTTATCAAATCTACACTTTTTCAAATAAGCATATACGAAAATGTTTGCCAAGTTCATAAGCATTCAACTCAAATAACATGTCAAAATAATCATTACTAGCAATTAAACAAGTCTCAAATGGCATTATCTTTCAAAAATCAAGTTCATGAATTTTAGACTTGAAAAAGTCCACTTTAATTCTCAAAATCATGTTTAGGCTCAAAGTTTGGATCATTTAACTACCTAGACATGTTACACTACTCAATTTAGCAATAATTCATGACAAAAATCGGCCATAACCTGTTTATATCAAAAAAAACCCAAATTGCTCAAGAACACAAACCCTAGATTATTCAAAATTTGAAGTTTAAGGCTTCTAATCATGTTAAACAGCATCAATCTAGGTTATACAAGCATAATACATAAACAATTTAAGTCTAATTACACTAAAAAGCATCAAAATCAAATTGGGGAAAAATTTTCTCATGAACATCAAATTTCGAATTAAATGGTGTTTATGTGTAGAAATTTACCGTTTTTCTTGAGTAATTCTTAGATAGCATCCTTCTCAACATGATTTTAGCAAAAGATTTGGTGATTAACGGTTAAAAATTGGGATTTTTGGGGGTGTTTTTCGGGTTTTTCGGGTGTTTTTCGCAGTTTGTTTGGGTGGGGGAGTGAAACTGATCAGTTTGCAGCTCTTATTTTTTTTTTCTGTAATCCGGCTCTCCCGCGAGTCGCGGAGATTTACCCTCCAAACTCCGCGACTCGCGGAGCTTTTATTTATTTTTTTTTTATTTTTTTTTTATAATCATTAACTTATTAAAACAATTAAGTAATTAATTTTAAAATTTTGTTTCCCTTGTTATTTAGGACGAGGTCGTTTCGGATTGATGTCCTAGTCCGTCCCTTGACAAAATTTTAAAATTTGTCTTTTTGTAGCGATTGTTTTAAAAGCTAAGATTTTTGGGTTTTTTCAATGTTTTTGGCATACTTTAATTCAATAAGATTAAAAATAATGATAATAAAAGTTCTCGTCCCTCCCTCGGGTAAAGCAATTTTGGTTCAAAGACCTAGTCTTCAACTTACGACGAATTTTAAAAATCATATTCTTAACTTAATGAGATAAAGTAAATTTTTGTTTTTAAATTCACACAACTTAAATATAAAATTCAAAATTTTTATTAAAAATTCACACTAAACTTAAAATTTAAAATGCATAAAATTAAAAATTTATATTTTAAAAATTAAAAATTCACACCAAACTTAATTTAAAAATTCATATTATAAAATTTTCAAATATTTACAATTTTAAAAATATTGTTTTTACAAAGTTTACAATATTAATTTTAAATATTAATTTTAAAAACATGGTAAAAATAAAATTAAAAATCTTTTTGTCTTTTTATCCCACTTTAATCAATCAAATATTATCAAAAATATGCGCCCCTCTTTTCGGTAAAGTAATTTCGGTTCCAAGACCTAATTTAACTCATGACGAATTTTTGAAATATTTTTGGTTTGATTGAATAAAGATATTTATACCTTAAGAATAAACGTTAAATTTCGCAGTGATGTAATAAATTTTTGAATGATATCAATAATTTCGGTCGCCAAACCTAATTTTATTCAATACCAATTTAATACTTTTTAGCGAACAAATTAGCGTTTATTATCAAAAGGTTAAAAATAAAAATAAAAATAAAAACTGTACAGACATACCTGTGAAATAGATTTCTTAGTTATATGATCTATCCCATTCATAAGATAGTCGGTTTAATTGGTTTTCCATAGCTACATAGGCGTAACCTCGAGCATTCAGTGTCTTTTCTTCTAAACATATGAACGGTCCGTCTCTGCATAAAGTAACAAATTCGGTATTTGAATAGGTTTGATTATTGGAACATTTACCTCCATGTGACCATTTTCCGCATTTGTGACATCGTTCTAGGTGTCGTACTCTTCTTTTCGCTGCGGATTTTGATTTTCCTTTACCAAATTGTAACTTATTATCTTCGCATCTGGATTCTTTTCTAACTCCGTCCATTCTTTCTCTGATTACTGATACTATTTCACTCGGTAGTATGTCATTATTTCTTTTAGTGATCAAAGCGTGTAGCATTAGACCATGGTTTAGTTCACAGGCAGTCTTCATTTTGTAAAAACCTAAAAAAATAAAAATTCAGAATGGGGGGAGAAGACTAGTTCTTTAGGGTCTGCTAGGGAAAGACCATACGTGTTCCATTTTCGAGAACTACACGATATCAGACAATCTAACTCTAACAGAAATACATATTATCCTTTAAAGACTTGATTCTCCCCACACTTAGTTAGCTGTGGTGTCGAAATTGTGATTAACTTCGTTGTCGACTTCCATCGGACCATGTATGTAATGTTTAACTCTGTGACCATTAACTTTAAATTCAATCCCATTTGAATTTATTAATTCTATCGTTCCGTATGGGAAAACTCTTTTGACTATGAATGGTCCAGACCATCTTGATTTCAATTTTCCAGGAAATAGCTTGAATCGTGAATTGAAAAGAAGAACTCTGTCTCCTTCTTTAAATTCTTTTGAACTTCTGATTCTTTTATCATGCCATTTCTTTGTTCTTTCTTTATAGATTAACGAATTATCGTATGCTTCATGTCTTAATTCTTCTAATTCGTTTAGTTGACTTAATCGTAGACGTCCAGCTTCATGTAAATCAAGATTACATGTCTTCAAAGCCCAAAATGCTTTGTGTTCAATTTCTACAGGAAGATGACATACTTTTCCATAAACAAGTCTAAAAGGTGTGGTTCCAATTGGAGTTTTGTAGGCTGTTCTAAAATCCCAGAGTGCATCCTCCAATTTAATGGACCATTCCTTCGGATTTGATCCTACGGTTTTCTCTAGAATACATTTTAAAGCTCGGTTGGTATTTTCAACTTGTCCACTTGTTTGTGGATGATATGCGGTGGAGATTTTATGAGTTACTCCATATCTTTTAAGAACTTTCTCAAGTTGATTATTACAGAAATGAGTACCCCGATCACTTATTAAAGCTTTCGGTGTTCCAAACCTTGCAAAAAGACGTTTTAAAAAATTGACTACAACTCGTGCATCGTTAGTTGGGAGAGCTTGTGCTTCCGCCCATTTAGATACATAATCAATGGCTACGAGTATATATAGATTATTATTAGATTTTGGAAATGGACCCATAAAGTCAATACCCCAAATGTCAAATACTTCACATACTTGGATAACATTTTGTGGCATTTCATCACGTTGACTTATTTTTCCGGCCCTTTGACATGCATCACAGGATTTGCAAAGAAGGTATGCGTCTTTGTAAATTGTAGGCCAATAGAATCCAGCTTCATAAACTTTTCTTGCTGTTAGTTGAGGCCCATAATGCCCTCCTGTTGGTCCTGTGTGACAATGGTTTAATATTTTACTAGCTTCATCTCCAAATACACATCGGCGTATTATTCCATCGGGACAACTTTTAAACAGATGTGGATCTTCCCAAAAATAGTGTTTTATATCACTGAAGAATTTCTTTCGTCTTTGGTACGATAATCCTTTTTCAAGGAATCCACAAACTAAGTAGTTTGCATAGTCTGCAAACCATGGGATTTCATTATAATCTATCTTCAATAGATATTCATCAGGAAAGTTGTCTTGTATGGCCGATTCATTTAGAACTTCTAATTCGGGATTTTCAAGACGAGAAAGATGATCAGCGGTGAGATTTTCTGCTCCTCTTTTATCTCGGATTTCAATATCAAACTCTTGTAAGAGTAAGATCCAACGGATTAATCTTGGTTTAGCATCTTGTTTTGAAACTAGGTATCTAAGAGCAGAACGGTCGGTATAGACCACCGTTTTTGCTAGAACGAGATATGATCGAAATTTGTCAAAAGCAAAGACAATAGCAAGGAGTTCTTTTTCAGTAGTTGTATAGTTTGTTTGTGCTCCTTGTAACGTCTTACTAGCATAATATATAGGTTGAAATCGTTTTTCAATCCTTTGTCCTAAAACGGCTCCCATTGCAAAATCACTTGCATCGCACATTAGTTCAAATGGTAGATTCCAATTTGGTGTTATCATGATCGGCGCATTAGTGAGTTTATCTTTAAGAATATTAAAAGATTTGATACACTCATCTGAAAAGATGAATGGAGCATCCTTTTCTAGGAGTTTATTTATAGAAGTGGCAATTTTAGAAAAATCTTTTATGAAACGTCGGAAAAAACCGGCATGCCCTAGAAAACTCCTAACTCCTCTAACATTTGTGGGATGTGGAAGTTTAGCAATTACATCTACTTTAGCTCTATCCACTTCAATTCCTTCTTTTGAAATTTTATGTCCAAGAACGATGCCTTCTTTAACCATGAAATGGCATTTCTCCCAATTAAGTACTAGATTTGATTTTTCGCATCTAATTAGCATTCGTTCCAGATTAATTAGACATGATTTAAATGTATCACCGAAGACTGAAAAGTCATCCATGAATACTTCCTTGCATTCTTCTATCATGTCGTGAAAAATCGCCATCATACACCTTTGAAAGGTTGCAGGGGCGTTGCAAAGTCCAAATGGCATGCGTTTGTAAGCAAAAGTACCATAAGGGCACGTGAATGTGGTTTTCTCTTGGTCCTCAGGTGCTATTGGAATTTGAAAATATCCGGAAAATCCATCTAGAAAACAATAGTAACTATTTCCGGCTAATCTTTCCAACATTTGATCTATGAAAGGTAAGGGAAAGTGATCTTTTCGGGTGGCGTCATTTAATTTTCTATAATCAATACATACACGCCATCCTGTTACAGTCCTAGTAGGAATAAGCTCATTTTTCTCATTTGTAATGACAGTCATGCCACCCTTCTTAGGCACGCATTGAACTGGGCTTACCCATGGACTATCAGAGATTGGATAAATTAAACCTGCATCTAACAGTATAATAATCTCTTTCTTAACTACATCTTGCATATTAGGATTTAGTCTTCGTTGGCGTTGCACATACGTTTTATGACCTTCTTCCATAAGGATTTTATGTGTGCAATACGAAGGACTTATTCCTTTAATATCATGAATCTTCCATGCAATGGCTGGTTTATGAGCTTTCAACACAGAAATGAGTTGTGATTTCTCATTTTCAGTAAGAGAAGACGATATTATTACAGGTAATTCAGATTCACCATGTAAATAAGCGTATTCCAAATGGTTTGGAAGTGGCTTTAACTCTAATTTCGGAGGTTCTTCTATCGATGATTTATATCGATATCTGTCTTCTTCTTTTAGCATTTGAATTTCTTCTGTTGTTGGTTCATATCCATTAGCTATAAGTGTAGCTAACATTCCAGCTTCATCAATTGGTTCATTACCTTCTCCTAAAGAACATTCTCCTGTTCCTTGTAATTCTGGAAATTCTTCTAATAATTCTGCATGTGCATCTATAGTTTGAATATAATAACATGTATCATCTGCAGATTGTGGTTGTTGCATTGCTCTATCAACTGAAAAGGTAACACTCTCATCCTCTATACTTAGGGTCAGTTTCTTACCGAACACGTCTATCATTGCTTTAGCCGTGTTTAAGAATGGTCTTCCTAATATGAGAGGAACTTGAGAATCTTCTTCCATGTCCAAAATAACAAAATCTACTGGAAATACTAAAGTACCAACTTTAACTAGCATGTTCTCCATTATCCCTCTAGGATATTTTATTGATCTATCGGCTAGTTGTATGCTTATTCTGGTTGGTTTCAATTCTCCAAGGTCTAGTTTAGCGTATAGTGAATACGGCATTAGATTTATACTAGCACCTAAGTCTGCCAATGCTTCTATTGAACTAAGACTACCCAGAAAACATGGAATTGTGAAACTTCCTGGATCAGATAGTTTTTCTGGTATCTTATTTAACAGCACTGCTGAACAATTAGCATTCATAGTAACAGCCGAGAGTTCTTCCATTTTCTTTCTATTTGAGATTAGATCTTTCAAGAATTTAGCATATCTTGGCATTCCTGAAATTACATCAATGAAAGGAAGATTTACATTTATCTGTTTAAACATATCCAAAAATTTGGATTGCTCGGCTTCAAGTTTCTCTTTCTTCATTTTACTCGGGTAAGGAAGTGGTGGTTGGTATGGTTTAACATAAGGTTTATCCTTAACTGTGTTATCTTCATTAATCTTTTCAACTACCGGTTCTTTTTCCTTATCTTGATCAGGTTGTGGTTCTTGTGGAGTAGGAATAGTTTCATCAGAAGTTACAGGTATTTCAGGTGGTTTAAGTGTTGTACCACTTCTTGTGGTAATAGCTTTAGCTGTTTCATTCCGGGGGTTAGCATTTGTATCGCTTGGTAAACTTCCCGGTTTTCTTTCACCTATTAACCTTGCTAGGTTACTCACTTCTTGTTCCAGATTTTGAATAGAAGCTTGTTGATTTCTAAATGCTTGAGCATTTTGTTCATTGGTTTGTTTCTGAGATGTGAAAAACTGTGTTTGAGTTTCAACTAGCTTCGTCATCATATCTTCTAAATTCGGCTTTTTATCATCGGTTTGTTGTGGTGGTTTGTTTTGAAAATTCGGTCTTTGCTGATTGTAAGTATTATTGGATACTTGTTGATTGCTAGGACCTTGTTGGTTGTTGTATGGAATATTTCGGTTATAATTCTGGTTTTGATTGTAAATCGGTCTTGGCGGTTGATAATTATTCTGATAATTATTTCCAGGCCTTTGGTTTATGTATGAAATATTCTCTCTTTGTTCCATTGTTAATTCAATACTGAGACAATCTTTTGTCAAATGTGGTCCTCCACACTGCTCACAACTAATTCGTATTGAGTGAATATCCTTAGTCATCTTTTCCATTCGTCTCTCCACAGCATCTATCTTTGCAAAAATGGAATCTAAGTCATGGCTAGAATCGGCTCTAGCTGCTTTAGATGATCTAATGATATCTTTTTCTTGGTGCCACTCATGTGAGTGGGAAGCAGTGTTATCAATAATTTTGTAAGCATCAGTTTCGGTTTTCTTCATAATAGAACCACCAGCTGCTATATCTATGTCTTTGCTTGTAGTGATGTCGCATCCTTGGTAGAATATTTGTACTATTTGACAGGTGTCTAAACCATGTTGCGGACATCCTCTTAATAACTTTCCATATCTTGTCCACGCCTCATATAGAGTTTCATTTGGCTTCTGTGTGAACGTAACAATTTCTGCTTGAAGTCTTACGGCTTTAGATGCAGGAAAGAATTGTTTAAGAAATTTGTCAACTAAAACGTCCCATGTATCAATCGCCCCTTCAGGTAACGATTCCAACCAATCTTTGGCTTCTCCCTTTAAAGTCCAGGGAAATAACATGAGATATATCTGTTCATCCTCCACTTCTCGGATTTTAAATAGTGTGCAGATCCTATTAAAGGTACGTAGATGTTCATTTGGATCTTCCTTCGGCGCACCACTAAATTGGCATTGATTAGTCACCATGTGTAGAATTTGTCCTTTGATTTCATAATCTGGTGCATTAATGTCTGGATGAGTAATTGCGTGACCTTGGCCAGTGCGTTTAGCTCTCATTCGGTCTTCCATACTTAAAGGTTCCAGATTCTCCATAATTGAATTTGTTGAATCGGAATCACTAGATGATTCTGATTTAATAGTTCGTTCCTCAATAATACTTGTTTGAATGATTGGTGGTTCCGGAGGAAAGTTTAGTGGTTCAGGATCTACGAATCGTTCCTGAATATTCTCCGGATTCTCAATTGTGAGGTCGGGTTCAAAAAATGGATTATCGGAAATTTGAACTGAGGTTCTTGGTCGACTGGATGACGATTCTAAAGAAAAATCAACGGCGGTTATATTTGCTAAATGTCTTGATCTAATTACAGGTGGTGAACGTACAAAAGGTGATGAACGTCTTGCTCGGTGCATTCACTGAATATCCTATTAGTTTTAAAAAGGAAAGAAAAATTATAATAAGTTATCCAATCAATAGACTTTTCTGATTTTGCCCACGTTTCGAATAGTCAAAAGATGCAGCAGAGGGGCATGATTCGTTTGGTCTCAATATAATTGAGGACTGTTTGGCTCCAATAACCCGGTCCACGTACAAATCCAACTATTACTACGAACCAGAAAATTTTTGATGTCTATCAATTTAACCACTTAAAATAAATTTTCGTAATTTTAAGAAATTTAGATAAGAAGTAGAATAAAAATCTATGTCCTAAAAACTAGAATAGCGAGAAATAAGAGAGAAAAAGAGTTCGTCGCAAAAGGTAGAAAAAGAAAAAAAAATGGTTGAAAAATAAAAGGTGACGGAAAAATAAAAGAAACTTATAAAAACTTAAAAATACTTAACTAACCTAACCTTATTACTACAACTAACTTAAAATTATAATCGCAAATTGAAATTACTAATTGGAATGATAATTGGTACATAGTAAAAGTCGTCTAAAAATATTAAAGCTTACAGGAAAAACTAAATCCCAAATGGAAATAACTTAAAAAGGCGTCGCAAAATTCTAAAGCACCTAAATCTTAGTCTAAAGAAAAAGCACTTAAGGAATTCTACGGCAAAGCCTAAAAATCTAGGAGTAAAAATGACTATAGCAAATACTAAGTTTAAAATTAAATATGAGCAAAAAAATACAAATATTACGCTACAACGATTAAAAAGGGACAAAATATAAAAATGTATAAAAAGTTGTAAAAAGTACAATTTTTATAAAAATATTATTTTTATATTATTTATTTTATAAAACTACTAATTTTACAATTTAATAAAACTAATTAATACTAAATAAAACAAATTAAATAAAAAGTAAATCTTAAAATAAAACTAATAATAATAATAATAATAATTAAGGTTAAATAATAATAATAATTAATTAAAACCCGTAATTAATGCAGGATTAGGGTTTCTGTTCGCGTGTCAGAGAAGCTCCGCGACTTGCGGTATTTAATGCTTCAAACCCCGCGACTCGCGGGGTTCAGAAATTCAGATGACAGCTTATAATTTCAACGCGTTTTTTTTCTTTATTTATTTATTTTTATTTTCTGTTTTTTTTTTCTGATTTTAATTTTTTCTATAAATAAAAGATAGTTAATAAAACTTATATTTTTATAAACTAAAATAAAAATAAAGAAACTTATAAAACTTAAATATTTAACAAAATCTTAAAAAATACTTATATTTTTGTTTTTCTTTTTATAAAACGTATTTTTACAAAAACGAATTTTAATAAAAGTTAACAAAAAATCTTTTTTTTTTATATTATTATTAGCGTTGCGCTTCCGGCTTTTAAGAGATCTCCCCGGCAGCGGCGCCAAAAATACTTGATGTCAAAGCAGAGGGGTATAAAATACTATTAATTTTTACAAGGAAAAAACTATTAAATACGATACAATTTTACACAAGATATTTATTTATTTATAGAATGGATATACTTAAACCTTGCTACAACACTTATAGGCAGTGTACCTAATCGTACAGTAGTGTAGTTTTTAGTAAGTCCGGTTCGTTCCACAGGAAAATCTTTAAACAAAGCTCAACGATATATTAGTTTACTTTTATAAAAATACAAATATATATAAGTAATATTATTATTATAAAGGGGGGTTTTTACCGTTTAATGACCGGTTTGTCGATTTTAAGACTTTAGTCGCAGTTAAAACCTAATGTAAAATATTAAAAATAAATACAAGACTTAAATTAAAGCGTAAAGTAAATAACGATAATGAAATTTCGAATAATAAAAGTGCGATAAAATAAACTTGCGATAATTAAAGAGTACAATAATTAAAAGTGCAATTAAATAAAATAACAATAAAAATGCGATAATTAGAAGTGCAATTAAATATAAAATAAAGGAAATTAAATATGAAATAAAAGAATTATGCTTATTTAAACTTCCGTAATCATGATGTTTGACGTGTTGATTTTAGTTTTATGCCCATGGGTTAATTGTCCTTTGTCCTGGATTATTTAATATGTCCGTCTGGTTTTTGTCCATAACAGTCCATCAGTCATAAATATAAAGTGCGAGTGTCCTCGTCAAATTATTCTTATACCCGAAGTTAAATATTCCAACTAATTGGGGATTCGAATTGTAACAAGGTTTTAATACTTTGTTTAATGAATACACCAGGTTATCGACTGCGTGTAAACCAAGGTTTTACTACTTTGTTAACAATTACACCAATTACCCTTGAATGTAATTTCACCCCTGTTTTAATTATTATAGTGGCTATTAATCCATTCCCGTGTCCGGTTAAATGAACGATTATTCGTACATATAAATACCCCGTCCATCGTATCCGATCGAGTGTATATGGTAATTTATAGGGACGCCCAATTGTAAATCTTTATATTAACATTAACAAACTTTCATTTAGTTAAACAAATATAAAGCCCATTAATAGCCCATAGTCTAATTTCCACAAGTGTCGTTCTTTTGTCCAAACCCCAATTATGGTACAAAGCCCAATTACCCAATTTTAGTAATTAGCCCAACATCATGATTACTTCGTTTTTAAATAAGCATAATAATAACTTAGCTACGAGACATTAATGTAAAAAGGTTGAACATAACTTACAATGATTAAAAATAGCGTAGCGTTACACGGACAGAATTTCGACTTACACCCTTACAACATTCGCTAACATACCCTTATTATTAGAATTAAAATTAAAATTAAAATATAAATTATATATATAAATATAAATTTTACGTATGATAAGAGAAGAAAAAGATGATGATTTTTTTGATCAGAATTCGGTTTTCTTTATAGGCAGAGTTGATTTTTGGGGCTCCGCGACTCGCGGCAAAATCCTCTTCAAACTCCGCGAGTCGCGGAGGATGAATTTACAGCTCACACCCTTGGAGTCTTTCTCTGCCGACGGTTTTTAATATATATATATAATATATATATAATTAATATAATTAATTATATATTATATTATATTTATATACATAGTTAACTTGTAATTTTTAGTCCGTTGCGTCGAGCGTTAAGAGTTGACTCTGGTCCCGGTTCCGGATTTTCGAACGTCCTTGCGTACAATTTAATATCTTGTACTTTGCGTTTTGAATCTTGTACTCTTGTAATTTCGAGACGTTTCTTATCAATAATTGGAACTTTTTTTGATTGTCTTTTGTACTTTTGAGCTTTTTGGTCGTTTGCGTCTTCAATTCGTCGAATCTGTCTTTTGTCTTCACCTTTTATTATTTAAACGAATATCACTTGTAAATAGAACAATTGCAACTAAAAGCTTGTCTTTCTTGAGGAATAATGCTATGAAATATATGTTCGTTTTTAGCATTATCAGTATTGTACGCGAAAAAGGAAAACCCTTAATGGTGTACAGAGAAAAGAGCAACGCGAAGTTAAATCTTATTAGTAGTTTGAAGGCACAAAAACTAATAAGGAAAGGTTGCTATGTCATTCTAGCACACATCGAGGAAGTCAAACCCGAAGAAAAGAACATCAGTGATGTTCCCGTCGCAAAAGAATTTCCCGATGTATACTCGAAAGAATTACCGGGACTTCCTCCACATTGATCCGTTGAATTTCAAATAGATCTTGTACCCGGAGCTGCACCAATAGCTCGTGCGCCATATAGGCTCGCACCCAGCGAAATGAAAGAGTTACAAAGCCAATTACAAGAACTTTTGGAGCGTGGTTTCATTCGACCAAGCACAGCACCGTGGGGAGCTCCTGTTTTGTTTGTCAAAAAGAAGGATGGTACATTGAGGTTATGTATCGACTACAGAGAGTTGAACAAACTTACCATCAAGAACCGTTATCCACTACCGAGAATCGATGACTTATTTGATCAACTACAAGGCTCGTCGGTTTATTCGAAGATCGATTTACGTTCCGGATATCATCAAATGCGGGTGAAGGAGGATGATATTCCGAAGACTGCTTTTAGAACACGTTACAGTCGTTATGAGTTTATGGTTATGCCGTTTGGATTAACTAATGCACCAGCAGTGTTCATGGACCTCATGAACTGAGTGTGTGGACCATATCTTGACAAGTTTGTCATTGTCTTCATCGATGACATACTTATTTACTCTAAAAATGATCAAGAGCACGAAGAACATTTGAGAAAAGTGCTAGAATTGTTAAGAAAAGAAAAACTGTACGCCAAGTTTTCAAAGTGTGCATTTTGGTTGAAAGAAGTTCAATTCCTCGGTCACATAGTGAGCAAAGAAGGTATTCAGGTTGATTCGGCAAAGATTGAAACCGTTGAGAAATGGAAAACCTCGAAAACTCAGACGCAGATACGCCAATTTTAACGACCCGTCAAAGTACACTTGACGACCATCGTTATCTTGGTCCCACAGTTGATCATAACTCTATATGAATTTAATAAAAACCTTGCATTCTTTATTTAAAATGATTTCCTATAAAGGAAACCTACCAAAATATGTAAGTTTAGAAAAACTATACATTATTACTTAACCAAAAGTTGACCAAAACAAGTCAACAACATCCACTATTAAATGTATCAAAATAGAATGCAAGTCAATATTTAACAAAAGCTGCCATCATAAATATGCAGACTCTCTAAGCACATCGGAAGCAATCAATCATGAACCTGAGAATAAAACATGCGAGTAACTGTCAACAAAAATGTTGAGTGAATTATAGGTTTAATATTACAAACAATATTTAATTTAAACCATAAAAATGTATGTTTGAAAACATAAAAACTCCTTTTTGGACCACAAAATTATATGATAGAAAACATATAAAAACATTATTCCATTTTCCGTGAGCCACCTGGTAACCACTTAACCATTTATTTACCCTTGCCAAACACAATAAGTAATATACACCGAACAAGTGTATCTTCAAATAAATACGAAGTACTAAACATTTTGATTATAAATTGCTAGCGCGACTAGCTCGAAATGGGGTTGTCAAACCCGATAGATCTATCCATAGGATTCGCGTTCACCAGTAGAAACCAGTGATTACAGTTACCAGACTAGAGAATATTTTTGTTCAACTCACAATGAATAATTTAAACCAACATCCACTTGAGTCCAAAATATAAAATAAATTGCATGTATTCTCATCCCAAAAGATTTAAATGGAAAAAGGGGACTATAACTCACCTTAATGTAAATGAAGTAATAACACAGAACGTGAACCGCAGAAAGTAAAGTGATCAAGAATGATCACAACGACAACCTATAAATAAAGCAGGTCGATATAAATAACTAACTTAGGTCAAGTCTTAGTATGATAGCTATAGTACTTGTTGCAAGTAAACATAGAATAACACTCAGTATGCTTCGGTTTGATCAGGACAGCGTACGGACACATACTTTCTATTTTTAGAAAGTTTCTATTTTTGGCAGGTTTCTATTTCTGGAAAAAAAAATTCTATTTTTGGAAAGTTTCTATTTTAGGAAAGTTTCTATTTTAGGACAGTTTCTATTTTAGGAAAGTTTCCAAATTTAGAAGGTTTCCATATTTAGAAAGTTGCTATTTTTGGAAAGTTTATAAGTTAGGAAAGTTTCCTTAATTAGAAAGTCAACAAAAGTCAACTGAAAGTCAAAGTCAACCGAAAGTCAACTCAAAAGTCAACCATGGTCAAACATAGTCAACGTTAATTTTAAAAGTATAAGTTATAATAATAATATAGGTTATAATGTTAATTAAAGTCATATATGTATGATTATGTCATAACATAAGTTTAATTAAATTAAATTGAATTACTAAAGTTAACATAAGTTTAGATGATATAATTAATATAACATAAGTATTTAATTAATTAATTAAATATTAGTCATAATGTAAGTATTATTAATTTATAATAGATTTTAAATCATATCATAAGTATTATTAGTTAATAATGAATTATTAATCATATCATAAGTTTCTAATTATAATTATTAAATCATAAGCATTTAATAATTAAATTATAATTAAATAATAACTAAGCCTTATAATAATTAAATAATTAGTTAATCCTTATTATAAGTCTTATTATAATAATCTCAAAATATAAGGTTAATACTTATCATAAGTATTTTTCATTAATAATAAAAGTATTATTAATCATAAGTTTAATTAAAAGTTTAACTAAATCATAAGTAATTAAATAATGATATAATAAATATATATATCATAAGTCTTGAATTAAAATAATTACTTTTTATATCATAAGTAATTTATTAATAATGAAAATCATTATTTATCATAAGTTAAATTTTATAACCATAAGTTTTAGTAAACTTCTTCGGGTCGTAACTTGAGCCTCGGGTGTCGGTTTTTGACGAGTCTTATATATAACCTCGTCCCAACAACTTTCCCGACATCTTAAGATGCTCAAGAACACCACAACGCAGTTCCTAGGTCGTGATAATCAGCCAACAAATCAGCCATCACTTTAATTGGATTTAAAATTCGTTTTAATCATTCCAGGTGATCCGCAGCTCGGATTTTGACGATCCGAACATATAAATTTGACAAATCATCTATCCCAAAACATTGGATCACTCAAAAATATCAAATTATGGCCCAAACTTTGAGACAAAACCTGAATTCATTTCAAATCCAAATAAAACTTGTTTTACGCGTAGATTTTGATTTGTAACTCGAAAAGAGGTGAATCAAAAGCCTAAAATTATGTACTAAATGAGAGGAACTCATTTATAGCCTTTAATTAACCAAAAACCTGAGTTAAGCTCTCTGATTTTAACAAACAAGCTGCTGTCCAAAGTTTTATTAACCGAAATCATACGTGATCGAACAATTTTATGCATAATAACAACAATACAATAACATACAAGTACCATAGCATCATTATAAGATCAAAATCAGTAAAAATGAATGAAAATTAAAAATCTAGGGTTTATGATTATACCCAAATCGATAATCAAAGAGTATGAGCGCGTAGAGAACGAAATGAGGAATCCGAATATGATAAAAGCCCTTTGATCCAAACACTTGATTGAATGAAGATTATGATGGTGTTTATGGTTGGTGACGACGGCTCAACAAAAGGGAGAAGAGGGAGAAGCTTTTAGTTTAATTGTGAAATGAGAGAAAATGCTAATACCAAAAATAGATAAAGTAAATAAATGGAATTAAAATAGTTTCAAAAATCAAACCTCCCCCCCTTATGCAAGGGTTCGGATGATTAGGAGTGAAGTGGGCCCCATGGTGGGCCAAATTTGTAAAATGATGAATTACTTGTGGCCCAAACGCTCGAACGAAACCCGAAACGCGAAAACACGACTACGTGATTAAAAATTCGGAGAGATAACAAAAACGAGACGAAAAATATATATAAACACTATATATATTCATAAGACATTAAAATATCATATTTAAAATAATTAGGACTTAAAAATCCCAAAAGCTTGACCGTTGGTTTGAAAACTGAAATGATTCGCCGGATAGAAATCTGCGACACGTAAAAACGTATAACTTAAAATATGAATACGAATATTCACATAGCACATAATAATTAATATATATATTATTATAAAAATAATAATAGAGGTCATAGAAATGACGTGGCACGAATAGCAATTAACGATCGTTAAATAATTAACGGTAAAAGATAACGGAAAAAGTAGGGTCGTTACAGTACCTTCCCGTTACGGAAATTTCGTCCCGAAATTTAAGCTGGTGCAGGGGTTGACTCAGCATCTGGGAACAAATGTGGGTACTTCTGCTTCATCTGATCTTCACGCTCCCAAGTGAACTCGAGACCGCGTCTGGCGTTCCATCTAACCCGGAAAATAGGAATTCTGCTCTGCTTGAGAGTCTTAACCTCTCGGTCCATAATTTCAACAGCTTCCTCAATAAAATGTAGCTGCTTATCAATATGAAGTTCCTCCAGAGGAATAGTCTTATCGTCCTCGGCCAAACACTTCTTTAAATTCGATACATGAAAAACATCGTGAACAGCACTGAGTTCTTGTGGCAATTTCAAATGATAAGCCACGGGTCCAACTCTTTCTGTAATCTCAAATGGTCCAACAAATCGAGGATTCAACTTTCTTCTCTCACCAAATCGTACCACACCCTTCCAAGGTGATACTTTCAACATAACACGGTTACCGACCTGAAATTCAATATCTTTCCTTCTCTTATTGGCATAGCTCTTTTGCCGACTTCTAGCGGTTCTCAATCTTTCCTTAATCTGTACGATCTTCTCGGTAGTCTCGTGAAGAATTTCTGGACCTGTGAGTTGAGCATCCCCAACCTCATTCCAATAGACAGGAGACCTACACCTTCTACCATACAGAGCTTTAAACGGTGCGACTTTAATACTTGCGTGATAATTGTTGTTATAAGAAAATTCAGCCAACAGCAAGTATCTATCCCAACCATTACCAAAATCAATTACGCATGCCCTCAACATGTCTTTCAACGTTTGGATGGTCCTTTCACTCTGACCATCCGTCTGTGGATGATAAGCGGTGCTCATATCCAATTTTGTTCCTAAAGCTTCCTGTAAGGATGGCCAGTCTGAAATAATAGATACAGAAACACCATGCCTCGAAAAAATTTCCTTCAAATATAAACGGGTAAGCTTCTCCATCGAATCAGCTTCTTTAATGACAAGAAATGAGCTGACTTTGTGAGTCGATCTACAATCAACTAAATGGTATCATATCCACCCACAACTCTTGGTAACTTAGTAATAAAGTCTATCATAGTACCTTCCAACACCAGAAGTCCGGACGGTTTCTGATGTTCAGCTTTAACTTTAGCACGGGTCAAACACTTAGCCACATGAGTAGCCACATCAGTTTTCAAATTTAGCCACCAATATAACTCCTTAAGATCATGATACATCTTCCCTGAACCAAGGTGAATAGAGTATCTTAACTTATGGGCTTCATCTAAACAAGTTGTCGCAGATCACCAAATTTCGGAACCCAAAGGCGTCTCGCAAGATACTGAGTGCCATCGGTTCGTACCTCAAACTGATTACTCAAGCCTCTAACCTTCCTGTCACGAAATTCTCCTCCTTCAAGGCTTCCTGTTAAGCTGTAAGAATCTGCCTTGCGAGGTTTGTTCGAATTGTCATATTAAAGGTTCTACACCTACGAGGTTCAACTCTCTCTTTTTGACTTAATGCATCGGCCACAATATTGACCCCTCCTGGGCGATGAAGGAGTTCACAATCATAATCATTCAATAACTCAATCCATCTTCACTGTCTCATATCGAGCTGTTTTTGATCAAGAATATGTTGAAGACTTTCCTGATCAGTGTACACTGTACTTTTGACCCAATATATATAATGTCTCCAAATCTTAAGTGTAAACACAACAGCTCCCAACTCTAAATCATGGGTTGTATAATTCTGTTCATGAATCTTCAACTGACGTAACGCGTACGCAATAACTTTCTTTCATTGCATCAAAACACAACCAATAGCCCTGACGCGAAGCATCACAATAAACAAAAAAATAATCATTACCCTCAGGTAGTGACAATATCGGAGCGGTAGTCAACTTCTTCTTCAGAGTTTGAAAAGCAGTCTCTTGTTCATCCTTCCACCCATACTTCTTCCCCTTGTGCGTTAAAGCAGTCAGAGGTTTCGCTATACGAGGGAAATCTTGAATAAACCTTCTATAGTAACCTGCCAACCCTAGAAACTGACCAATCTGAGTAGGAGTCTTCGAAATTTCCCACTTCTCAATTGCCTCAATCTTGGCAGGATCAACTTGTATTCCCTGTTTACTAACAACGTGTCCAAGGAATTTAACTTCTCTTAACCAGAAATCACACTTAGAAAACTTAGCGTACAACTCTTCTTTCCTCAACAAATCAAGTACCAACTTCAAGTGTTCTTCGTGTTCTTCACCACTCTTGGAATAGATAAGAATGTCGTCGATGAAAACAATAACAAATTTGTCCATATAAGGTCTACACACACGATTCATGAGGTCTATGAACACAGCAGGTGCGTTAGTCAATCCGGACGGCATAACAAGAAATTCGCAGTGACCATAACGGGTACGGAAAGCGGTTTTCAGAATATCAGTTTCTTTAGCCCGCAGTTGGTGATAACCGGAACTAAGATCAATCTTAGAATAAACGGATGAACCTCAGAGCTGATCGAACAGATCATCAATTCTCAGAAGAGAATAACGATTCTTAACAGTAAGCTTGTTTAACTCGCGATAATCAATACACAATCGGAACGAACCATATTTCTTCTTAATAAACAAAACAGGAGCTCCCCGAGGGGACGAACTGGGATGAATGAAATATAGTTGCAACAATGAAGGAAGAAATATATGGAGTAGTCACATCGGTGGCATAGATAGTTAAGGCAATTTTATCAAAGGAGATAACGAGGATCACAGACTTCAAAGTAAATTTTCATTACATTTTCTAAAGGAAGACGTACGAAAGGTGTGATCTTTCAACGAGAGTGAACTTCCTCGCACAATGAGCGAGTTAACCTAGGAACCATCCTTATTCTTAAATTTAGGTGTGGCTGAAAAGGAACGTGAATCATGGGTTATAACGAATAGTCGTCTCCAGGTGAGATGAATCTCCAAAAATTATTTCGTGCACCTCAAAGTATAGAATCATAGGGTTGATGTTTACGAGGGTGTTGCGATTAGCTGACAATATCGAGAGTAGAAACTTCTCAAACAGTCTAGTGCAATATATATCTGTGATACCAACTATAACAATAGTTGGGGCAAAAACCCACCTAGTGCCTTTCCTGATAACAGGATGACCACTGAACGTACCTCAGAAAACTAGTTTATCGGTCCGCGTTTCGCTCATGTCCTACCAATAGAGGGAAAATTTTATGAACGTAAAGACTTCCCAACAATTTTATAAGACCGCCATCCAAAGTGGCGTAAGAGTTTCTATTAATGAACTTAATGGTAAGTTTCTTCCTTAAACGGAGGATGAGAAGAACTGTGATCCACACTCTGTATAGTAATGCAAAAATTTGATAAAATCAATCAAAGGAGTTTTGAAAAAGCTTTAAACGTTTGATGTGACAACATAAATGGAACGAAGTTCTTAGTAAATTTAGAAGTATATACAACGTGTACCATTTTATATAAAATAAATTGACTTAGTCAAACAGCTCAATAAATGAGTGGTTTTAAAATAATTTTGAATGTATGATTTAGTATATACTAGCCAAAATAGGTAAGGGTAAATTTATTCATTTGAATCCATACGTACATATATGATTTTATAAATTGTATACATGACAAAATATTTTATTACTTCTATTCGCCCATAAATCTCATGAGAACCGCCCAATTAAACAAATGTGTAAAACTCCCAATGATAAACAGAGTAACTGTATTTCAGAGGTTACAAGTTGAAGTAAGATCATAGAAGATCGAGTAAAGGACTTGAATCGTCGTGCGACATTTGACCAACAAATGTTACGAGGTTACGAAAACCAATGAGTTAAATATTGTTTTGACTATTATCAGGACATAAGTCCTTGGGCCAAAACTGTTCCAGAGCGAAGCTGTTGCTAACAAGCGAGTTATGAAGGATAGAGCATGAGATGGATAATCTGGTTAAAACGAGCTTCTCATATATCCACAAATAAGATAATGAATATTTTCCCTACCCATGTAATCATCGGAATTTCTAAATGAGTAGTGTAAAAATTTTCTTTGACTCGCTTTCCATTCCTCATGTCACAATATTGGGACTTCATTATGAATTGACGTAATATAATCACGTTGGCCTGACACCATTATATTTCACTAATTCATAGTTCCATTTTAATAGCACTACATGAGGTTAGGACACGCGATCAACCTCGAATTTCCACACAATTTCTCTAAAATGATTTCTTAAACAATGTGCTAAGGATAGCACAAGAGGTAAAAACATTAAAAGTAAGGAATAAGAGTAACGATGACATAAAAATGTCTTCGAAGTACCAAAAATCTCTGAAAGTCAAGAATGACGTTTTCCGGTTCAAAAACCAAAGCACATAGGCACAACGGCACAAAGGCACGTAATATAACAAGAATGTTATATACCTAAACATAATAGCTGACATTGAAATACCGAGCATTTAGAAGTCAAGAATGACATCTCGCATAATATAACTCAAACGTTATACACATGACCATAATAGATGACATAGAAATGTCGAGAATTTCAGAAGTCAAGAATGACATCCCTCGGTTTCACTACCCGAGGTGTTCCTATAAGGATATGTTCGCATGAGTCAGAGAATACGTTTAAATTGGAATGGGAGTTCCTCCCGGATTCAAAAAATAATAGGGATGTATGTATGATATCAATATACATACCAATACGATACAAATAATCACATATAATAATACATTATAGGCCGGGCTGTAGACTAGACTCATTAATGCACCCTATTGACTCGGGTAATGACATCAATGCAGCCTAATTCTCTACAACCTGGCTCTGATACCAACTTTAACGACCCGTTAAAGTACACTTGACGACCATCGTTATCTTGGTCCCAGAATTGATCATAACTCTATATAAATTTGATAAATAACCTTGCATTCTTTATTTAAAATGATTTCCTATAAAGGAAACCTACCAAAATATGTATGTTTCGAAAAACTATACATTAATACTTAACCAAAAGTTGACCTAAACAAGTCAACAACATCCACTATTAAATGTATCAAAATAGAATGCAAGTCAATGTTTAACAAAAGCTGCCATCATAAATATGCAGACTCTCTAAGCACAGCGAAAGCAATCAATCATGAACCTGAGAATAAAACATGCGAGTAACTGTCAACAAAAATGTTGAGTGAATTATATGTTTAATATTGCAAACAATATTTAATTTAAACCATAAAAATTTATGTTTGAAAACATAAAAACTCCTTTTTGAACCACAAAATTATATGCTAGAAAACATATAAAAATATTATTCCATTTTCTGTGAGCCACCTGGTAACCACTTAACCATTTATTTATCCTTGCCAAACACAATAAATAATATACACCGAACAAGTGTATCTTCAACTAAATACGAAGTACTAAACATTCCGAATATAAATTGCTAGCGCGACTAGCTCGAAATGGGGTTGTCAAACCTGATAGATCTATCCATAGGATTCGCGTTCACCAGTAGAAACCAGTGATTACAGTTACCAGACTAGGGAATATTTTTGTTCAACACACAATGAATAATTTAAACCAACCTCTACTTGAGTCCAAAATATAAAATAAATTGCATATATTCTCATCCCAAAATATTTAAATAGAAAAAGGGGACTATAACTCACCTTAACGTAAACGAAGTAATAACACAGAACGTGAACCGCAGAAAGTAAAGTGATCAAGAATGATCACAACGCCAACCTATAAATAAAGCAGGTCGATATAAATAACTAACTTAGGTCAAGTCTTAGTATGATAGCTATAGTACTTGTTGCAAGTAAACATAGAATAACACTCAGTATGCTTCGGTTTGATCAGGACAGCGTACGGACACATACTTTATATTTTTAGGAAGTTTCTATTTTTGGCAGGTTTCTATTTCTGAAAAAAAATTCTATTTTAGGAAAGTTTCTATTTTAGGAAAGTTTCTATTTTAGGAAAGTTTCCAAATTTAGAAGGTTTCCATATTTAGAAAGTTGCTATTTTTGGAAAGTTTATAAGTTAGGAAAGTTTCCTTAATTAGAAAGTAAACAAAAGTCAACTGAAAGTCAAAGTCAACCGAAAGTCAACTCAAAAGTCAACCTTGGTCAAACATAGTCAACGTTAATTTTAAAAGTATAAGTTATAATAATAATATATGTTATAATGTTAATTAAAGTCATATATGTATGATTATGTCATAAAATAAGTTTAATTAAATTAAATTGAATTACTAAAGTTAACATAAGTTAAAATGATATAATTAATATAACATAAGTATTTAATTAGTTAATTAAATACTAGTCATAATGTAAGTATTATTAACTAATAATAGATTTTAAATCATATCATAAGTATTATTAGTTAATAATGAATTATTAATCATATCATAAGTTTCTAATTATAATTATTAAATCATAAGCATTTAATAATTAAATTATAATTAAATAATAACTAAGCCTTATAATAATTAAATAATTAGTTAATCCTTATTATAAGTCTTATTATAATAATCTCAAAATATAAGGTTAATACTTATCATAAGTATTTTTCATTAATAATAAAAGTATTATTAATCATAAGTTTAATTAAAAGTTTAACTAAATCATAAGTAATTAAATAATGATATAATAAATATATATATCATAAGTCTTGAATTAAAATAATTACTTTTTATATCATAAGTAATTTATTAATAATGAAAATCATTATTTATCATAAGTTAAATCTTATAACCATAAGTTTTATTAAACTTCTTTGGGTCGTAACTTGAGCCACGGGTGTCGGTTTTTGACGTGTCTTATATATATCCTCGTCCCAAAAACTTTCCCGACATCTTAAGATGCTCAAGAACACCACAACCCAGTTCCTAGGTCATGATAATCAGCCAACAAATCAGCCATCACTTTAATTCGATATATAATTCGTTCTAATCATTCCGGGTGATCCGTAGCTCGGATTTTGATGATCCGAACATATAAATTTGCCAAATCATCTATCCCAAAACATTGGATCACTAAAAAATATCAGATTATGGCTCAAACTTCGAGACAAAACCTGAATTCATTTCAATTCCAATTAAAACTTGTTTTACGCGTAGATTTTGATCCGTAACTCGAAAAGAGGTGAATCAAAAGCCTAAAATTATGTACTAAATGAGAGGAACTCATTTATACCCTTTAATTAACCAAAAACCTGAGTTAAGCTCTCTGGTTTTAACAAACAAGCTGCTGTCCAAAGTTTTATTAACCGAAATAATACATGATCGAACAATTCTATGCATAATAACAACAAAACAATAACATACAAGTACCATAGCATCATTATAAGATCAAAATCAGTAAAAATGAATGAAAATTAAAAAGCTAGGGTTTATGATTATACCCAAATCGATAATCAAAGTGTATGAGCGCGTAGAGAACGAAATGAGGAATCTGAATATGATAAAAGCCCTTTGATCCAAACACTTGATTGAATGAAGATGATGATGGTGTTTATGGTTGGTGGTGACAGCTCAACAAAAGGGAGAAGAGGGAGAAGCTTTTAGTTTAATTGTGAAATAAGAGAAAATGCTAATACCAAAAATAGATAAAGTAAATAAATGGAATTAAAATAGTTTCAAAAATCAAACCTCCCCCCCTTATGCAAGGGTTCGGCCAATTAGGAGTGAAGTGGGCCCCATGGTGGGCCAAATTTGTAAAATGATGAATTACTTGTGGCCCGAACGCTCGAACGAAACCCGAAACGCGAAAACACGACTACGGGATTAAAAATTCGGAGAGATAACAAATACGCGATGAAAAATATATATATAAACACTATATATATTCATATGACATTAAAATATCATATTTAAAATAATTAGGACTTAAAAATCCTAAAAACTTGACCGTTGGTTTGAAAACCGAAAAGATTCGCCGAATAGAAATCCGCGACACGTAGAAACGTATAACTTAAAATATGAATACGAATATTCACATAGTACATAATAATTAATATATATATTATTATAAAAATAATAATAGAGGTCATAGAAATGACGTGGCATGAATAGCAATTAACGATCGTTAAATAATTAACGGTAAAAGATAACAGAAAAAGTAGGGTCGTTAAACCAATTTTTAGGATTGGCTGGTTACTAAAGAAGATTCATCCAAGATTTTTCCAAAATAGCAAAACCCTTGACTGCATTAACGCATAAAGGGAAGAAATTTGAATGGAAGGATGAGCAAGAGAAAGCGTTTCAGTTGTTAAAGAAAAAGTTAACTACAGCACCTATATTGTCATTGCCTGAAGGGAATGATGATTTTGTGATTTATTGTGACGCTTCAAAGGAAGGCCTCGATTGTGTTTTAATGCAATGAAAGAAGGTAATTGCTTATGCATCCAGACAATTGAGGATTCGTGAGCAGAATTATACGACTCATGATTTGGAATTGGGCGCTGTTGTTTTTGCATTAAAAATATGGAGGCACTATCTATATGGGGTCAAATGTACCATATATACCGACCACAAAAGTCTCCAACATATATTTATTCAAAAACAACTAAACATGAGGCAACGTAGGTGGATTGAGCTGTAAAATGATTACGATTTTGAGATTCGTTACCACCCGGGGAAGGCAAATGTGGTAGCCGACGCCTTAAGTAGAAAGGACAGAGAACCTATTCGAGTAAAAGCTATGAATATAATTGTGACGACCCGAAAATTTCCGACCAAATTTAAACTTGATCTTTATAAGATTCTGACACGATAAGCAAAGTCTGTAATAATGAGTCTTAAAAATTTTGAACTATTTACATAGAATCAATTACCCTTTGACTGTGCTCGACGATTCACGAACCTTTAATTATAAATAAAAATGTATATATAAATAAGAAGATATGTAAATAAATATATATTATAAATTAAATTATTATTATGCAATTTAATTATTATGAAATATAACTTAAGATAATTTAAAAACTGTTATTTAAAAATGTTTAGTTAATTATTGAGAGTATATTGAATGTAAATGACTTTGAACATAATTTGTCAACGATAACAAAGTATTAAAGATGTACTCTGAGGTTATTGTTCAAATATATATATATATATATATATATATATATATATATATATAAATTATATATTTATGTTACTTCATATCTAAAACATAATTAAATATGTAGTAGTAGAAATATATATATATATATATAATCTATAAATATGAAATTGTTATATATAAATGATTGTAGTATTATTATTACTAATATTATTATTAGCATTAATAATATTAGTATTATTATAATTAATATAATTATCATCATTAATAATATTATTATCATTTTCATTATTATCATTGTTACTTATTATTATTATTATTATTCTTAATATATATGAAATTTGATTAGTAGTATTAATAATATTCATCAAATATATAATATATGAGATTTGATAAGTATAATCTGTTATTTCAATACTGCTAGGGTTATCTTTGTTAATATTATTAGTATCATTTTTGAGAAAATTACTATTAATAGTTTTAATGTCATATATCTGTTATTATTATTATTATTATTATTATTATTATCGTTAATATTATTATTATTATTGTTGTTGTTAGTATTCTTATTATTATAAAAAAATAATAATAATATTCATAGATTTATTAAGAGATTTATATTATTAGTTAATAATACTAAATTTAATATAACAGATATATATAAACAATTTCATATAAATATAGTATACATATAAAAATTACGGTTATATAAATAGGTATATAAAAAGATATATAGATGCATAACTACGGTTGATCATATAAGTACAGATATATACAAACACAGATATGTATAAACAAATTGATACGCTTATATCACTATCAAATTCTTTATTTGTTTATTTGTTTCTATCCTGTGAACTCTATTATACCCGTGATATTTATGCCGATTTTCAATCATCACAACAAAACAACAATTAACAAATTATATAGATTACATTCATCCTTCAATCACTGATATATATATTATCTGTTTATTGTATTCAAAGAGATTAAACCAAAGTCCAAATAAATAAATAAATAACCGTCTCCTCTGTTCGTGACCATAAAACACCATAATTTGATTTAGAATAAATAATTTGTGTTAGGAATCGTACATTCAAACTATCTGTGAAATTTCCAGTTTCAATTCTTCCTATCAAGCTTCAATTTTTGAGTCAAAGTTATTGAGTTAAAAAGTCAAACTTTGTTCATCAGGTAAATTCATGTTAATCGTTTCAATTCAAACTAAATTGATGATTTGAAATGTTTCCATGAACGTTTTCTAACCTATTTCATGTTATAACTTTTATCTATAACATTATATTTTGCTAAATCAATTTTTTTTGTATACAGCGTCGAACATCACTTGCTGTGTTTGTTTGTTTATTTTTTTATTCCTTTTTGTTCTGTAAATCAAGGTATCACGCTGTATTATTTTATTTTGAATCCACATACTAATTACAAACTGTAAAATTTTCGTATTTATTTTGGTCTGTTCGAAGTCAATTGTTGTGAGGAAGAAGAGGGAATTATAATACGAGTTATATTAAATTTAAATGGGATGTATATCAGAAAAGTTAAAATGGTCGAGTGGTTTGATGGTGTTACCGGTAACCGAGAGGTCTCGGGTTCGAGTCCAAGCATGGACTGATATTTTTTTTTGAGACTCGCTTCATTTGAGGTAGTTTCCAATTTATTGACTTCTACAATTATGATTATTATTGTTATTAATTATTATTGTTATTATTATTATTATTATTGTAATCATTAGAAATTTTTATTAAGATTAATATTATAGTTATTACTAATAAAAATATTAGTTATCATATATTATTATTAATAACTAAAAATTACAAATTATGATTATTCCTGATATTAATTATTATCGTTATCATCAAAACTAATAAAGTAATAATTATCATTATTATGATTTTAGCTACAATTATAGTTATTATTATTATTATTACTAAGTTTATTTATTATCACTATTATGATGCAAAGTAAATTTTATTATCATTATTATTGGTATTAAAAACATTTAGGAATTATTATTATTATTAACAAAAGTATTATTATTAAGAATACCATTAGTAATAAGATTGTTATAATTATTATTATTATTATTATTAAGTATTATATACTAATATTAAAAATTATTATTTTCACCACCATTATTACTAGATTATTCATTTTACTACTGTTATTATCATTATGAAATTTATAATTAAAAACTATCATCAATATTATTATTAACAAAATTATTAACTTTAATATCTTTATTAGTAATATTAAGTATTATAGTTATTATCATTTTTACCATTATTAATATTATATTAGTTACTATATTTTAACAAACAAACGATATATATATTTAATACATATAACATAACAAAAACTAGTATTTTTATATAACAAAATAAATAAATGAAACATATAAATATTATTAATATAAAAAGGATGTAACTAATAAAATTATATACATATATGTTCGATTACAACTATGTATATTAATAAATATACAAATGATATAGGTTTGTGAATCCGAGGCCAACCCTGCATTGTTCATTATTGTCATATGTATTTTTACTACAAAATATATTAGGTGAGTTTCATTTGCCTTTTTACCCTTTATATTTTTGGGCTGAGAATACATGCGCAATTTTTATAAATGTTTTGCGAAATAGACACAAGTAATCGAAACTACATTATATGGTTGAATGATCGAAGCCGAATATGCCCCTTTTAGCTTGGTAGCCTAAGAATTAGGGAACATCACTAATTTTGAGAATTAGTGCATGCCTAATTGACGCGAATCCTAAAGATAGATCTATGGGCCCGACGAACCCCATCCAAAGTACCGGATGCTTTAGTACTTCGAATTCGTTTATATCATGTCCGAAGGATTTCCCGGAATGATAGGGGATATTTTTATATGCATCTTGTTAATGTCGGTTACCAGGTGTTCAATCCATATGAATGATATTTTTGTCTCTATGCATGGGACGTATATTTATGAGAACTGAAAATGAAAATCTTGTGGTCTATTAAAATGATGGAAATGATTATTTATGTTAAACTAATGAACTCACCAACCTTTTGGTTGACACTTTAAAGCATGTTTATTCTCAGGTATGAAAGAAGTCTTCCGCTGTGCAATTGCTCATTTTAAAGATATTACTTGGAGTCATTCATGACATATTTCAAAAGACGTTGCATTCGGGTCGTTGAGTTCATCAAGATTATTATTAAGTCAATTATAGTTAGATATATTATAAAATGGTATGCATGCCGTCAACTTTTGATGTCATGAAAGATTGACTTTTCAAAAACGAATGCAATGTTTGTAAAATGTATCATATAGAGGTCAAGTACCTCGCGATGTAATCAACTGTTGTGAATCGTTTATAATCGATATGGACTTCGTCCAGATGGATTAGGACGGGTCTCTACAATAATTATTCATATTAACCTTACTACTCGAGTAAAAGAGGCACAACAAGGAGTTTTGAAAGAAGGGAATTTGAAGAAGGAAATACCCAAAGGATCCGAGAAACATCTTAATATTCGGGAAGACGGAACCCGGTATATGGTTGAAAGAATTTAGGTACCAAAGTTTGGAGATGTGAGGGAGATGGTACTTAGGGAAGCACATAAAACCATATATTCAATACATCCTGGAGCTGGAAAGATGTACCAAGATCTCAAGAAACACTTCTGGTGGCCGGGTATGAAAGTCGATATTGCTACATACGTAGGAGAATGTTTGACTTGTTCTAAAGTCAAAGCTGAACATCAGAAACCATCAGGTCTACTTCAACAACCTGAAATCCTAGAATGGAAATGGGAAAACATTACCATTGATTTCATTACAAAATTGCCAAAGACTGCAACTGGTTATGATACTATTTGGGTAATAGTCGATCGTATCACCAAATCAGCACACTTTCTACCAATGAGAGAAGATGATAAAATGGAGAAGTTGGCATGACTATACTTGAAAGAACTCGTCTTCAGACATGGGATACCAGTCTCTACTATCTCTGATAGGGATGGCAGATTTGTTTCAAGGTTTTGGCAGACGTTACCACAAGCATTGGGGACTCGTCTAGACATGAGTACTGCCTATCATCCACAAAACGATGGGCAGAGTGAAAGAACTATACAGACACTTGAAGACATGCTACGAGCATGTGTTATTGATTTTGGAAACAGTTGGGATCGACATCTACCGTTAGCAGAATTTTCCTATAACAACAGTTACCATACGAGTATTGAGATGGCACCGTTTGAAGCACTTTATGGTAGAAAGTGCAGGTCTCCGATTTGTTGGAGTGAAGTGGGAGATAGACAAATTACGGGTCCGGAGATAATCCAAGTAACTACCGAGAAAATCATTCAAATTCAACAACGATTAAAAACCGCCCAGAGTCGACAAAAGAGCTACGCAGACAGTAAAAGAAAAGATATAGAATTTGAAATTGGTGACATGGTCATGCTTAAAGTATCACCTTGGAAAGGCGTTGTTCGTTTTGGAAAACGGGGAAAACTAAACCCGAGATACTTTGGACCATTCAAGATTATTGATCGTGTCGGACCGGTAGCTTATCAACTTGAATTACCGCAACAATTAGCCGGCGTACATAATACCTTTCACGTCTCGAATCTGAAGAAATTCTTAGCTAAAGAAGATCTCACGATTCCTTTAGACGAGATTAAGATCAACTAAAAACTGCAATTCATTGAAGAACCCGTCGAAATAATGGATCGTGAGGTTAAAGGACTTAAGCAAAACAAGATACCAATCGTTAAGGTTCGATGGAATGCTAGTAGGGGACCTGAGTTCACCTGGGAGCGTGAAGATCAGATGAAGAAGAAATACCCACACTTATTTCCAGAAGATACGCCAACATCTCCTACTGCCTGAAATTTCGGGACAAAATTTATTTAACGGGTAGGTACTGTAGTGACCCGAACTTTTCCATGATTATATATTATATGAGATTAATATTTACATGAATAAATGTTTCCAACATGTAAAGTAATCAAACTTGTTAAGACTTGATTAATTGAAACAGATTTTGTGTTAACGTTTGACCACCCAGTTTGTCCGATGATTCCCGAACGTTATAACTTGTATATGACATGATACTATATATATGAACATAAATATATATATATATATATATATATATATATATATATATATATATATATATATATATATGTTTAACATGATGAAATGATAATTAAGTATCTCATTATGTATATTAACAATGAACTTTATACATAAAACAAGACTACTAACTTAAGAAATTCAAAATGATATCTATACGTAACGATTATCGTTGTAATAATGTCTTAATATTTATATATTATATTAAGACATATTAGTACATCATGTTATCATGATAATGTAACAATATAACATCTCATTAAATATAATAACAATGGGATTAATTACATTTAACGAGATCGTTAACTTATAGGTTTCAATACAACATTTACATGTAACGACTACCGATGACTTAACGACTCAGTTAAAATGTATATACATGTAATGTATTAAGATGTATTGATACACTTTTAAAAGACTTCATGACACATATCAAAGTAGTTCTACTTAAAAAAAATGCTTACAATTACATTCTCATTCATTTTCATCAACAATTCTACTCGTATGCACCCGTATTCGTACTTGTACAATACACAGATTCTAGATGTATATACTATTGGTATATACACTTCAATGATCAGCTCTTAGTAGCCCTCATTTAGTCAACAAACATGTGGAACCATCATTTGGCAACTAGCATGAATTATTACACTAAAAATCAAATTACAATTTGCATATATGGATACCCTTGGTCACGATTTTGATGCACACACACAAACACATTTTCAATCAACTTTCATGCATCAAATTAATCTGTCTCAAGTTCTCTCATATTGTTCTAAGTGTTCTTCATCATCTTCATCAAAATCTATATCAATCTAGCTCATAAATCTAACCTTTGATCAACCTACAAAACAACTACTCAAGAACACTTCAATACACTTTCAAGTTTGCAAGATTAGTTCCAAGCTTTCAAAACCATTCCAAGTAATCATCCAAGATCAAGAAACCTTTGTTATTTATAGTAGGTTATCTTTCTTATTCAAGGTAATATTCATATTCAAACTTTAATTTGATTTCTATAACTAAAAACTATCTTAATTCGAGTAGTAATCTTACTTGAAATTGTTTTCGTGTCATGATTCTACTTTAAGAACTTCCAAACCATCAAAGATCCATTCAAGCTCAAGATTAATTCTTGTCATTTCCAGTAGGTTTACCTACTATATTTGAGATAGTAATGATGTTCATAACATCATTCGATTCATATATATATATATATATATATATATATATATATATATATATATATATATATATATATATATATATATATATATATATATATATATATATATATATATATAACTATCTTATTCGAAGATTTAAACTTGTAATCACTAGAACATAGTTTAGTTAATTCTAAACTTGTTCGCAAACAAAGTTAATCCTTCTAACTTAACTTTTAAAATCAACTAAACACATTTTCTATATCTATATGATATGCTAACTTAATGATTTAAATCCTGGAAACACGAAGAACACCGTAAAACTGGACATACGCCGTCGTAGTAAAACCGGGGGCTATTTTGGTTTGGAAAAATAAAAACTATCTTAATCTTTGAATTTGAAGTTTGTTTTATGGAAAATTGATATTTCATATGAACATGATACTATATCTAAAAATCATGGTTAAACACAAAGTTGAAGTATGTTTTTCAAAATGGTCATCAAGATGTCGTTCTTTCGACGAAAATGAATATCTCTTTCAAAAATGACTTGTAACCTGTATTTCTGACTATAAACTTATACTTTTTCTGTTTAGTTTCATAAATTTCAGTTCGTTATGAAACCATAGCAATTTGAATCACTCAAAACGGATTTGAAACGAAGAAATGATGGGTAAAACAAAATTGGATAAATTTGCTAGTTTTAGCTACGAAAATTTTATAACAAATCTATACTAACCATAACTTAACTAACTTATATTGTATTATACATATAGTCTAACATATATTATGTAATCTTGATAGACCATAGACACGTATACAATGTTTTGACATATCATATTGACGTCATCTATATATATTATTTGAAATAACCTTAAGTCACTCTATATTGCGGTAATGCTCGAGTTAGCATATAGAGGGTCGAGGTTGATTCTAAAATAATATATATACCTTGAGTTTTGATCGAGTCTGAGACATGTATACACTGGGTCGTGGATTGATTCAAGAAAATATATTGATTTATTTATGTACTACTAACTGTGGACTACTAATTGTGGACTACTAACATGGGACTACTAACTTAACAACTTAAAACATCAACACGTAATAAAATGTTGTGAATATATTTCAATCATACTTTGATATATATGTATATATTTGTTATAGGTTCGTGAATCAACCCGTGGCCAAGTCTTATTTCCGACGAAGTAAAAATTGTGAAAGTGAGTTATAGTCCCATTTTTACTAGCTAATATTTTGGGATGAGAATACATGCAGCTTTATAAATGTTTTACAAAATAGACACAAGTACTTGAAACTACATTCTATGATGGATTACGAATACTGAATATCACCCTTTTTAGCTTGGTAATCTAAGAATTTGGGAACTGGCCCCAAATTGACGCGAATCCTAAAGATAGATCTATTGGCACTAACGACCCCCATCCTGAGATTTTGGATGCTTTAGTACTTCGATTATTGTACAGATGTGTTAATCCTGTACGTATACAGATGTGTTAACCCTTTTTCTTTAGGGATATTCTATATGCATTATGTTAATGTCGGTTACCAGGTGTTCATCATATGAATGATTTTTATGGCTATTTATGAAGAATGAAATCTTATGGTCTATTATTACAATCTACGATATAGGTTAAACCTATAACTCACCAACATTTTTTTTGATGTTTGAAGCATGTTTATTCTCAGGTGATTATTAAGAGCTTCCGCTGTTGCATGCTAATTAAGGAAAAGATTTGGAGTCAGCATGCTTGTATTATATTGTTTAAAAACTGCATTTGGAATTACGTTTTGTTGTAACATATTAATGTAAACCACTATGTAATGGTCGTGTGTAAACGCTATATTTTAGATTATCATTATTTGATAATCTACGCTATGTCCTTTAAACCTTTGTTGAGAAAATAAAGGTTATGGTTTATTTCAAAAACGAATGCAGTCTTTGAAAAAAAGTCTCATATAGAGGTCAAAACCTCGCAACGAAACCAATTAATATGAAACGTTTATAATCATTATGAACGGACATTTCAATTAGAATAGGCAATATAGAGTTCAGTGAACACCGGCTTACTCAAAAGCATGATTCGTGTCAGAAGCAACGTTCTTGAGATGTTGTAAGATGATCTGAGGTTGAGTAAGTGATCGCAAAGGAGAGACCTCTAATCCAATTAGCAGTACCTTAGAATATATAAGATTATGTTAAGACATCGCTTAGTATTAAGTGAAGGAATGTTACTGTAGTTAAACCGACTAGGATTAAGAAAAGCTGAGACTTTCCTTTAGGGATACACCACTTTATTCATGTACTTAGGATTCTATCCATAAGGTCATTAATACCCTTTAAGGTTAACGTTGGGCATAGGGATATCCGTCTTAGCCACAATCTTCAAAGCATAAACTCTTAGTGACAAATTGATTAGGTTCATAACCCAATTGATTGAGGTTTAGTGTTCATTTTAGGAAGTTAAACTCTTGTAATATTTCTCCATCGGTATTCTATTCTTCATACCTATCCCTTTTTATCTTTATAGTTTGTATTACCTTAGTTAAGTTTAATCTATCACCACTCGTCACTAGGGTTATCTATTTAAGCACTTTTATCCCAAATTATTGAGCAAACATACAAAAATACGAACCTGAGTTATACATACCACTTCCTCGTTAAAAGGAAGACAAGTAGGTGAATTATAGGTAGGAAACCCAGCTAAATATAAATAATAAAACCATTACTCCCTATTGGTAACTGATTCTGACATTTTACCACCTAACGAATTTGTGACTGTAAACCCCCAGAATTTTCAGGAAGTACTGATCTAACAGTAACCCTTAATTGGTTTCTGGAAGTTCAACGGGTATTTGAAGACCGTTAGTGTGAGCCCGAGTTACGTGTTACTTATACCAGTCGGTTGTTGAAAGGAAGAACAATGGTTTGGTGGGATTCCTTGATTTCTTGTGTTCTGAAGGAACAAGTAGGCATGATCACTTGGGAACAATTTCATGGGAAAATTTGTGAAGAGTGTAATCCGTTCGACATGAACCGAATTAAGACTAGTTTTTAGAAATGAAGATGACACCTCAAATGACAATTGATGAGGTAGTGAAACAATATATGGATAAACTTCAATTTGTTCATCAGTGGGTGCCGGATGAATCATCTCAAATTCAGCATTTTGTCAACATAATTCTACCGGAGTATAGAACTTTTGTGTGGACAGCTATGTTGTTACCTCAAGCTATTGTGATGGCCAAGATTGTTGAAAGTTTGTCAAATCTGATAGAAATAGAATGTTTGGAAATGTGGTATACCAAGGTGGACAGGCGCCCAGTCAGTCGGGATCTGATATCGTCCAAAAAGCCACATTTTTACTCTCGATATTAAGCCCTAAATCAATAAAGTTTTAAACTTTGCCGGGAAAATAATCGCTTTGTCGGTTAATTTTGTAGATTAAGTGATTACAAAGGAGATGCAAAAAGAATCAAGTAAAATAGAGCTAAAACGAAGATTCTAGAGCGAAAACGGTGAAAGACAAGTTACGACCCAGGAAATCAAGTTACGATCCAGGAACAACAGCAGACCATGGCAGCCATACGGCTTGCCATCTGGCTTACCATATGGCCTGCCACTATGGGAAACAGTCTGCCATCATCAGGGCAGAACAAACGGCTTGCCCTGACATACGACCATGGCATACGGCCTGCCTGCCGTGCGTCAGGAAAATTTTGCCTATTTAAGGAGCTATTTGCATTCATTTTTACACACACTAAATTTGTACTTCAATTTTGATTTTCAAGCTTTTTAGTTAGTTTTTAGTAATAACTAGCTTAGCTTTTATTTTTCGAAGGATATCCCACCGAGTCCCTGCGATCTCAGACAGATTTCTTCAGCATTTTCAGGTTTTTATCCAAAAGGCTTGCCTTATTAATTAAACATGTATTGTTATTATTTATGTTTAATAATGCGTTCCGATATTACCATGTTAGCTTAATTAATCTGTATGTTGTCATGATAGAAGTATGGGTTAGCGTAGTTATGTTAAATTAGAACGTGATATCGGCCAAAAAGTCACGTTTTTACCCCCGATATTGGGCCCTAAAACCCATAAAGTTCCAAACTTTATCGAAAAAATAATCGCTTTGTCGGTTGATTTTTTAGATTAAGTAATTACAAAGGCGATGCAAAAAGAATCAAGTAAAACGGAGGTAAAACGAAGAATCTAGAGCAAAAACAGTGAAAGACAAGAAAACGAGTTACGATCCAGGAAATCAGGCTGACCAGGCAAGCCAAACGGCTTGCCTGGCTCAGAAACGGCCTGCCAAATGGCCCAAGCAAACGGCCTGGCTTGGCAAACGGCCTTGGCAAACGGCCTGCCAAACGGCCTGCTAGACGTTTGCAGGCAAAAATCAAGTCTATTTAAAGGGCCTTCTCCATCCATTTCAACACACACTCAATTTACAATTCATTTTATATTTTCAAGTTTTAGGTTAGTTTTTAGTAGTAGCTAGCTTAGCTTTTATTTTTCGAAGGATATCCCGGCGAGTCCCTGCGATCTCGGGCAGATTTCTTCGGCCTTTTCAGGTTTTTATCCGAAACGCTTGTCTTTTGTATTAAACATGTATTCTTATCTTTTATATTTAATAATGCATTCCGATATCACCATGATAGCTTAAGTAATCTGTATGTTGCCATGATAGAAGTTTGGATTAGCGTAATTATATTAAATTAGTACGGTTATTGTTATTATGCTGAATTAGGAAGTCTGATAGATTTGTATGCTAGTATCTTAAGGATTGACCAACCAAGGTTGTGATCAGGACTTGTCTACCTATATGAACTTAGCTACTTCATAGGATTAAGACCCCTGGTTATACTGTATCTGAAGATTCTATGAAGTCGGTATGGCCGGAGTTCCTGAGAGGCATTTAATGTGCTTTTAGGATATGGAACCTAGGAATTGAGACATGAATGACCTAGTATGCCTATTGACTATTCTAAAGAGACCTCTTAGGAGCTGTTAAGATCTAGCTAGTGCCCTGACTATATGATCCAAACCTATTGCATGTTCTTATTTGATTGTTGCTCTAGGATTAAGTCATACCAACTGTCTAGGTACCTGTTAGGTTTCTATCTACTTTACTTTCAGTATATCAACTTTAATGCTGTATAACGTTTGTCTTGGTTTGATCTCATTAGTTTGATGAAGTGGTTGTTAGTTTTCATTTAAGGTTTTGTCAACTTAACCCGACGGACTCCTTCTATTTGTGATCAGTGTTCAATCAACACGACACGTTGTTATTCAGTTAACCAAACTGATAATGAGGGTTAGGATTAGAACTCAACTCGCTAATAAACCTAGTGCTTTACTTAGGGTAACCTCCGAGGTATTGTCATGTTTCAGTTATACAACCACGTGACATACTTTTCACTACTCAACGATAACTCTGAGAGTTTAGAGATAAGTAGGTCTGTGTAATTGGCTCATCCAACCAGATCTACACCATTTTAATCATAGCTGTAATATCAACATAATTACCTTTCCCTAACCCAAACTGATATCTTGGTCAACATTTCCCTGATCTGCACACTCCGGACATCCTCCCACTTTATTTACTTTTCCGCAATTAGGATTTTAGCTTAAACCAACTACTATCTTTTATCCAGGTAATTTAAATAAAAGATAATTATTCACTTGATCTTCAATTCGTTAAACCATTTAAAAGCACGACCCTATGTTAACTTACACCTTCTACATTAGAAAGTTAAGAGTAAATTTAGGCCCAGCAAAATATAAATTAAACGACAACTTCTCTGTGCTATACCAAATTTGATGCCCTGTGACCTAACGACACCGCACGAACAAAACCGTCTGTTTTGGCTATATCATAGGAGGTTTACCTTTTTTGGTGCCGCTGCTGGGGATCGAATATTTTGATTGAGAAAGACTTTAAGCAGACAAAAGTATTATTTGGTGGTGTCTAAGAAAGACATTAATACACGGACTTGGTTGTTGAATTTTTCGAACAGTCTCCAATTATATTGAAACTAAAAGGATCCTGCCTCTCCGTAGTCGGCCTGGCCACCTAGATACCTAGTAATCTGTAAGAAAACCTATCAATTGGAATATCGATAAGGTTAGCGACCGAATTTCAAGAATAATTGTTTTTATTAAATTATCGATCGTTTTAGTCAATTAATATTTTCTAAAAGTATTTTTTAAGTCTTTTTAAATAGAAAATCATAAAAATGGAACAACAAAACACCCTTGCTTCTATGAAAAAATCATGCTTAGAAGAAAGAGGAGGACCAATCACCTTAGGAACCAAAGGAACTCCTGAAATCAGTTCACATATGATCAAGCTGGTCAATATGATTTGTAAATTTCAAGGATTACCGACTGACAATCCAAACTTTCACCTAAACAAATTTATCAGTCTGGTTGACTCTTTTAAGAAGAAGAAAATGAGAAAAACCTTTTAAAACTTCATCTTTTCCAATATTCTCTATCTTCACATGCTTTAATATGGTTTGACCGAATTCCATACACTCATGGGAAGAATTAGCCACTAAGTTCTTGAAAAAATTTTATCCACCTTCCATGCAAACCTGTTTAAGAATTGACATCACCAACTTTTCTCAAAAAGAAAACGAGTCATTGTGTCTAGCGTGGAATAGAGTAAAAGTGATGCTTAAAAGATGTCTGAATCATTCATTAAGTCGGGCAGACATAATCTGCACGCTTTACAATGGTTTGACCAAGGATGATAAGTCTCTCCTAGACATGGCCTCTCAAGGCAATTTCATGTCCCGAACAGCAGACGAAGCATGGGATCTTTTGGATACAATAGCTGCACAGCAGGAGGATTGGAACAAAGAAGCTGCTGAGAAGGATGACATCTTCGCTCGTACGGTACAAATGCTGGAAACTAGGTTACAAGATCTCACCCTCACTCTTCAAAGTTTATCAATTCCTAAAAGTACCGATGCTACTAGAACCAATCTAAGGTATCCTTACCCTAGATGGGCATATAAGCAGCAGAATAGCTCGAACTTTAATATACTCCTCCCACTACACCAGTCTGCTACCCTCTCTAAAGAAACTTTAGTTGAATTTATGAAAAACAATACACGATAAACCTTCAAGTCATAGAATGCCAGAACAAACTTGATACCTTGATAAAGACTTTTGAAGAGTTAATAATCAATTTTCAGCTTACACTTAAATGTTTAACCGCTAAAGTTGAATTAGAGAGTAGTGAACTTGATGCCCTAGTAGTAACTAGAAGTGGGAAGGAAACAACTATTAACATACCCATACAAGATTTTTCCGATAAGGAACCTGTGTCAATTGACCCAGTTATCAATCCACCGGAACCTATCTCTCCTAAGGCCCCGAAAATCATTCCGCGCGCCCGCATACCTTTCCCATGTAGGCTTAGGAAGGAAAAACAAGAATCACAATTCGCTAAGTATTGGGATATTATTAAGAATTTATATTTGAATGTGCGACTAGTAGATGCTTTAGTAGAAATGCCAAACTGCGCTAAATTTTTCAAAGAACTTCTTTCGAACAAAGAGAGATTAAGAGAGATAGTTAGCTTGCCCTTAAGTGAAGAATGCTCATTAGTGTTACAACATGGTATTCCCCCTAAGTTAGGAGACACAGGAAGATTTACGGTACTTTGCTACCTGCAAGATGTCTTGATTAGCAATGCTTTAGCAGACTTAGGAGCCAGTGTAAACCTAATGCCCTATTCATTATTCCAAAAGCTATGATTAAAAGACTTACGACTAACCAGAATGACTATTCAACTCGCGGACAGATCAGTTAAGATTTCTCGAGGGATAGCTGAGGATGTCCTAGTCAGAGTGGATAAGTTTGCATTCCCTGTCGATTTCGTCATTATGGATATTGAGGAAGACACAAAGATCCCCCTCGTACTTGGACGACCATTCCTAAATACTTCCAAGGCCGTAATCGATGTTCACGATAAATCATTGAAGCTAAGAGTTGGAAGTGAAGAAGTCACATTTAATGTCGACCGACTCATGAGCCACCCCCGCAAGGAAGATATCAATCTCACTGATTCTTTTCAAGAACTCGTCAATGAATATCTAGAGGATACCATGGCTATATGCAGTCAAGATCAAATTTCTAAGGATCTGTTCTTTACACCTCCTGAAGGAAATCTCGACACCCATTTAGCCATAGATCCTGGTCAACATAAATCTCCCCTCTATGAAAGTAACTTATTCGAAAAAACTATCCAAATAGCACCACTAGGTCAAGGCATTCCCCTACCTCTGTTAAGGAGAAGACCGAATGAAGAAACAGATTTCGTTCCGGTATTTCAGGAACCCCAGTCAAAATAAGACTGTGCGGAGAGTCCTGAACCCATCTTTGAAACTAAAGAAGACGTTTCTGAAGAAAAAGCTTTAAGAAGGACAATTTCCAGAACCAAAGAACAGATAGCATCAGTGACCGCTGTTAAGGAGGTAGAATCAGAATTCCAAGAAAGATATGACTCGTTAGACAGAACAGAAATAGCTAGAATGAAGTCATATATCGAGGAACCTTCGGAATTAGAATTGAATAAGTTACCCAAACATTTGGAGTATGCATTCTTAGAAGGAGAATAGCAACTCCCTGTGATCATCTCAAAAGACCTTACGCCACATGAGAAGGCAAAATTGATTCAAGTTCTGAAATCACATAAGAAAGCAATTGCTTGAAAGATTTTCGACATAAAAGGAATCAGTCCCAACTATTGCACCCACAAGATCTTCATGGAAGATGATTTTGGACCATCAGTTCAGAGGCAAAGAAGGGTCAATCCTATGATTCAATAAGTCATCAAGAAAGAAGTAATCAAACTTCTGGACGCCGGTCTGATATATCCCATTTCCAATTCACCATGGGTCAGTCCTGTTCAAGTCGTACCCAAGAAAGGAGGAATGACTGTAATCCAAAATGAGAATAATGAACTTATTCTAACACGGGAGGTCACCGGTTGGAGGGTTTGCATAGATTATCGTAAACTTAACGATGCAACCCGGAAGGATCATTTTCCGTTACCTTTCATCGATCAAATGTTGGAACGTCTATTAGGAAATGAATTTTATTATTTCCATGACGGTTTTTCTGGCTACTTTTAAATTCCTCTCGATTCAAAGGACCAAGAAAAGACAACCTACACCTGTCCTTATGGAACATTCACCTATCGACGCATGCCCTTTGGGTTATGCAATGCACCAACTACATTTCAGCGATGCATGGTAGCAATATTCCACGACATGATTGAACGTTGTATGGAAGTCTTCATGGATGACTTTTCAGTTTTTGGTAGTACCTTTGATGTGTGAGCGAAGGGGTACGAAATATTATTTTTTTTTTACTACGAAGTACTATTAAATACGCTACAATTTTACACAAGTTATTTATTTATTTATAGAATGGATATACCTAAACCTTGCTACAACACTTATAGGCAGTGTACCTAATCGTAGAGTAGTGTAGTTTTAGTAAGTCCGGTTCATTCCACAGGGAGCTAGCTGAGTTTAACGCTATATTTATTTTAAACTATATTTGTATCAATATATATATATATATATATATAAGTAATATTATTATTATTATAAAAGGGGGAGTTTTTACCGTTTAGTGACCGGTTTGTCCATTTTATGTTAAGCGTAAAGATAAATGACAATAATATAAATGACAGAATTTAAATTATGATAAAGTAAATTGCAGTAATTGAAATGACAGTAAATAAAGGTACGATGAAAAATGAAATAAAAGTATTATGCTGATTTAAACTTCCGTAATCATGATGTTTGACGTTTTGATTTTAATTAATTGTTGCCCGGGTTAATTGTCCTTTGTCCTGGTTTATTTGATACCTATATGATTTTTGTCCATAATAGTCCATCGGTCATAATTATAAAATGCTCGTCAAATTAACCTTATTCCCGAAGTCAAATATTCCAACTAATTAGGGATTCGAACTGTAACAAGGTTTTAATACTTTGTTAATAATTACACCAGGTTATCGACTGCGTGTAATCCAAGGTTTTAATAATTTGTTAACAATTACACCAATTATCCTTGTATGTAATCCACCCCTCTTTTAATTAGTCCATGATACATTAATTTATTCACTTGGCCATAATGAATAATCAATTACCCAATCCAATTTATTAATTAAATGATTGTAAACGATGTCTTATAAACGTCACTAAATAGGACATTCGTAATCAATTTAATAATTATTAGATTAACTAATTTGAAGATAGGTTCGACAGGTTCCAATGAGTTGTCATTCAATTAGACAATACCCCCTACCTATTAATAGTCAATAGTTCAATGTTCACAAGTGTCGGTCTTTTGTCCAAACCCTAATTATGGTACAAAATCCAATATCCCCATCTTAATATTTAGTCCAACATCACGATTACTTCGGCTCAAATAAGCATAATAATAACTTAGTTACAAGACATTAATTTAAAAAGGAAGAAAACATAGCTTACAGTGATTATTTATCGCGTAGCGTTACACGGACATAATTTCGACTTACAAACTTAAAACATTCGCCAACATAACCTTATTATTTTTAAACTTAAATTAAAATTAAAACTAGAGTGTAGAAATAATTTTTGGATGTCCTAAAAACTAGAGCGTAGAAATGAGAAAGAAAAAGAGTGCGTCGAAAAACGTCGAAAAATAAAAAGTCGAAAAATAAAAATAAGAAAGTAGAGCGTCGAAACTTAAAAGTCTAAAAACTAAATATTAAAACTTGCGTCTAAAGGTATTAAAGCTTAAAGGAATTCTAAACGAAAAACGACAATTACTTAAAAGGCACTAAAATCTATTAAATATTAAAGCGATAAGCGACGTCGTAAAATTCTAAAGCGCCTAAATCTTAATCTAAAGAAAAAGCACTTAAGGAATTTTACGGCAAAACCTAAAAACTAGAAATTTAAAAATAACTACGGCACAAACTAAGTTTAAAACTAATTACAAACGATAAATATACAAATTACGAATTAAATGATAAAAAAATATACAATTTATAAAAAGAAAATAAAAAAAATGATAAAATTATTTAGTTTTATAAAAATATTATTTTTGTATTATTATTTTATAAAAGTATTAATTTTATAATTAATAAAACTAGATAAAACTTAAAAATACAAATTTAATTAAAACTAAAACTAATTAATATTTAATTAAACCCTAATTATAATTAATAATAATTAAATTATAACCCTAATTTCGTAATAAATGCAGGCTGAGTGTTTGACCTGTCAGACGGCTCCGCGAGTGCGCTGCCACGTGCCAGAAAAGCTCCGCGAGTGCGGAGTTACGTAGTCTCAGATTGATGCAGGCCAAAATATGCAGGTTCAGCGTAATAATTTATTTTTTTTAAACTCTATTTCTGATTTTAATATATTTAAAATATAATTTAAATAAAACTTATATTTTCAAAAATTACTTATTAGTTTTATAACTAAAAAAAAATTACACTTTTTAATTTCGTACTTAGAAATATAGATATATATTTTTCTTTTTTATGTTTTTATATTTTTATATTTTTTAAAAAACTTATATATTTTTACAAAAATAGCTTAAAAACTTATTATTATTATTTTTTTATATATAACGTTTCGCTTTTTGTTCCCCGGCAGCGGCGCCAAAAACTTGATGTGTGAGCGAAGGGGTACGAAATATTATTATTTTTTTACTACGAAATACTATTAAATACGCTACAATTTTATACAAGTTATTTATTTCTTTATAGAATGGATATACCTAATGTCATAACCCGTCCTTAACCATAAGAACGTGTTAGATAACGTATGATTTCATTGCGAGGTATTGACCTCTATATGCGACATTTTTAAAAGAGAAACTGCATATATTATACATTACAAACCATAACCATTATTTTTGTTACAAGCTTTAGACAATAAAAAGATGATTATCGTTTAGCGATAATCTTCGACTTACAAACTTTACATATAATGATAACAACACGATTTCGAGCATATTTTACAACACAAATCCTTGGGTATGCAGTTTTATTTTTGACACAAATATGCGTACGCAAGATCCTGCTCAAATTCAACATAAAGCAGCGGAAGCTTTAGTAATCACCTGAGAATAGACATGTTTTAAAAGGTCAACATAAAGTTGGTGAGATATAGGTTTAATGCCGGCAGCAATATATATATAGACCACAAGATTTCGTATATAAACAGTTTAATAAAAATATTCTAAGTGGTTGAGCACTTGGTAACCATACTTAACATTTAATCACGTCGCATATTCCCTTTATTATGAAATCTTACTACACCGTACCAAGTGTAGTCACGAAACGAAGTACTGTGCAACCGTTGAATACTGGTCGTCCAGTCCGGTTGGGGTTGTCAGGCCCGATAGATCTATCAACAGGATTCGCGTTTACAATACCGCTGTAAATATTAGTTACCAAGCTACAGGGAAGTATGCCAGTGGTACAACTCAACGTAGAATATATTTTTCAGTTACTTGTGTCCATAACGTAAAACATAAAATACATGTATTCTCATCCCGAAATATTTAGAGTTTAAAAGTGGGACTATATACTCACTTTCGTCTTGAAGATATATATATAATTTGACTTGGTCTCCGGTTGATATCACGAACCTATCCATATATAATATATCAATACCTTTTCTTTTTAAACTAACGTCACATATATATACTTGTTATACTTTTAATACTTTGAATAATTCCTTAGTCCGTAGTTAGCAGTTCGTTGTTAGTAATTCAATTTTAATGGTTCATTTTTAGATGTTTAATATACCCGCAATGAAATAAATAAAACCCCCAACGAAATAAATAAAACCCCATCGTATATGTATTGGTCGAGATTAATCTTGACCCATGGTACCGGTGTTGTCAAATGACGTGTTGCGTACATAAAGTACCGGTGTTGTCAAATGACGTGTTGCGTACAATCATGGGATCTTATGATTAATCTTCTCGTGTTGTTTACGGGTGATCCTGAACCATATAAAATTGAATTATAAGTACATATATATAAAATATCATGTTAACTTAAAAAGATGTGATTTATTTAATTTTTTCCCAATTATTTTCGTGGCTAAACTAGTCTTGGATATCCGATTTTGTTTCGGTCATAATTTCTTCGTTACAACTCCGTTTTCGTTGATTCAACTTGCCATCTCCTTGGATCGAGTCCCTCTTTAAGACTATGAACTGTAAATACCTTAGTTTGTATTCAAAATCACACGGCATAGGTCAAACTTTAGTGAAACTTATGAAGTTAATCATTTTCCATCATGTAAACAACCTCAAATGATTATTTTTCTAAAAATACTTATACTTTGAGTTAAATCATGAAATTTTTATGTGTTATCATATTCATAGTAAAAATCATTTTTCTAGAAAATAAACCTCCAATTCAAAGTTTAAGATGGTTTTTAATTATCCAACCCAAAACAGCCCCCGGTTGCACTCCGACGTCGTAAATTCAGTTTTTAAGGTGTTCTTTGAAAAACCAAGTTATACCTTGTTAAGTTAGCATATAATTAAGATATGTTACAGGTCTTGAAGTATTTTAAAAGTTAAGTTAGAAGGATCTATTTAGTTTGCGAACAAGTTTGAAATCATTCAAACTATGTTCTAGTTTATAAACTTTTATATATATAGCTTTAAATATATGAATTGAAAAAGAGTTGAAGTAGAGTTTTTACCTCAAGTTTAAAATGTAAAGTTGCTGGAAAGAAGTAGTAAAATAAAAGTTGAGAGAGTTCTTGCAAGTGTGTGTGAAAATTGGAAGTAAAATTTGGAAAATGAATGTGTAAAAATGAGTTAGAAATGGTGCTTATTTATAGGCTTGAAAATTTGGTTTTTAGTGAAAATATCTAAGATAAGTTAAAATTTATTATGTCATGAATGACATATTATTCCAATAATTGAAGATTTCTATTGGTATATACCAATAGTAAATACTTCTAGAAGCTGTGTATAGTACCCTAGATATACGTATAGGATTATTGAGGAAACGGAACGAGAATTCAAATATAACTATCTTTTGTAAATATACTTATATTGTTTTATGTATATAAGCCCTTTAAAAGTGATAAAATACATATCTATACGATGCATGTATAAGTAATATAGGTTATAAGTATTTACGTCGAAAAACATTACGTATAGTTATCGTTTTGAAAACTTAAGTTAGTAGTTTTAAAATATACTTATAACTTATTGTTATTAATACAAAATGAGATATTAAAACATTCTTAGATCATGTTAAATATGTATATATACATATATATACACAAACGTATAATTATCATATGTTATATAGTTCGTGATATCATCGGTCAAACTAGACGGTCAAACGTTGTGTAAACTCTTTTCGGAAATATAAATCTCGACAATTTGGATTGCTTATCATGTTGGTAAGGTTTAATTTATGTAAATATTAATCTTATAAGTATAGAACGATCGGAAAAGTGCGGGTCGTTACAGTACCTACCCGTTAAATAAATTTCGTCCCGAAATTTTAAAATTGTACCTATTTTGCGTCATCGAGAAACAAGTGTGGATACTTTTGTTTCATCTGATCCTCTCGTTCCCAAGTAAACTCAGGACCTCTTCGAGCATTCCAACGAACCTTAACGATTGGTATGTTGCTCTGCTTGAGCTGTTTAACTTCACGATCCATGATTTCGATTGGTTCTTCGATGAATTGTAGTTTCTCATCGACATGGATTTCTTCAAGAGGAATGGTGAGGTCTTCCTTTGCAATACACTTCTTAAGGTTCGATACGTGAAAGGTATTGTGTACTCCGGCGAGTTGTTGCGGTAACTCGAGTCGATAAGCTACCGGTCCAATGCGTTCGATAATCTTGAACGGGCCTACGTACCTTGGGTTCAGTTTACCCCTTTTTCCGAAACGTATTACACCTTTCCATGGTGACACCTTTAACATAACCATGTCCCCAATCTGAAACTCTAATGGTTTCCTTCGGACATCGGCGTAGCTCTTTTGGCGACTTCGGGCTGTTTTCAATCTCTCCTTGATTTGTACTATCTTCTCAGTCGTTTCGTGTATGATCTCGGGACCAGTTAATTGTCGATCTCCTACTTCATTCCAACAGATAGGAGATCTACACTTCCTTCCATACAATGCTTCGAATGGTGCAGCTTTAATGCTTGCATGATAACTATTATTATACGAAAATTCTGCTAACGGTAGATACTTATCCCATCCGTTTCCAAAATCGATCACACATGCCCTGAGCATGTCTTCAAGAGTCTGAATCGTTCTTTCACTCTGCCCGTCGATTTGCGGATGATATGCGGTACTCATATCTAAACGAGTTCCTAGTGCCTCCTGCAGTGATTGCCAGAACTTTGAGGTAAATCTACTATCACGATCGGATATAATGGAAATAGGTATTCCATGCCTTGAAACAATTTCCTTTATATACAATCGTAATAGTTTCTCCATTCTATCCGTTTCCTTTATAGGCAAGAAATGTGCAGATTTGGTAAGACGATCAACAATCACCCAAATGGTGTTGTATCCCCAGGCAGTCTTTGGTAACTTCGTGATGAAATCCATGGTAATACCATCCCATTTCCATTCTGGGATTTCTGGTTGTTGAAGTAACCCTGATGGTTTCTGGTGTTCTGCCTTGACCTTGGAACAAGTTAAACACTCCCCAACATATGTTGCAACGTCTGTCTTTAAGTTAGGCCACCAAAAATGTGTCTTAAGATCTTGATACATCTTTCCAACTCCAGGATGTATCGAGTATCTTGTCTTATGTGCCTCGTTCAATATCAACTTCCTTAATCCACCCAACTTTGGTACCCAAATACGGTTTGCAAAATATCGAATTCCGTCTTCCCGTATAACGAGTTGCTTCTCATACTTCTTCATTATTTCCTTTCTTATGTTTTCTTTATTAAGTGCTTCTTGTTGAACTTCTTTGATTTGTGAGTTGAGATTCATGCGAATTTTTATGTTCATCGCTCGAACTCGAATTGGTTCTCGTTCCTTTCTGCTTAAAGCATTGGCCACCACGTTCGCCTTCCCGGGATGATAACGAATTTCACAATCATAGTCGTTTATTAACTCGACCCACCTACGTTGCCTCATGTTCAATTGTTTCTGATCAAAAATATGTTGAAGGCTTTTATGATCAGTAAACACAGTGAATGTAACCCCATACAAATAGTGTCTCCACATCTTCAGTGCAAACACAACTGCTCCCAATTCTAGATCATGCGTCGTATAATTCCGCTCGTGAATCTTCAATTGTCGGGATGCGTATGCAATAACTTTCTTCCGTTGCATAAGAACGCAACCAAAACCTTGTCGCGAAGCGTCACAATATATTTCAAAATCATCGTTCCCTTCTGGTAACGATAATATAGGCGCCGTAGTTAACTTCTTCTTTAGTATTTGAAATGCGTTCTCCTGCTCTGAGGTCCATTCATATTTCTTCCCTTTTTGCGTTAACGCTGTTAACGGCTTAGCTATTCGGGAAAAATCTTGAATAAACCTTCTATAATAACCGGCTAAACCCAAAAATTGGCGTATCTGTGTTGGTGTCTTAGGAGTCTCCCATTTTTCAATGGCTTCAGTTTTTGCTGGATCAACCTGAATTCCTTTGCTACTAACAACGTGGCCAAGAAATTGAACTTCTTTCAACCAAAAAGCACACTTAGAAAATTTAGCATATAGTTGTTCTTTTCTCAACAACTCTAATATCAACCTTAAATGCTCTTCATGCTCTTGCTCACTCTTGGAATAGATAAGAATATCATCAATGAAAACGATAACAAACTTATCTAAATACGGACTACAAACTCGATTCATGAGGTCCATGAATACAGCTGGCGCATTCGTCAATCCAAACGGCATAACCAAAAATTCGTAATGACCATAACGTGTCCGAAAAGCAGTTTTCGGTATATCTTCTTCTTTGACACGTAGTTGATGATAGCCCGATCTTAGGTCGATTTTTGAATAAACACATGATCCTTGCAGTTGATCAAATAAGTCATCAATTCTCGGTAGTGGATATCGATTCTTGATAGTTAACTTATTTAATTCACGATAATCTATACACATCCTAAAGGATCCATCTTTCTTTTTAACAAATAGAATCGGAGCTCCCCACGGTGAAGTACTTGGTCGTATGAATCCACGGTCTAGTAATTCTTTTAACTGACTTTGAAGTTCTTTTAACTCGGACGGTGCAAGTCTATATGGCGCACGAGCCACTGGTGCAGCTCCTGGTACTAAATCTATTTGAAATTCTACAGATCTAAATGGAGGTAATCCCGGCAACTCTTCCGGAAAAACTTCAGGAAAATCTCTTGCCATAGGCACGTCATTGATACACTTCTCTTTCTTTTCGACTTTATTAACATGTGCTAGAATAGCATAACATCCCTTTTCTAAACACTTCTTGGCTTTCAAACAGCTAATGAGTTTTAGCTTTGAATCACCCTTCTCTCCATAAATCATCACCGGCATTTTATCCTTACGAGGAATGCGAATTGCCTTCTTGGCGCACACAACTTCAGCTCCTATTTTGGACATCCAGTCCATGCCGACTATTACATCAAAACTTCCTAATTCTACGGGTATTAAGTCGATTTTAAACGTTTCTCCGGCGAAATTTATTTCACAATCACGACAAATTTTATCGGCTTTAATTAGTTTACCATTAGCTAACTCAATCATATACTTAGCATCTAGAGGTAATGATGAACAATTCAATTTAGTGTAAAAATTTCTACACACGTAACTTCTATCGGCACCAGTATCAAATATAATAGATGCTGATAAGTTATTAATGGTAAACGTACCCGTAACAAGCTCCGGGTCTTCACGTGCCTCTCTAGCATTAATGATAAATGCTCTCCCACGTGCAGGTCCGACATTCTTCTCTGGATTCGGGCACTGGCTCTTATAGTGGCCTTGTTTTCCACACCCAAAACAAGTAATGGTAGCCAAAGCAGTTCTATTTGCGTTGGTGGCAGGAGTCATGGCACCATTTGTATTCGTAACGAGAGCCCTACAATCTTCAGCAAGATGACCCTGTCGATTACATTTGTTGCATACCACACTACAGTAACCAAAGTGATGTTTGTGGCATCGGTTGCATAAAGGATTTTGTCCTTTGTAACCAAAGCTTGAACCACCACCTGCACCTTGTATGGTTTCTTGTTTCTTAAAAGATTGTTGTTGGTTACCTCGATCATAATTTCCATTCCACTTTCTTTTGTTACCTGATACCTTCACATCAGTATTGGATGCTTTCTTATCCATGATGACCTGATCCATTAGCTCGTTTGCCATGGTTATAGCTTCATGAATTGTCTTAGGTTTCGATGCTGTAACGTTTGCCTTGACCTTTTTGGGCAAACCATCTTTGTACATTTCAATCTTCCGTTCTTCGGTTGGAACCAATTCAGGACATAGCAAAACTAATTCCATGAATCGCTGATTGTAGTTGGTGATTTCAGTACCAATAACCTTCAGACTTCGTAACTCATCTTCCAACTTCCTAACCTCGTTCCTTGGACAATATTCGTTGATTAACATTGTTTTGAATTCTTCCCACGGAGTATCATAAGCTACATCTCCTCCTACAGCCTTCACATAATTTTTCCACCACGTGAGTGCACTATCTTGTAAAGTGCACGATGCGTATTTGGTCATGTCCTTTTCAACACAACCACTGATTTTGAACACAGTTTCCATCTTTTCTATCCACCGGGTTAAACCGATCGGTCCTTCTGTTCCACTGAATGATGAGGGCTTGCAAGCTTGAAAAGTTTTGTAAGTGCACCCCACACGAGGATTTGGGTTAACTGCAGCACCTCTTGCAGCCTCGACCCATAACATTCTGTCGTTCACTCGCTGATTGATGAGTTCCTGGATTTCTTGTTCCGTCATTCGGTTCAATCGCGCCATATTCTTCTATAAGAATGAAAAGAAAATAATTATTCACATGGAATATTATAGATGTAGTGTATATTTACAGTACATTATAGCTTATTAATAATATGAACCAGGTATTATTATAAAAGCCTTTTCTTCTTATTAGCGTTTTATAATTATATCTAGGGTAGTACCTACCCGTTAATGTTCATACTTAATAGCTTAGTACCGAACCAATTACTACAATCTAAATAATACTTAACCATGGAAAATTATTGCATTTCACACTTCACTATTTTACATATGCTTATCTTACATCGAACATTAAGCAAACCACACTAATAATATTATACAAAACATTATATGATCCCATGGTTTAATAAGGCAGCGCATCGTTTGGTCTATTTTCTAAGACGTTTAGGTTCAATGAATCGCCTAACGCTCATCCTAGCTGTCTGCCTATATTTTGGCGGTGGGGCTGAAGAACTAGATGCCGGGACAGCACGAATAGGAATAGCGGGAATAGGGGTGGTAGTGTCTAGTGGAGTTGGTGCCACATCATCCTTATTAAACTCAAGATTTGAATTTTCTAATTCATTAGCCTTTCGTTTCTTTCCTAGTTCGAACTTGTCTTTTGTAATTTCCTCGGGTTCACTTTTCTCCTCGGGTTCACTTTCCAGATTTTCTATAGTTGGTTCATCCGGAATTTGTGAGTCTTCCCCAAAGATATTATTTTCGTCATCGGATAGGTTAATGACTGGAACACCATCTGAAGATTCTGATTCGGAGTCGCTGAATGTGATAATAAGTTTTGAGCCCGACATCTATCACACCACAACTAACTCATTAGTACTACATAATATTTACATATAAATTTTAACCAACAGTGATAAGCAATGGTTTTTGAAATCAGACCCGGTCAAAGTCCAGACTTACTAATGTATCCTAACGACTTATCAGTTAGACACACTAATGCAAACCTGGTTCGCTAAGACCACCGCTCTGATACCACATGTCATAACCCGTCCTTAACCATAAGAACGTGTTAGATAACGTATGATTTCATTGCGAGGTATTGACCTCTATATGCGACATTTTTAAAAGAGAAACTGCATATATTATACATTACAAACCATAACCATTATTTTTGTTACAAGCTTTAGACAATAAAAAGATGATTATCGTTTAGCGATAATCTTCGACTTACAAACTTTACATATAATGATAACAACACGATTTCGAGCATATTTTACAACACAAATCCTTGGGTATGCAGTTTTATTTTTGACACAAATATGCGTACGCAAGATCCTGCTCAAATTCAACATAATGCAGCGGAAGCTTTAGTAATCACCTGAGAATAGACATGTTTTAAAAGGTCAACATAAAGTTGGTGAGATATAGGTTTAATGCCGGCAGCAATATATATATAGACCACAAGATTTCGTATATAAACAGTTTAATAAAAATATTCTAAGTGGTTGAGCACTTGGTAACCATACTTAACATTTAATCACGTCGCATATTCCCTTTATTATGAAATCTTACTACACCGTACCAAGTGTAGTCACGAAACGAAGTACTGTGCAACCGTTGAATACTGGTCGTCCAGTCCGGTTGGGGTTGTCAGGCCTGATAGATCTATCAACAGGATTCGCGTTTACAATACCGCTGTAAATATTAGTTACCAAGCTACAGGGAAGTATGCCAGTGGTACAACTCAACGTAGAATATATTTTTCAGTTACTTGTGTCCATAACGTAAAACATAAAATACATGTATTCTCATCCCGAAATATTTAGAGTTTAAAAGTGGGACTATATACTCACTTTCGTCTTGAAGATATATATATAATTTGACTTGGTCTCCGGTTGATATCACGAACCTATCCATATATAATATATCAATACCTTTTCTTTTTAAACTAACGTCACATATATATACTTGTTATACTTTTAATACTTTGAATAATTCCTTAGTCCGTAGTTAGCAGTTCGTTGTTAGTAATTCAATTTTAATGGTTCATTTTTAGATGTTTAATATACCCGCAATGAAATAAATAAAACCCCCAACGAAATAAATAAAACCCCATCGTATATGTATTGGTCGAGATTAATCTTGACCCATGGTACCGGTGTTGTCAAATGACGTGTTGCGTACATAAAGTACCGGTGTTGTCAAATGACGTGTTGCGTACAATCATGGGATCTTATGATTAATCTTCTCGTGTTGTTTACGGGTGATCCTGAACCATATAAAATTGAATTATAAGTAAATATATATAAAATATCATGTTAACTTAAAAAGATGTGATTTATTTAATTTTTTCCCAATTATTTTCGTGGCTAAACTAGTCTTGGATATCCGATTTTGTTTCGGTCATAATTTCTTCGTTACAACTCCGTTTTCGTTGATTCAACTTGCCATCTCCTTGGATCGAGTCCCTCTTTAAGACTATGAACTGTAAATACCTTAGTTTGTATTCAAAATCACACGGCATAGGTCAAACTTTAGTGAAACTTATGAAGTTAATCATTTTCCATCATGTAAACAACCTCAAATGATTATTTTTCTAAAAATACTTATACTTTGAGTTAAATCATGAAATTTTTATGTGTTATCATATTCATAGTAAAAATCATTTTTCCAGAAAATAAACCTCCAATTCAAAGTTTAAGATGGTTTTTAATTATCCAACCCAAAACAGCCCCCGGTTGCACTCCGACGTCGTAAATTCAGTTTTTAAGGTGTTCTTTGAAAAACCAAGTTATACCTTGTTAAGTTAGCATATAATTAAGATATGTTACAGGTCTTGAAGTATTTTAAAAGTTAAGTTAGAAGGATCTATTTAGTTTGCGAACAAGTTTGAAATCATTCAAACTATGTTCTAGTTTATAAACTTTTATATATATAGCTTTAAATATATGAATTGAAAAAGAGTTGAAGTAGAGTTTTTACCTCAAGTTTAAAATGTAAAGTTGCTGGAAAGAAGTAGTAAAATAAAAGTTGAGAGAGTTCTTGCAAGTGTGTGTGAAAATTGGAAGTAAAATTTGGAAAATGAATGTGTAAAAATGAGTTAGAAATGGTGCTTATTTATAGGCTTGAAAATTTGGTTTTTAGTGAAAATATCTAAGATAAGTTAAAATTTATTATGTCATGAATGACATATTATTCCAATAATTGAAGATTTCTATTGGTATATACCAATAGTAAATACTTCTAGAAGCTGTGTATAGTACCCTAGATATACGTATAGGATTATTGAGGAAACGGAACTAGAATTCAAATATAACTATCTTTTGTAAATATACTTATATTGTTTTATGTATATAAGCCCTTTAAAAGTGATAAAATACATATCTATACGATGCATGTATAAGTAATATAGGTTATAAGTATTTACGTCGAAAAACATTACGTATAGTTATCGTTTTGAAAACTTAATTTAGTAGTTTTAAAATATACTTATAACTTATTGTTATTAATACAAAATGAGATATTAAAACATTCTTAGATCATGTTAAATATGTATATATACATATATATACACAAACGTATAATTATCATATGTTATATAGTTCGTGATATCATCGGTCAAACTAGACGGTCAAACGTTGTGTAAACTCTTTTCGGAAATATAAATCTCGACAATTTGGATTGCTTATCATGTTGGTAAGGTTTAATTTATGTAAATATTAATCTTATAAGTATAGAACGATCGGAAAAGTGCGGGTCGTTACACCTAAACCTTGCTACAACTCTTATAGGCAGTGTACCTAATCGTAGAGTAGTGTAGTTTTTAGTAAGTCCGGTTCGTTCCACAGGGAGCTAGCTGAGTTTAACGCTATATTTATTTTAAACTATATTTGTATCAATATATATATATATATATATATATATATATATATATATATATATATATATATATATATATATATATATATATATATATATATTATTATTATTATTATTATAAGGGGGGGTTACCGTTTTGTGACCGGTTTGTCCATTTTATGTAAAGCGTAAAGATAAATGAAAATAATATAAATGACAGAATTTAAATTGCGATAAAGTAAATTGCAGTAATTGAAATGACAGTAAATAAAGGTACGATGAAATATGAAATAAAAGGATTATGCTTATTTAAACTTCCGTAATCATGATGTTTGACGTTTTGATTTTAATTAATTGTTGGCCGGGTTAATTGTCCTTTGTCCTGGTTTATTTGATATCTATCTGGTTTTTGTCCATAATAGTCCATCAGTCATAATTATAAAATGTTCGTCAAAGTTACCTTATTCCCGAAGTCAAATATTCCAACTAATTAGGGATTCGAACTGTAACAAGGTTTTAATACTTTGTTAATAATTACACCAGGTTATCGACTGCGTGTAATCCAAGGTTTTAATAATTTGTTAACAATTAAACCAATTATCCTTGTATGTAATCCACCCCTCTTTTAATTAGTCCATGATACATTAATTTATTTACTTGGCCATAATGAATAATCAATTACCCAATCCAATTGATTAATTAAATGATTATAAATGATGTGGTATAAATGTCACTAAATAGGACATTCGTAATCAATTTAATAATTATTAGATTAACTAATTTGCAGATAGGTTCGACAGGTTCCAATGAGTTGTCATTCAATTAGAAAATACCCCTACCTATCAATAGTCCAATGTTCACAAGTGTCGATCTTTTGTCCAAACCCTAATTATGGTACAAAATCCAATATCCCCATCTTAATATTTAGTCCAACATCACAATTACTTCGGCTCAAATAAGCATAATAATAACTTAGTTACAAGACATTAATTTAAAAAGGAAGAAAACATAGTTTACAGTGATTATTTATCGCGTAGCGTTACACGGACATAATTTCGACTTACAAACTTAAAACATTCGCCAACATAACCTTATTATTATTAAACTTAAATTAAAATTAAAATTAAAATTATATATATATATTTTTACGTATATAGAAAAGAAATAAAATGGGTAAGTGAAATAGATCAGAATGCGCGGCCTTTTATAGGCCCACTTTGAACTATTGTGCTCCGCGAGTGCAGAGTTTTTGTGCTTCACAGCTCCGCGAGTGCGGATCTTTGGATTCTAGCTCACCAAATTAAGTTAAACGTGGGATGCTGAATTTTATAATATATAATATAATAATATATAATTTTATATAATTATATATATATTATATTATATTCTTGTGCATAGTTGACTTGTAATTTTAGCTCCGTTGAGTTGTACATTGATGCTCGGTTTATGTCTCAGTTCTGGATTTTCGAACGCCTTTTCGTATGCTTAGATATCTTGTACTTTGCGTTTCGCGGCTTGTACTCTTTTCATTTTTAGGCGTTTCTTATCAATAATTTGAACCACTTGAATTATATCTTGTACATTTGAGCTTTTTGGTCATTTGCTTCTTCAAATCGTCGTTTTCTTCTTTTGTCTTTGCACTTATTTATTTAAACGATTATTACATAAAAATAGAACAATAGCAACTAAAAGCTTTACATATTGGAAGGATATTGATACTAAATATATGTTCATTTGGAGCACTATCAACCTTTGATTCATGCCTTTCTAACCTTGACAAGATGCTCACCCGGTGTGAGGATTCGAATTTAGTTCTGAATTGGGAAAAATGTCACTTCATGGTTAAAGAAGGTATAGTTTTAGGACATGAGATTTCAAAAGCAGGAATAGAAGTTGATAAGGCTAAGATTGATACCATTACTAAACTTCCAGAACCTACCACTGTAAAAGCGATAAGGAGTTTCCTTGGACATGCTGGTTTTTACCGACTTTTCATTAAAGATTTTTCAAAGGTCACTCGACCTCTCACTTATCTCCTTGGAAAGGAAGTTCCATTTGTCTTCGATGAAGAATGCAGAAAAGCATTCAACTATCTGAAGGAACAGCTCACACATGCGCCCATCATGATCGCTCCCGATTAGAGTTTACCATTCGAAATCATGTGTGATGCAAGTGACTTCGCAGTTGGATCTGTACTAGGACAACGGATAGATAAGCACTTTCATCTAATCTATTACGCCAGCAAAACCTTAATCGGAGCTCAAGAGAATCATACCACCACGAAAAAGGAACTGCTAGCTGTAGTTTTCGTCTTCGACAAATTCCGTTCCTATCTCATCCTGTCCAAAACTACGGTTTACACAGATCACTCAGCCCTTAAATATCTATTCACTAAGCAAGACGCTAAACCGAGACTCCTACAATGGATCTTACTCCTACAAGAATTCAATATTGAGATCAAAGATAAGAAAGGAGCAGGGAACGTCGCAGCAGACCATCTCAATCGTTTGGAGAACCCAGCGATGGAACAACTTACTAAACAAGATATCAGAGACAAATTTCTGGAAGAACAGCTTATGAGCTTAGGAGAAGCTAACATAGGATCGCAATTTACTGATACCCCTTGGTATGTTGACATAGCCAACTACCTAGTTGCTGGAGTAGTACAAAAGGGAATGAGCACATCCCGAAAAAGGAAGTTCTTCAGGGATGCCAAGTACTACTACCGGGAAGATCCATACCTGTTTAGAATTTGCCCTGATCAAATAATCAGGAGGTGCGTAGATGAGAAACAAGCAGCAGGGATTCTTCACCAATGTCACCATGGACCAACAGGAGGTCATCATGGAGAAAACTTAACCGCAAGGAAAGTCTACGAATCAGGATTTTATTGGCCATCTATATTCTGAGATGCGCAAGAGCTTGTAAAGCATTGCGACGCTTGCCAAAGACAAGGTATTATCTCTATGAAGAATGATATGCCTCGGACTAATATCCAAGCTTGCGAGATCTTCGATATATGGGGATTAGACTTTATGCGGCGATTCCCTAAGTCTAATGGGAAAGAATATGTCCTCGTAGCAATAGATTACGTCTCCAGATGGGTCGAAGCCCAAGCATTTCCAACTAATGATGCCAAAGTTGTCACCAACTTCCTGAAGAGACTCTTCTTCCGATTCGGAGCTCCCCGCGCTATAATAAGTAATAGAGGCACGCACTTTTTTAACACCCAGTTTATGAAAGTGATTGATATTGCTTTAAACATACCTATATTCCGACGCAATATCATTTATATTTCATCAGCTTTTACCGAAACGAAGACATTCAAATGTATAATTCACGAGAAAAACGACAAAAGTAAACACGAGCTTGAAGTTTGAAAAAACAACGATAAAACGACGGATTCAAACCAAATATGTATCAAGATAATGTTTACCCGAATGCAAGTTCAAGATGATCGAAGAGAAGAGTTCAAATAAAAAGTTCCAAGTCGATATACGTAAACACGGGATAAACAGAGAGCAAAACATAAAATAAAAATAAGAAAACTGTCGGCTATACTTACGCGAAACGTGTGAGAGTCTACGCGAAATGCGTAGTATTTAAGTCTTACGCGGATCGTGTGGGCATCTACGCAAAACGCGTAATCTTTTGTTCAGATCCAGATTCCAAATGTAAATGGGACGGTTTCTTTTCTGTTTAATATTACTTCTTTTTTTAGTGGTACAGCAAGAAAGGCAGTGTACACTCATTTCACCTACTACTTGAATCTCAAACTCTTATAATACGGAGTACATATACAGTGAAGAGATATATAGAAAAAGGAGTTACCAGAGAGAGATACAGAGTGAGGAGTAGTACACAGTTCAAAGAGAAAATCCATATACAACATCACAATTATTTTCATTTACTGTATTTTATTTTCAGTTTCAAAATTCAATATTTAGGATAGTTTTTATTTCAAGGGTGTATTATTCGCGATTAAGGGTATTATTGTACGCGCTAAAGGGGTGTTATTATTGTAATTTTCTACCGTTTAAAGTAAATGAGAGTGAAGATTTTCGTAAGTATATTCTGTTAAAATTATCGTTATCAGTTTTTATCGTTATTATTATGTTTGTACATTTATATTTTCATGTTTTCCTTAGTATAATGAGTAGCTAATTTCCCTAGTGTTTGCTTAGATGTAGAGCCCCTAGTGAAATGGATTGTTATCACTTGTAAAAAGTAAAAATGTAACTTTAGTATTTTTAACATTGAGCCTAATTAAAAGAACCATTATTATGTACTTGGATATTTAACCCCTGTCACTTAATTTATTAGATTAAAATAACGAAAGTTATTTTTATTTATATAAATTAATCTTCAACATTTAAAAGTGATTTAGACGAACTCATGAATAATTTACTAACACTAAATTAGGAATAAGGTTCGGTGGTTTGGGTAATATCATTAGCTACATAAAAGTGAAATTGTAAAAAGGGAAACCGTTATGATTTGGGTTTTGGCGAAGGTCAAAACTGGGTTGGGTCTCAATTTAAATACTTAAAGACTAGTAACCATCTAAATATAATCCAATGAAAATTAGATTTAATTTAGTTAGTCAAAACTTATTATTTATTCGAAAGGAAAATATAAGTTTTATACTAAACATTTTAATACGAGCTTAAACTTAAAACAATCCATGGATCTAGAGGTGACACATTTAAGTAAACACTCCCTATTTATATATTGCTAATTATTATTATTATTATTTACGTTTATTTATTCAGTAAAGTAAAACTAAAAAAATTATTACACAACATTATAATTCAGTTTATTCGTCACTGTTTTGTCACATCAATCATATCATACGCGGATCGCGTACAACTCTACACGATACGCGTACGATTTAAAACATACGCGAAACGCGTATAATACTACGCGAAACGCATAAGTATAAATACGAATACTGTAGCGAATTAGGTTAAAATTTAGGGTTTTAATTATTTTATTATTATATTTAAGTTATTATTTTATAATTAGTATTAATTATTATAATTTATAATTAGTAATTAGTTTATAATTAGTTAAATATTACAATTCCTCTTAATTTATATTAATTTAGTTAAAACATTCTATTTAGTTAATTTCAATAAATTTATATTATAATTGCTCAAAACAAAATTCTAAACAATTAGTTTTATTAAAAGTTATTATTTTATTAATTATCATTTAGTAATAAATTTATTAGTATAATTTCAATTAATTCACTTTTAAGTTAATAATTATAAATAATGTATTCGTATAAATTAATAAGTAGTTCAATTAAATTAGGATTAAGTTATATGTAGTATTATCAATTCCTAATCCAAAACCCCCTTAAAATAAGTTTAACTTCAAGGACTATTAAAAAACCATTGAACACTGTCTCCCTGTGGAACGAACCGGATTTACCAACAAACTAAACTACGCGGATAGGACTAGTTGCCTATATATGTGTGAAACCAACATGAATTCATTAAAATACCATATATACAATAAAACAATTCGTGTAACAAAATAATTCAAATCCGTTCATAAATAAAGGTACTGTTTCAACGCATCAACTTTTTGGCGCCGCTGCCGGGGAGCGGTTTTCGTTCATAAAAATTTTAATAGACTTTAGGTTATTCGATCCTTTTATAGGAATTCATTCCTAGAAAAGTTTTTAGTGTTATGATAGAAATTAATGCATGAATTTACGTTCCTCCAACACTGAATTAACTCCTCCATATCTAGAACCCGAAAGAGAATTTCACGAACGTTTAAGAGCTCAAGAAGTAGAATCTCTCACTTTTGATTTAGAATCACTTTCATTGGATTCTAACTCTGAACAAGATTTTCAACAAATCATTGAACCAGATATGGCTGTTACAAATCAAACAATGGAAGCATTAATGAAGGCAACAAGAACAGGTCAAGGCCACGCAATTATTCAACCTACGATGACTGACGGCTTTGAAATAAAAGGTCAATTCCTTTACATGGTGACTAATACATGCCAATTCGGTGGAGCTCCAAATGAGGATGCTAACAAGCATCTTCGTAAGTTTGTAAGCATTTGCAAACTATTCAAAATTAAGGATGTCTCCGTTGAAGTCGCATGTTTGAAAATCTTTCCATGGTCCTTAAAGGACGATGCAAGAGATTGGCTAGACTCATTACCAGAAGGTTATATCGAAAACTGGAATGACATGATGGACAAATTTTTGTCAGAATTCTTCCCTGCTTCAAAAGCAGCAAAATTGCAAAGTGATATAAATCACTTCAAACAAAAGCTTAACGAAACCCTTTATGAAGCTTGGACCCTATTCAATAAAATTCTTAGGGTATGTCCTCAACACGGGTTGAATACATTCCAAAAAGTCCAAATATTTTATAAAGGAGTAAATGTTGCTACTAGAAAAGATATCAATGTTGCAGCTGGTGGTTCGATAATGAAGAAAACACCGGAAGACGCTCACACAATAATTGCCGATATAGCAGCACAATCCCATAATTGGCATCAAGAAATAGAATTCTCTAGATCATCAACCGTTGCTAATATCGAAAGCAATGATGAAATTGCTTCTTTAAAAGTACAAATGAAATCAAGCAAGACAAATTGAGAAAGTAACCAAGGAAATGCATGCTATCAGGGTAGGATGTGAAATGTGCCAAGGCCCCCATCTTACTAGAGATTGTGATAAAACAACAATGGAAGAGCAAGCAAATTTCCTAGGTTACTTGCGAAAAGGTGAAATAAATTTCAACGATTTTCCAGCGATAGAAGCAAATAACCGAAAATATCCTCCAATTAACAACTACCAAACAGGAGGACCTTCAGGTTTAAATAATAATAACTATCAAGGAGGAAATCCGGTTTACCAAAACAACCGGAATTTCCAAAATCAAAATCAAAATCAAAATCAAAGAAATCCACCACCAGGTTACAATAACCTAAACAACCGAAATCAACCTCAACGAATTTATCAAAATAATTTCCAACACAATCAACCACAACCACAACCACAACCACAACCACAAGCACTTATACAACCACAACCCGAGAAGAAATCCGGTTTAGAAGATCTCTTAAGAGATTTTATGGTTAAGCACGAACAAACCGCAGAAATTCAAACTCAACAAATTCGAAATCAACAAGCTACGATTCAGAATTTAGAAAGAGATGTTGGAAGGATCTCACAGTTACTATCAGAGAGGCCACCAGGCGCTCTCCCCTCAAATACTCAAGTGAATCCCAACAACAATCAAATAAGGAATGAGCATGTAAATGCTATAACTACTAGAAGTGGTTTAACTGTTAACCCAGAAACTAGTAAGACCTCAGAAGTTCCTTTATCTTCGTCTAGTTTACAAGAACCTGTTGATATAGATGAACATGTTGAGAAAGAACAAGAGAAAGATGATCTACCTGAGATCATATCAAAGAAAATTGAAGAACCACCATTGAAGGTGCACAAAGCACCTATTCCATACCCGAAAGTATTAAAGAAAGACAAACTCGCGAGCCAATATAAAAAATTTGCAGATATGATCAAACAAATTAGCATTAACATGCCACTCGCGGAAGTTCTTGGGGGTATGCCAAATTATGGAAGGTTTATTAAGGATCTCATATCTGATAAAGGTAAATATGAAGAAGTTTCAACCACATTCCTCAATGAGGAATGCTCAGCAATTTTGCAAAAGCAAAAGATGCCACCGAAACTTAGAGATCCTGGTAGTTTCATTATTCCGTGTCTGATGGGAGATTTAGTAATGTACGATGCATTAGCTGACTTAGGCGCAAGTATCAATCTTATGCCACACTCCTTATACTTAAAACTAAACCTAGGCGATCTAAAACCAATTAGGATGTGTATACGCCTAGCAGATAGAACTTTTAACTATCCTATTGGTATTGCCGAAAACCTACCAGTTAAAGTCAATCATTTAATCTTTCCTGCCGACTTCGTTGTCCTCGAAATGGAAGAAGATAGCAAGGTTCCCCTAATTCTAGGGCAACCATTTTTAAATACCGCTGACGCAATTGTGCGTGTTAAAGACAAAAAGCTTAGTCTAGCTGTAGGGGAAGATAGAGTTACCCTAAACATATATAAAGCTATGAAACAACCTATCTCTTCCGATGACGAATGTTATAAGGTAGATATTGTTGATTGTTGTGTCGAAAAAGAATTACAAGAATTACTAAATACACCTCGAACTTCACCTCAGTGAGTGAAGGTGATGAATTCTATGTAGAACTTGAACTTGACGAATTATTGAAAGTAGTAATCGATAAAGATTGTTGTGAGGAAGAAATTCCCAAGGAAGATGAACCCTTTGAAGAAATTACCAATGGTAACAGGTTCCGAATAAAATCTTCCTTGGAAGAACCACCAACCTTGGAGCTTAAAGAACTCCCGGAACATTTGGAGTATGCTTATCTCCAAGGTACATCACAATTACCCGTTATAATTTCATCAAAACTTTCTGATAACGAAAAGAGTAGGTTAATGTCCGTTCTAAAAACTCATAAGAAAGCAATTGCTTGGAAAACAACCAATATTTCAGGGATTAATCCAGCTTATTGTACTCATAAGATTCTAATGGAAGAAGATTTTAAACCCGTAGTACAAAGACAACGAAGGTTAAACCCTAACATGAAAGAAGTTGTCAAGAAGGAGGTTATCAAGTTACTTGATGCCGGGTTAATATACCCTATATCCGATAGCCAATGGGTTAGTCCTGTACAAGTAGTACCCAAGAAAGGAGGTACAACTGTCGTTCTTAATGATGATAATGAACCTGTTACTACAAGAACAGTCACTGGCTGGAGAGTCTGTATAGACTATCATCGTTTAAACGACGCCACAAGGAAAGATCATTTCCCACTTCTTTATATTGACCAAATTCTAGAACGTTTAGCGAGAAAAGAGTACTATTGTTTCCTTGATGGATTCTCCGGTTATTTTCAAATTCCCATTGATCCAAAAGACCAAGACAAGACAACATTTACTTGTCCATTTAGTACATTCGCATATCGACGAATGCCGTTCGGATTATGCAACGCGCCAGGAACCTTTCAAAGGTGTATGATGGCAATATTTCATGACATGATAGAAGGAAGTATGGAAGTCTTTATGGATGATTTCTCTGTTTTTGGAGACTCCTTCGATTCATGCCTTTCCAACCTCGAGCGAATGTTAATTCGTTGTGAGGAATCAAATCTTGTTTTAAATTGGGAAAAATGCCACTTCATGGTGAAGGAAGGCACTGTTTTAGGACACAAGATTTCTCGAGATGGAATGGAAGTAGACAAAGCTAAAATCGATGTAATCTCAAAGCTCCCTCCTCCAACTAACGTTAAAGGAATTCGTAGTTTCTTAGGTCATGCGGAATTCTATCGACGATTCATAAAGGACTTTCCCAAAATCGCTCGACCCATGACTAAACTTCTCGAGAAAGACAGTACATTCAACTTCAATGACGAATGCTTACAAGCTTTCTCCATACTAAAAAATAAACTTACGAATGCACCCATTATGGTATCACCCGACTGGTCCAAACCTTTCGAACTAATGTGTGATGCTAGTGATTTCGCGATGGGAGCTGTTTTAGGTCAACGTCAAGATAACAAATTTCAACCAATCTATTACGCAAGTAAAACACTTACAGGAGCTCAGTTGAATTACACGACTACTAAGAAGGAGCTTCTTGCAGTAGTTTTTTCTTTCGATAAGTTTAGATCTTACTTAGTGTTATCTAAAACAATTGTTTATACAGATCATTCAGCCCTAAAGTACTTATTCAAAAAGCAAGATGCTAAACCTAGATTAATTCGTTGGATTCTTCTCCTACAAGAATTCGACATTGAAATTAAGGATAAAAAAGGTGCTGAAAATCTCGCTGCGGATCACTTATCCCGTCTTGAAAATCCTAACTTAGAAACACTCGACGAATCTGTTATTCACGATACTTTTTCGGACGAGTTCCTTATGAGAATTGAAATAGAAGAAGAAATTTCATGGTTTGCGGGCTATGCTAATTATCTAGCCGCAGGAATTCTTGTTAAAAATCAAACTTATCAGCAAAAGAAGAAATTCTTTGCTGATCCGAAATTTTACTTTTGGGAAAGCCCTGACCTCTTTCGTATAGGGGCTGACCAAGTTATTCGTCGATGTGTATACGACAAAAAAAGCACAACAAATTCTAGAGCACTGTCATGAAGGACCGGCTGGTGGACATTTCGGACCGAGCTATATAGCCAAAAAGGTTTTTGACTCAGGTTTTTACTGGCCTACAATTTTTTAAGATGCATACAATATGATAAAAACTTGTGATGCTTGTCAAAGATCTGGAAATATCTCCAAGAGAGACGAAATGCCACAACAAAGCATCCTAGTATGCGAAGTATTCGACATTTGGGGTATTGACTTCATGGGTCCATTCCCCGATTCTAACAAATGCAAATACATTCTCGTAGCAGTCGATTACGTTTCTAAATGGGCTAAAGCAAAAGCCCTACCCACTAACGATGCTCGAGTTGTTGTCAACTTTGTTAAAAATCTTTTCTCGCGTTTTGGAATTCCAAAAGCATTAATCAGTGATCGTAGAACTCATTTTACAAATCAACTACTCGAGAAAGTGCTTAAAAAGTACGGAGTTAATCATCGTTTTTCAACTTCTTACCACCCTCAAACGAGTGGTCAAGTTGAAAACATGAACAGAGGTCTTAAACGAATTTTAGAAAGAACAGCTAAAAATAATCCAAAAATCTGGCATCGAAAGCTAGATGATGCGCTTTGGGCATTTAGAACTGCGTTCAAAACACCTATCGGTACTACACCTTTCCGATTGATTTATGGTAAGGCGTGTCATCTACCTGTCGAAGTTGAACACAAGGCATACTGGGCTCTGAGAGAATGTAATACCGATCTTGTGAAAGCTGGAGAAAACCGATTCTTACAACTAAATGAATTAGATGAATTAAGACTATAAGCGTATGAAAACTCTAAAACATACAAGGAGAAAACTAAAAGATGGCACGATGCACGGTTAAAAGAAAAGAAAGAATTTGAACAAGGGGATAAAGTATTAGTATTCCAATCACGTTTTAAGTTTTCACCTGGGAAACTTAGATCCCGATGGACTGGGCCATATATAATAAAACAAGTTTTTCCATCTGGATATGCAGAATTATATAGCAAGGACGGTGGAACTTTCAAAGTAAACGGTCATCGACTCAAATTATACTTTGAAGGAATCAATACTACGGAAAGAGACGAGATCACATTCTACTCTAAGGACAAGTAAATTCAGGGTAACTTTAAGGTTTTCAACTCCATTCTCGAACTTTATTTTGATCTTTAAGAGTGGGGTTTGTTCGGTCTTTCCCTAGCAGACACTAAAGAACTAGTCTTCTCCCTCCATTCTACCTTTTTATTTTTATTTTCTTCTTTTCGTTTTTATTTATTGTTTATTTTCAAGATGCGCAATCAATATGTCTACAACCACTTCTTTTTGATATGCGATAAAATTTTACCGAGAGATGTGGTGTTAGATATAAAGAGAAGATGCGATCAGGCGAGTACAGAAATAAGGCAAGAACTTAACGAGAAAAATTATGCCAAAGGAAAATTAAAATCAGCTAAGAAATGTCGAGCGCGTCATTTGGGAAAATGTGTAAAATGTGGAAAACCAGCTCATTACGGAAATTGCCCAAAGAACCAGACGGACTCTAATTTCGAGTACGTAACCTTATGCCGAGAAGGGCCTTTTAAATGTTCCAAAGAAAACCTCTTAAACCAACGCGGTTACGCCTACGAAGCCATGGGGGGCGAAATGGTACGACTCCACTATGAGGCAAATCGACGCAGTTTCACAATCTAAGTCTTTTTCTCGCCAATTGTGTTTTTGTGCATTTTTTGTATTTTTACGCATTTTTGTATTTTTTTGAATTTTTGTGTGTTTATATTTTGGTGTGTTTTAGTTTGTATTTATTTGTTGTGATTTTATTAAAAAGGGTCTACCATTTAAAATTGATAAATCTTGAGTTTAACCTGTTTTCATTGAAAACGATAATGCTAAGTGTAATAACTGAATTGTCGTTCTTCAAATTGCATGAAATTTATTGTTGGATTCATAATATATCTTTTAAATGGTAAACCACCAAAAACAAAAGAAAAATTAAAACTACTAAAAATATACTTTTTTATCAATAACTGTAAAGATATATAACTTATAAACCTTTGTCGTGGGTAATGATAGGTGTAACAACCGAGATTATCTCTACCTAGTTGATAGGAAAAAAAGTTTTAAGTTTGAAAATTAGTTGGTTTGAAAGTATATATATTAATATTTAAAAATTTAAAAAGAAAAAAAAATAGAGTGTATTTTAAATTCATTTAATTTTTATTTTTCATGTACTTGTTTTTAATTTTAAATATTAATTTTCTTTTATATATATATATATATATATATATATATATATATATATATATATATATATATATATATATATATATATATATATATATATAGTGTTTTGTTTTTAAGTTGTTTTTGGAAAATATTAAAACTTTAACTTTTAAAGTATTAAATTATAAATTGAAATTACATAATTTATAAACGGATAAAGACTAGGTATACCAACCGAAATTTCCGTTACATCATATATAAATTTAAAATTGATATTTTGAAATTTAAGTACTTGTAAAGTTGGAAAAAAAATATATATATATATATAATAAATAATAAATAGAATATTTTGTTTTATTTTTATTTTCGTAAAATATTAAAAACTTTAACTTTTAAATTATTAAATTTTATAAATTAATTTTTAAAGTTTTGATTAATTATAAAGTTGAAAAAAAAAAAAAACTTACGCGGAACGTGTGACAATCCACACGAAACGCGTACAAATTAAATCTACGCGAAACGCGTAGAACTACGCGAAACGCGTAAGGTCAAAAACATGTCCAGATAATCAGTCGACCTGCACTTCTCCTCCACACTCTTATTATTGTTTTTGCTCTCTGTGGACGAAGAAGAAACACAAAAACCCCAAAAATCACACCCAAACACTAAATTAACATTATCAATCTCCTCCAATTCATCTACCTTTCAACATGTCGAGATTGGGATTCTTTAGAATGAGAGCTGTTAACCAACAGCAAGGGGAAGAACAAGTAACACCAGAAATGGAACAACAACTTCAGAATCTACACCCAAACCTGAGATTTCCTGATGATGTACCTAACCGATTACAAAAGGTTAAGGACTTACTTTCTCTGGTCAGTAGAAACATCTCTCAAGTATATGTTGTGGACTGAGCTCCTTTAGGACCACCAGTCAATTTAGATGAGCAAATAAGGGGAATTTTAAACCAAAGTTTTACAAACGAATTTGGAATGACTTTGGTTTTTAATGATTTCGAGAGGTTATTTAGTTTAAATAGCCCTGTATATAGAGAATGGTGTTTAGAGTTCTACTCTACCGTTAGAATAAGTCTACACCCAGAAAATATCGATGATATTAATTTTCTACAATTTAGGCTGGGTGGGGTAGATAGAGCAATGTCCTTAAGCGACGTAACTACCGCATTAGGGATTTACACCGATGAGGAGATGATAGCTCCCGATTTTAGGGAATATATTTTTACAGGGGCTAGATATACAGGTAACTATAATTCTGGTATAGTTTGGCAATCTTTCACTAATAGAAATACATATGAGCCAGTCCAGGAATCTTATCTAAAGATCACTGATGTTCGCTTTAGAATAATTCATAAGTTTATAGCGAACACAATAAACCAAAGGTCGTTTACTAATACAGATAAAATTAATTATATTGACCTTTGGAACTAGGATGCGATCAGAGATAGTGATACATTTATTAGTACACCCTATGGAGTTGCTTACTTTTTGGCCCATGTTGGTAAGGGTGCTCGAGGGACAAGTGACATGTCGGGGGGTCACTACATCACATGTCTAGGAAGCTGGTTCGGACTCGACCCGAGTGAATCAGAACCTCCAATCCAACCGGTAGATCAAGCTGTTAAAACTTTAGGATTGGACGTGTATAGGACGGCTAAGGCTATACAATTGAGGGGTGGGGTAATTAGTTTGAGATGGCAAGAAGTTTTCGCTCACGCTTGTATGGAGGAGGATGAGGAACCCGCTAGGGAAACTAGGAGGAGACGAAGACAGCCAGATCAGGCTAGTTCGTCTAATGTAGGTGTTTCTAATTTCGATATGCTGAAAAATTTGTTTGATTCATTGAGTTTAGATTTAAGGAACTCGTATGATAATTGGGGACGAAGATCAGAAGACCAATACACTAGTTTATCTAGGGAAATAGGGGACATTAGGCATACCCAACTAGCTCAGGGTAATATATTAGAAAACATCTGCTACGATCAGAGGGGCCAGGGAGCACAGTTAGAGTGGGCGCATCATCAGGCATATTTATACGCAGCTAACCCAAAACAATACGTACCCTCAACCGTTCCATCATACCCCCAATGGCAAGGACCCAGTGACCCTCTACCTCCACCTTATGACCCCAACGCTGCCCTAGCAGAAAGTCAGGAAGCCTATAGGCGTTTTTACGAGGAACAACGGCAGCAACAGGAGCGAGAACAGGAAGATCAGGGAGGCCCTGCGTGGTCATTTTTCTAGTTTTTCTTTTTATTTTTAGAATTATTTATTTTGTATTTGTTTGTATATAATGATTTTTATGGTGTGTTAATTTATTTTTACCTTTATTTATCATTACAAAAACTTTTAGTGTGGGGTAAAATTTTTGTACTACTAAAGTACAACCCCATCTCGTTTGTGTTTGACATATTTGTTGACAGGTACTTACGATGATAAGATTCGACATAGCGAAACATGAAAGCATTATTGTGATAAAAAGGATTGGATATGTTCATACATTAAGCATTTTACAATCTTCAATTGCTTAACAAAGGAAGTTGTAAACACTTTACACTTTTTGTCCTCTCAAATTTATACATTTAATCTGATTTTATGTAATGAGGGCATTACATAATCTTAAGTGTGAGGTGGGAGTATATAAATTCTCGAGAACTTATTATTTAATGGTTTTTATGAAAATTTTTGCAATTTTTAAACAAATATGACTAATCAATTATTAATGTAATAAATAGCAATTAAAGATTAGGTGTCAAAAACCGAAATTATTTTCTCCATACATTAAAAATACATAAGTTTATTTGATTAAAATATATAAAAGAAAACCAAGTATAAAGGAATTTATAAGCCCATATTTTTAGAACCATTTATCACATGTTTCTATGAAGTTTATTGCAGATATCATCGCTTTGGAATGTATAAACTTGAATATCTCGTTAAGGAAGTAAAGTCTTCCAAAATGACACACTTGCTAACTTATGTTAGAAGATGTAGTCCAGAACAGCTGTAGGTTGACGAAAAATCTTGAAAAGTCATCTCTATCATCGGTTGGAAATCCACCTCACCTCAGCATCAAACAGGGTTTTTGGTGGTCAGACTTATCCTAACCATGAGATGGATCTGTCTCGTACAATGGGGGGCACATTGCAAATTAGCTTTTAAGACTAATGAATCTAATCCCCAGATGGATGATCTCCGTAAAGATCAACCGCATCTATGTTTGACCGCGGTCAACATACATATGCCATAACAAATTGAGGTGTGCAAACTCATGGTTCACCGATGATATTTGGACACGATATAATTTTATTCTAAAACTTATGCTATTTTATGAATTATATTGTGTAAAACCATTTTTAGGACATTCAGTTTCAAGTTCCATGATACTTCAATCATGGGGGCGGATAGTTTGCTAATCGCCGACTGAGACTACGGTTTTCAGTTACCCTCGACCGGAATTTGAGGTTAAAACCGGAAAACGTGTCTAGTGTAAAAACTAGCATGACATTTTAAAAAATCATAAAACGTTTTCACAAGGTCCAATTTTCCCTAAGGATCCAAATTTTTAAACCTTAATCACGAATTTCAACTTTGTTTCTGTTGTCAGAATTTCATTTTGTGTGTTGTGCGTGTAATCCAATAAAAAATTGTGTAGTGTTTCCAAGTTATTCCATATAGCGTGTGTTTCATTTCGTGCAGTGTGTGTTGTGTGATTTAATGTTCGATATGGAAAATATCTAATGTTCCGATTCTATTTAGAAGATGTAATTGCTTGAGGACAAGCAACATTCATCAGCTTTTACCGAAACGAAGACATTCAAATGTATAATTCACGAGAAAAACGACAAAAGTAAACACGAGCTTGAAGTTTGATAAAACAATGATAAAACGACGGATTCAAACCAAATATGTATCAAGATAATGTTTAACCGAATGCAAGTTCAAGATGATCGAAGAGAAGAGTTCAAATAAAAAGTTCCAAGTCGATATACGTAAACACGGGATAAACAGAGAGCAAAACATAAAATAAAAATAAGAAAACTGTCGGCTATACTTATGCGAAACGTGTGAGGGTCTACACGAAACGAGTAGTATTTAAGTCTTACGCGGATCGTGTGGGCATCTACGCGAAACGCGTAATCTTTTGTTCAGATCCAGATTCTAAATGTAAATGGGACGGTTTCTTTTCTGTTTAATATTACTTCTTTTTTTAGTGGTACAGCAAGAAAGGCAGTGTACACTCATTTCACCTACTACTTGAATCTCAAACTCTTATAATACGGAGTACATATACAGTGAAGAGATATATAGAAAAAGGAGTTACCAGAGAGAGATACAGAGTGAGGAGTAGTACACAGTTCAAAGAGAAAATCCATATAAAACATCACAATTATTTTCATTTAATGTACTTTATTTTCAGTTTCAAAATTCAATATTTAGGATAGTTTTTATTTCAAGGGTGTATTGTTCGCAATTAAGGGTATTATTGTACACGCTAAAGGGGTGTTATTATTGTAATTTTCTACCATTTAAAGTAAATGAGAGTGAAGATTTTCGTAAGTATATTCTGTTAAAATTATCGTTATCAGTTTTTATCGTTATTATTATGTTTGTACATTTATATTTTCATGTTTTCCTTAGTATAATGAGTAGCTAATTTCCCTAGTGCTTGCTTAGATGTAGAGCCCCTAGTGAAATGGATTGTTATCACTTGTAAAAAGTAAAAATGTAACTTTAGTATTTTTAACATTGAGACTAATTAAAAGAACCATTATTATGTACTTGGATATTTAACCCCTGTCACTTAATTTATTAGATTAAAATAACGAAAGTTATTTTTATTTATATAAATTAAGCTTCAACATTTAAAAGTGATTTAGACGAACTCATGAATAATTTACTAACACTAAATTAGGAATAAGGTTCGGTGGTTTGGGTAATATCATTAGCTACATAAAAGTGAAATTGTAAAAAGGGAAACCGTTATGATTTGGGTTTTGGCGAAGGTCAAAACTGGGTTGGGTCTCAATTTAAATACTTAAAGACTAATAACTATCTAAATATAATCCAATGAAAATTAGATTTAATTTAGTTAGTCAAAACTTATTATTTATTCGAAAGGAAAATATAAGTTTTATACTAAACATTTTAATACGAGCTTAAACTTAAAACAATCCATGGATCTAGAGGTGACACATTTAAGTAAACACTCCCTATTTATATATTGCTAATTATTATTATTATTATTATTATTATTATTATTATTATTATTATTATTATTATTATTATTATTATTATTATTATTATTATTATTATTATTTACGTTTATTTATTCAATAAAGTAAAACTAAAAAAAATTATTACACAACATTATAATTCAGTTTATTCGTCACTGTTTGTCACATCAATCATATCATACGCGGATCGCGTACAACTCTACACGATACACGTACGATTTAAAACATACGCGGAACGCGTATAATACTACGCGAAACGCTTAAGTATAAATACGAATACTGTAGCGAATTAGGTTAAAATTTAGGGTTTTAATTATTTTATTATTATATTTAAGTTATTATTTTATAATTAGTATTAATTATTATAATTTATAATTAGTAATTAGTTTATAATTAGTTAAATATTACAATTCCTCTTAATTTATATTAATTTAGTTAAAACATGCTATTTAGTTAATTTCAATAAATTTATATTATAATTGCTCAAAACAAAATTCTAAACAATTAGTTTTATTAAAAGTTATTATTTTATTAATTATCATTTAGTAATAAATTTATTAGTATAATTTCAATTAATTCACTTTTAAGTTAATAATTATAAATAATGTATTCGTATAAATTAATAAGTAGTTCAATTAAATTAGGATTAAGTTATTTGTAGTATTATCAATTCCTAATCCAAAACCCCCTTAAAATAAGTTTAACTTCAAGGACTATTAAAAAACCATTGAACACTGTCTCCCTTTGGAACGAACCGGATTTACCAACAAACTAAACAACGCGGATAGGACTAGTTGCCTATATATGTGTGAAACCAACCTGAATTCATTAAAATACCATATATACAATAAAACAATTCGTGTAACAAAATAACTCAAATCCGTTCATAAATAAAGGTACTGTTTCAACGCATCAATGATGCAACAATACGGAGTTACCCATAAAATGTCCACTGCCTATCATTCGCAGATGAACGGACAAGCAGAGGTTACTAACAGAGCACTCAAGAGAATTATAGAATGCACCGTCGTCCATCATGGATATAAATGGGCCGAGAAACTAGATGATGCTCTGTGGGCATTCCGGACTTCGTACAAGAATTCCCTAGGAACTACACCCTACTGAATGATCTATGAAAAAGCTTGTCATCTTCTGCTGGAACTAGAGTATAAAGCTCTCTGGGCACTGAAAACCTATAACCTCAATCCTTCAGTAATCGCTAGACATCGAAAGATGCAAATGAATGAACTCACTGAATTAAGAGACCAAGCTTATGAGAGATCATACATCTACAAGAAATTAACGAAGCTGACGTATGATGCAAAACTGATTCCTACAAAGTTAGCTCCTGGAGATAAAGTTCTACTCTTTAATTCCCGATTCAAGAAGTTCGCCGGAAAATTTAGATCAAGATGGAGTGGCCCATACAAAGTTATTCTCGCTTTTCCAGATGGAGCCGTGAAATTGGAAGGACCCACTGGCAATTTCAAGTTCAATGGCCACCGTTTAAAGGCTTATCTAGAAGACCACAATAAGGAGGTGCACCTTTTCTCCTTTGATCCATTCTGAATATCTGGCAGGAAAAGTCGAGCTCTAACGACTTGATAAACAAAGCGCTCTTGGGAGGCACCCCTTGCTTATCCTTTTAATTTATTTATTTTATTTTCAATTTATTTTTAGTCTACAAATATACTATTTCTGTGCACGAACCCTAAGCGCCATACTTGCGCTTAGTACTTACAAGTTTGTTGAATGTATTCAAGCAAAATGCCAAGTTTAGGAGCTTTTTATTGTATTCCAGTTCACAGGAGAAGGACTCCCCAAGTTTACTCTTCAGGAAGCACTGCTGATCAGTTCAGGCCATCCGCAAGATAGTTAGGTCCAAGACGTATGATCCTTGAGAGTGTTGAGGAGGACACTAGTACGGCACCACCAGCCCCTCCAGTGCGACGATCCCAACGTTTAGCATCGAGACCAGCTGAGTTTCCAGAGTTACCAGAGACACGTGAGCCACAGACTGTGATTCATTATAGAGCCACATTGGACTATCCAGATGTTACTTGGGCAGTACTTAGAGACCAGCAGAGACTTTATCGAGCTTTCAGAGCATACCTTCATCATGAAGGAATGCCCAAGAGTACTCTGGGCCCTTCGTTGTACAGGCTAGCACGTGGTGTCCCTCCGACACGATAAGCTACCCCCAGGAACTCCACTCCAGTCTCAGTTCGTTCAGTCACCATAGCCGCCGTTTCAACTCACGCTGCTTCCACTACGCCACCTGTTCTAGCCATTTCACCTCCCCCAGTCGCGAAGAGGGTCCCTATTCATGAGCCACCAGAGGGCTGCCACTTAGTGACAGTACCTATCTCAATAGAGCCACCTATGGCCCAGGTTTTTGAGATTACCGGGAACATCCCCGAGGAAGAGCCATTTCCGAGCTTATCACATCTGGAGTTGCCATCGGACCTTTGTCTAGACATCTCTTTGGATACTTCACAGACACCGCTCAGCACATTGGACAAGATAGTATTCCGTAGACTACTTTACTTTATTTAATTTTTAATTTTATCTTTTTAAAGCATTGTATGAAAAAAGTTATATATAATGGAAATGCTGCATTTTTCTTTTGTTCTTCATGCAGAATTTTATCAAGAGACTGGTTGTTTCCAGCATTAGGAGACCTTGACCGTAGAAAGCACAACCGTAGGGAAGTAATCTTTTCTCAAATCTCTTTCAATTATCACGCACTAAAATATCTAAGTGTGGGGTCATCCCCGCACCAAACTCAGAGATTCTAGAGGCACTGCCCTTAATTTATTAAATATAAAATATTCTATTTCAGAGAACATTAGGGACAGTATTCCTCTAAGTGTGGGGTACTGGGTAAAGGTTCAAGGACAAGTAACCGTGAAAACGCCAAAGTTTTGAAAAATTCTTTTGTCTAAAAATAACCAGCATGGAATATATAGGTAATTTCGAAAAAAATTATTACCTCGTTTTACCCGAAAGATTCTATAAAAATTGCTATAAATCAGTTTTCAAAACATTTACTAGAACGGAACGATTAAGCTAAAAAATCATGGTTTACGTCAAAAGATTTCTTTCGACAAAATATGTTAAAGGCTACGCATGACCAAGCACGACCCCTACTCCTAAAAAGTGAGGACTTTTGGACCCAAAGTATCTGTACAATCCATCAAATCTACAGTACTTTTTCAATTCAATTGATGAGCGTGCCGGTGTACGGTTCAAGTTAGAACTTGGTTCTTACATTGGTTTCAAGGCCAATGGTTAGTAAGCGCCATACGTGGTGTAGGTGCGATACTCCTTCCAAAATCATTCTGAATAGAGAAGAAAAAAAGTCATCCATTTCCGTTTCCACTCCACGCAATTTAAACCCGACTAACTCACACAAAGAGTTGATGAATCAAAAATATTCACCCCAATTTCACTCCCAAAATACACTACGCATTCACCTTCAGTCCCTTTCCATTTATCAAAAAGATCCAGAGATTGATGAAGAGATAGATCGATCAAAATTCGCTTCAAAAGCACTTGTTGAAAAGATTCTGAACCCCTGATTGTTTTTGATAGGTCAAAGACCTATTTTCGGTGAAATATCACTTCCTCTCTGGGCACCAGGAACGAAAGACAAAATTTATGAGGAAAGGGTATGCCAAAAAAAAAAAATGAATGAAAGAGCAAAGTCTCTAAATAAAGGCAAGAAAACCCCGAGAAGTTATCCAAAGAAGAAATTACCAGAAGAGCCGAGAAAATTCTAGACAAAGTTTTAGCAAAACCCGCATCTTCCAAGTTAAACTCTTACGGAATTTAAGCCGTTCTCTATCCAAAAAGGATACTCTGGAGAATCAAAATCTATCAATTCTCTCTGAAAATCAAAAGATCTGGATACCTTTCACTCATCCATAAAATTTCCAAACCCTATAACCCGTCTTCCTCTTGAAAGAATGCATAGGAAGAAGATCAGTGTCGGCCTTACTTAACTGGTGGAGATATCGATGCTTTACCAAGCCTATGATGAGAACTGTTAAACGACTGGCTTTTGAGCGACAATACAACTAGAATAGGGCACCCTAAACACTTGAGTGATATGAGTGATCCGCTAGTAAGAAGCCTGGTCATGTATACTCTACATCTGAGAGTTGGAAAGTATGCCTTTTTCACAATGGACGAGATTGAAACCTAGCGACTAAAACCATCGAAGTTCGAATATTTTTCTAATACTTTCAAAAGATGTGACAACTTCTGATGAAGGCATAATAAAAGATCTGAGGATAGGCGAGGGAGAATCTTTTAGAAAGGTCCTTATATTCCCGCTATTTGCTTGAGGAAAAGCAAAGCTAAGTGTGGGGTATTTGATATCGGCCAAAAAGTCACGTTTTTACCCCCGATATTGGGCCCTAAAACCCATAAAGTTCCAAACTTTATCGCAAAAATAATCGCTTTGTCGGTTGATTTTGTAGATTAAGTAATTACAAAGGCGATGCAAAAAGAATCAAGTAAAACGGAGCTAAAACAAAGAATCTTGAGCGAAAACGGTGAAAGACAAGAAAAGGAGTTACGATCCACGAAATCAGGCTGACCAGGCAAGCCAAACGGCCTGCCAAACGGCCTGCTGATAATGCTAAAAACGAACATATATTTCATAGCATTATCCCTCAAGAAAGACAAACTTTTAGTTGCAATTGTTCTATTCACAAGTGATATTAATTTAAATAATAAAAGGTGAAGACAAAAGACAGATTCGACGAATTAAAGACGCAAACGACCAAAAAGCTCAAAAGTACAAACTACAATCAAAGAGGTTCCAATTATTGATGAGAAACGCCTCGAAATTACAAGAGTACAAGACGCAAAATGCAAAATACAAGATATTAAATTGTACGCATGGACGTTCGAAAATCCGGAACCGGGACTAGAGTCAATTCTCAACACTCGACGCAACGGACTAAAAATTACGAGTCAACTTTGCACATAAATATAATATAATATTTAAATAATTCTTAAAATTATTTATATATTATATATATATTTATAAACCGTCGGCAAGATGCAAACAAAGACATGTGAGCTCTCCCAGCTGGCCATGCGATCGCATGGCCTGGAAGAGTAAAATCCATGCGATAGCATTGCCCCATTTTAAGGGTCAGGTCCTATAAATTCGCAGTTTTGGTTGATCAAAATCACATCTTTTTCTTCTTCATTCACTCAACGATATATATATATATATATATATATATATATATATATATATATATATATATATATATATATATATATATATATATATATATATTATAATTTTAATTTTAATTTTAAATTCTAATAATAAGGGTATGTTAGCGAATATTGTAAGGGTGTAAGTCGAAATTCTGTCCGTGTAACGCTACGCTATTATTGTAAGTTATGTTCAACCTTTTTAAATTAATGTCTCGTAGCTAAGTTATTATTATGCTTATTTAAGCCGAAGTAATCGTGATGTTGGGCTAAATATTAAAATTGGGTAATTGGGCTTTGAACCATAATTGGGGTTTGGATAAAAGAACGACACTTGTGGAAATTAGACTATGGGCTATTAATGGGCTTTATATTAACTAAATGATACCTCATTAATTTAATATATAGACTTATAATTTGACGTATTTATATATAACCACATACGCTTGACTGGGTACGGTGGGCGGGATATCTATAAATACCAATAATTGTTCATTTTACCGGACACGGAACTGGATTAATAGTTAATAGACTTGTTGAAACAGGGGTGGATTACATTCAAGGGTAATTGGTGTAATTGTTAACAAAGTAATAAAACCTTGGATTACACGCAGTCGATAACCTGGTGTATTCATTAAACAAAGTATTAAGACCTTGTTACAATTCGAATCCTCAATTAGTTGGAATATTTGACTTCGAGAATAAGAATAATTTGACGAAGACTTCCGCACTTTATGATTATGACTGATGGACTATTATGGACAAATCCGTATGGACATATCGAATAATCCAGGACAAAGGACAATTAACCCATGGTAATAAACTAAAATCAACACGTCAAACATCATGATTACGGAAGTTTAAATAAGCATAATTCCTTTATTTCATATTTAATTTCCTTTATCATATTTAATTACACTTTTAATTATCGCACTTTTATTTACTGTCATTTCATATTTAATTGCACTTTTAATTATTGTACTATATAATTATCGCAATTTTATTATCGTACTTTTATTTATCGCAATTTCATTATAGTTATTTACTTTACGCTTTAAATTAAGTTATATTTATTTTTAATATTTTACATTAGGTTTTAACTGCGACTAAAGTTTTAAAATCGACAAACCGGTCATTAAACGGTAAAAATCCCCTTTTTATAATAATAATACTACTTATATATTTATATATTTACAAATATAGTTTTAAAAAAATTTAGCGTTAAACTTGGCGAGTTCCCTGTGGACGAACCGGACTTACTAAAAACTACACTACTGTAAAATTAGGTACACTGCCTATAAGTGTTGTAGCAAGGTTTAAGTATATCCATTCTATAAATAAATAAATCACTTGTATAAAATTGTATCGTATTTAATAGTATTTCCTTGTAAAAATATAACTATTTTGTATACACCTCTACGCACATCAAGTATTTTTGGCGCCGCTGCCGGGGAGACTAAAACGCCGAAAGCGAAACGCTATATATAAAAAAAAAAATTCTTAGTTTACTTTTGTAAAACTACGCTTTTGTAAAAATACGTTTTTAATTCTAAAAATACAAAAATATAAAAAGAAAAATATCTATATATTTATTTTTAAGAGTTTGTTTAAAATATATAAAGTTAAAAAGTATTTTTATTTCTATTTTTGTTTTTAAATATAAGTATTTTATTATTTTATATAAATATTTATTTATATTAAAAACAGAAAAAAAGTAAAACTATTCGGGCCTGGTACTGTAGCAGCCCAGCATTTGGCCCGGATCCGCGGGTCATGCAATCGCATGAATATATAACATACACTCCATGCGATCGCATGGAGTGATTTGACTCGTCAGAAACATAAGCTGTACGAAATTAGGGTTTATAATTATAATTATTATTAATTAAAAACCGTAATTAGGTTATTATTATTTTATTATTTAGTTTAGATTTATTATTTAGTTTGTATTTTTAGTTTAATTAGTTTTATTAAATATATAAACTTAATACTTTTATAAATAAATAATATAAAAATAATATTTTTTTAAAAATTGTACTTTTTACAACTTTAAGTTTTTTTATATTTTATATCTTTTTATTTGTTTTAGCGTAATTTTTGTATTTTTCGTTCGTATTTAGTTTTAAGTCATAGTTTTTGCCATAGTTATTTTTATTTCTAGATTTTTAGGCTTTGCCGTAAAATCCCTTAAGTACTTTTTCTTTAGACTAAGATTTAGGTGTTTTAGAATTTTGCGACGCCATTCTAAGATTTTAGTACTCTTTAAGTTATTGCCATTTGGGATATAGTATTTCTTTTAAGCTTTAATATTTTTAAAGGCAACTTTTAATTCTTAGTTTTTAGTTCCTTTTTAAGTTTCGACGCGCTCTTTTTCTTTCTTATTTCTGGACGCTCTAGTTTTTAGGACATAGAATTTTCTATTTATTCTCTAAAATTTCAACGAAAAATTATTTTAAGTGGTTAAATTGATAGACATTCAAAATTTTCTGGTTCGTAGTAATAGTTGGATTTATTAGTGGAGAGTTGTGGGCTTCCGATTTAAAGGGTCCTGGCTACCTGCTGCATCTACTGGCTATTCGAAACGTGGGCAAAATCAGAAATTCTATTAATTTGATAACTTATATAATTTTTATCTTTTATAACTAATAGAATATTCAGTGAATACACCGAGCAAAACGTTCACCACCTTTTGTACGTTCACCACCTGTAACCAGATCAAGACATCTAGCCAATATTGTCGCCGTTGATTTTTCTTTAGAATCGTCATCAAGTCGACCAAGTACTCCAATTCAAATTTCCGATAATCCATTTTTTGAACCCAACCTCACAATTGAGAATCCGGAGGATATTCAGGGACAATTCAGAGATCCTGAACCATTAATCTTTCCTCCGGAACCACCAATCATTCAAACAGAGATTGTCGAGGAACCAACCATTAAATCAAAATCCTCTAGTGATTTAGATTCAACAAATTCAATCATGGAAAATCTGGAACTTTCAAGTATGGAAGACCGAATGCGAGCTAAACGCACTGGCCAAGGTCACGCAATTACTCAACCAGACATTAATGCGCCAGATTATGAAATTAAAGGACAAATCCTACACATGGTAACTAATCAATGCCAATTTAGTGGTGCGCCGAAGGAAGATCCAAATGAACATCTTCGTACATTTAATAGGATCTGCACTCTATTTAAAATCCGAGAAGTGGAGGATGAACAGATATATCTCATGTTATTTCCCTGGACTTTAAAGGGAGAAGCCAAAGATTGGTTAGAATCGTTACCTGAAGGGTCGATTGATACATGGGACGTTTTAGTTGAAAAATTTCTTAAACAATTCTTTCCAGCATCTAAAGACGTAAGACTTCAAGGAGAAATTGTTACGTTCACACAAAAGCCAAATGAAACTCTATATGAAGCGTGGACAAGATTTGGAAATTTATTGAGAGGATGTCCGCAACATGATTTAGACACTTGTCAAATAGTACAAATATTCTACCAAGGATGCGACACCACTACAAGAAAAAACATCGATATAGCAGCTGGTGGTTCTATTATGAAGAAAACCGAAACTGATGCTTACAAAATTATTGATAACACTGCTTCCCACTCACATGAGTGGCACCAAAAAAAAGATATCGTTAGATCATCTAAAGCAGCTAGAGCCGATTCTAGCCATGACTTAGATTCCATTTTCGCAAAGATAGATGCCTTCAAGAGACGAATGGAAAAGATAACTAAAGATATTCACTCAATACGAATTAGTTGTGAGCAGTGTGGAGGACCACATTTGACAAAAGATTGTCTCAGTATTGAACAAACAATGGAACAAAGAGAGAATGTTTCATATCTAAACCAAAGGCCTGGAAATAATTATCAGAATAATTATCAACCGCCAAGACCAATCTACAATCAAAATCAGAACTATAACCGAAATGTTCCATACAACAACCAACAAGGTCCTAGCAATCAACAAGTATCCAATAGTACTTACAATCAGCAAAGACCTATTTTTCAAAATAAACCACCACAAACCGATGATAAAAAATCAAATTTAGAAGACATGATATCGAAGCTAGTTGAATCTCAAACGCAGTTTTTTACATCTCAGAAACAAACCAATGAACAAAATGCTCAAGCATTTAGAAATCAACAAGCTTCTATTCAAAAATTGGAATAAGAAGTAAGCAACCTAGCAAGGTTGATAGGTGAAAGAAAACCGGGAAGTCTACCTAGCGATACAAATGCTAACCCCTGGAATGAAACAGCTAAAGCCATTACCACAAGAAGTGGTATTACACTCAAACCACCGGAAATGCCTATAATTTCTGATGACTCTATTCCTACTCCACAGGAACCACAATCTGAGCAAGTTAAGCAAATAGAACCGGTAGTTGAAAAGGTTAATAAAGATTACACAGTTAAGGCTAAACCTTATGTTAAATCATACCAACCACCACTTCCTTACCCGAGTAAAATGAGAAAAGAGAGACTTGAATTCGAGCAATCTAAATTCTTGGATATGTTTAAACAAATAAATGTCAATCTTCCTTTCATTGATTTGATTTCAGGAATGCCTAGATATGCTAAATTTCTGAAAGATCTAATCACAAATAGAAAGAAAATGGAAGAACTCTCGACTGTTACAATGAATGCTAATTGTTCTGTAGTGCTATTGAATAAGATACCAGAAAAACTTTCAGATCCAGGAAGTTTCACAGTTCTATGTTTTCTGGGTAGTCTTAGTTCAATAGAAGCATTGGCAGACTTAGGTGCTAGTATAAATTTAATGCCGTATTCACTATACGCTAAACTAGACCTTGGAGAATTGAAACCAACACGAATAAGCATACAACTAGCTGATCGATCAGTAAAATATCCTAGAGGGATAATGGAGAACATGCTAGTTAAAGTTGGTACTTTAGTATTTCCAGTAGATTTTGTTATTCTGGACATGGAAGAAGATTCTCGAGTTCGTCTCATATGGGGAAGACCATTCTTAAACACGGCTAAAGCAATAATAGACGTGTTTGGTAAGAAACTGACCCTAAGTATAGAGGACGAGAGTGTTACCTTTTCAGTTGATAGAGCAATGCAACAACTACAATCTGCAGATGATACATGCTATTATATTCAAACTATAGATTCACATGCAGAATTGTTAGAAGAATTTCCAGAATTACAAGGAACAGGAGAATGTTCTTTAGGAGAAGGAACTGATCCAATTGATGAAACTGAAATGTTAGCTACACTTATGGCTAATGGATATGAACCGACAATAGAAGAAATTCAAATGCTAAAAGAAGAAGACAGATATCGATATAAATCATCGATAGAAGAACCACCGACATTAGAGTTAAAGCCACTTCCAAACCATTTGGAATACGCTTATTTACATGGTGAATCTGAATTACCTGTAATAATATCGTCTTCTCTTACGGAAAATGAAAAATCTCAACTCATTTATGTGCTAAAAGCTCATAAACCAGCTATTGCATGGAAGATTCATGATATTAAAGGAATAAGTCCTTCGTATTGCACACATAAAATCCTTATGGAAGAAGGTCATAAAACGTATGTGCAACGCCAACGAAGACTAAATCCTAATATGCAAGATGTTGTTAAGAAAGAAATTATTAAACTGCTTGATGCAGGTTTAATTTATCCAATCTCTGATAGTCCATGGGTAAGCCCAGTTCAATGCGTACCTAAGAAGGGTGGCATGACTGTCATCACAAATGAAAAAATGAGCTTATTCCTACTAGGACTATAATAGGATGGCGTGTGTGTATTGATTATAGAAAATTAAATGACGCCACCTGAAAAGATCACTTTCCCTTACCTTTCATTGATCAAATGTTGGAAAGATTAGCCAGAAATAGTTACTGTTGTTTTCTTGATAGTTTTTTCGGATATTTTCAAATTCCAATAGCACCCGAAGATCAAGAGAAAACCACATTCATGTGCCCTTATGGTACTTTTGCTTACAAATGCATGACATTTGGACTTTGTAACGCCCCTGCAACCTTTCAAAGGTGCATGATGGCGATTTTTCACGACATGATAGAAGAATGCATGGAAGTTTTCATGGATGACTTTTCAGTCTTCGGTGATACATTTGAAACATGTCTACTTAATCTTGAACGAATGCTTATTAGATGCGAACAATCAAATCTAGTTCTTAATTGGGAGAAATGCCATTTCATGGTTAAAGAAGGCATCATTCTTGGACATAAAATCTCAAAGGAAGGAATTGAAGTGGATAGAGCTAAAGTAGATGTAATTGCTAAACTTCCACATCCCACCAATGTTAGAGGAGTTAGGAGTTTTCTAGGGCATGCTGGTTTTTACCGACGTTTCATAAAAGATTTTTCTAAAATTGCCACTCCTATGAATAAACTCCTAGAAAAGAATGCTCCATTCATCTTTTCAGATGAATGCATCAAATCTTTTAATATTCTTAAAGAAAAACTCACTAATGCGCCGATCATGATAACTCCAAATTGGAATCTACCGTTTGAACTCATGTGCGATGCAAGTGATTTTGCAATGGGAGCCGTTTTAGGACAAAGGATTGAAAAACGATTTCAACCTATTTATTATGCAGTAAGACTTTACAAGGAGCACAAATGAATTACACAACTACTGAAAAAGAACTCCTTGCTATTGTCTTTGCTTTTGACAAATTTCGTTTATATCTCGTTCTAGCTAAAATGGTGGTCTATACTGACCATTCTGCTCTTAGATACCTATTTTCAAAAAAAGATACTAAATCACGATTAATCCGTTGGATCTTACTCTTACAAGAGTTCGATATTGAAATCTGAGATAAAAAGGGAGCAGAAAATCTCACCGCTGATCATCTTTCTCGTCTTGAAAATCCTGAATTAGAAGTTCTAAATGAATCGGCTATACAAGACAACTTTCCTGATGAATATCTATTGAAGATAGATTATAATGAAATTCCATGGTTTGCAGACTATGCAAACTACTTAGTATGTGGATTCCTTGAAAAAGGGTTGTCGTACCAAAAACGAAAGAAATTCTTTAGTGATATAAAACTCTATTTCTGGGAAGATCCACATTTGTTTAAAAGTTATCCCGATGGAATAATACGACGATGTGTATTCGGAGATGAAGCTAGTCAAATCTTAAACCATTGTCACACAGGACCAACAGGAGGGCATTATGGGCCTCAACTCATAGTAAGAAAAGTTTACGATGTTGGATTCTATTGGCCTACAATTTTTAAAGACGCACACCTTCTTTGCAAATCCTGTGATGCTTGTCAAAGGGCCGGAAAAATAAGTCAACGTGATGAAATACCATAAAATGTCATTCAAGTATGTGAAGTATTTGACATTTGGGGTATTGACTTTATGGGTCCATTTCCAAAATCTCATAATAATCTCTACATTCTCGTTGCCATTGATTATGTATCTAAATGGGCGGAAGCACAAGCTCTCCCAACTAATGATGCATGAGTTGTAGTCAACTTTTTAAAACGTCTTTTGGCATGGTTCGGAACACCGAAAGCTTTAATAAGTGATCGAGGTACTCATTTTTGTAACAATCAACTTGAGAAAGTTCTCAAAAGATATGGAGTAACTCATAAAATCTCAATCGCTTATCATCCACAGACAAGTGGACAAGTTGAAAATACCAACCGAGCTTTAAAACGTATTCTAGAGAAAACCGTAGGATCAAATCCAAAGGAATGGTCCATGAAATTGGAGGATGATTACACGAATAGCAAGATCGATACGATTTGAGAGCATTTGAAAAATGCTCAAGATAGGCAAAAGTCGTATGCCGACAAACGTAGACGAACGATCGAATTTCAAGAAGGTGACATGGTGATGCTTAAGGTTTCTCCATGGAAAGGTATTATTCGATTTCGAAAACGAGGAAAGTTATCTCCTCAGTTTATTGGACCGTTTAAGGTTTTAGCCCGTGTTAGTGAAGTCGCGTATCGTTTGGAATTACCCGAAGAGCTTGCGGGGATCCATAATACATTTCATGTTTCCCATCTCCGTAAGTGTCTTGCGGATGATTCATCTTGGGCGCCATTAGACGAGATCGAGCTAAACAATAAGTTAGAGTACATTGAGGAACCGATTGCCATACTTGATGAGAAGGTCAAAAGGTTGAGACATAAAGAGGTTAGGACTTTTAAAGTTCAATGGCGTCGTAGTAAGGGTTCCAATTTTACTTGGGAGCCCGAAGAGTTTGTGTTGGTTTATCTTCCTTCTTGTCATGCGGCTTGGATCGCGAGGACGCGCTCCGATTTAAGTGGGGGAGAGTTGTAACATCCCGTTTTTCCCGTACGTATTGAAAGGTACATACTTAATCAAATGTACGTTTGTAACTCATTAGATTATGCGTGATTGTGTATATATATATATATATATATATATATATATATATATATATATATATATATATATATATATATATACTTGTTAATGTGTGAGTACATAAGTTTATAAATGAGTTCGGTCAGCGTTAAGTCTTGTGAGACTTAGATATGAGGTTTAGGCGTGTATTGGAAGCATGAACGAATTGGGAGTGTGTAAAACGATTTTTGGGTTTGAGTGTGGTCGAAGTGGCCAGGTGATGGCTAACGCCGCGTCGCGAGGAAAGGGGCCGCAACGCGACATATCAAGAAAACCGAGATCAGAACATGGGTTAAAAAGGGTTAAATTTCCCTTTGTAGGTCACGCCGCAACGAAATGTGCCGCGCCGCGGAAGTACTGCTGGACCGGATCCGGACTTAGCTCTTTTTAAGAGATTTTGAGGAGCAATTTGGTAATTTGACGTCTAGATCAGATTGGAGCATTAAATCTGCACCACTTGTTCATTTAATTCATTTCCTTTTTCTATTTTCTTTCATTTTCTCTTCAAAAACTTAAAACCTATTTGAATTAAAAGTGAGATTTGAGAGTGAAGGATTGAGGGTTGATCTTTGGAGCAAGAATTAAAGTTGTTCCTTGTGTCTCTAGCTACACGTTGATAGTCTCGGTAAGTTCTAACTTTATGTTTTAAGTTTTAATTGGTTAATGGCTAGGGTTTTGGTTACTAGAGACTTGTATGATCCATTTGAGGGTAAAATGGGTGAATTTGGGTTATGTTGTTGTAATGAAACCCTAATGGCCACAAACTAGGGTTTTGGTCTTGTGATTTGAGGTTATAAGTGTCAAATGGTATTGCTAGTCACTAATACACTTTTGGATTTATGAAAGAAGTGTTAATGGGTAAGTTTGACTTGATTGTGAGGCTAAGCAATTAAAATGGGTCAAAATGTACTAGTTGACTTAGTTTGGGTGAAATGGGTATGAATTACCCTAAGTTTGTGTTAGTTGAGGTTAGAAGACTTTAATTCACTAGCTTTAGTGGTTAAAGTCGGGTCTTGGCCATTTAAGGGCGGTTTTGGTGTGGTTGAGTCATTTAATGTGAATTGAGTCATTAAATGCTCAAGTATTGTGTAATGTGGTTAATTCCACTAGTGTGTAATTGATTGTGTACTTATGTAAATAGGTACTTTGCTTTGAAGTCTTCGAAAGCATTAAATCACCACCGAGGTGTTAAGGTGAGTGGAATAAGTATACTTGTACGTATATGATGTGCTTATTTGTATGTAAGGATATGCGTTGTCCTAGTTAGTGCTATATGTGTTGTACACTAACGATTTACGAACGGATATGTGTTGTCTAATTTAGCAACATATGTGTTGTACGCTAACGATTTATTAAATGGATATGTGTTGTCCAAGTTGGTGATATATGTGTTGTACACTAATGATCTTATGAGCGGATATGTGTTGTCCAAGGGTTGGTGATATATGTGTTGTGCACTAACGGTTGTTATGAACACCGATGGGAAGTTTGAGTACCATTCCTTTTGCTATTAGTTAACCATGGTTGTGTGAATTTGGTGTTAGTATATTTAATATTGAACTATATGCTATTGGTGTTGCTAGCTTATTATAGCTTGTGGATAGTAGTTTATGTAAGAGGTTTGCATGGTTGTCGTATTGCTAGCTTGTATGCGGTGTTGTGTAAGTGTTTGCAAATGAGTAGGTTATATATGAACATGTATAATTATTACACTCACTAAGCATTAGCTTACCCCTCTCGTTGTTTATCTTTTTAGTCGCAGGTGCGGATAAGGGCAAAGGGGTTATCGGGCATTAGGTGGCCCTTGATGATGTTTTTGTTGAAGCTTGGAAGTTGGCCTAACGTTTTGGGTAGTTTAGTCCCAAACCATGCTCGAGTGTCGTTTGGATTATAAACTATCATTGTAGTGGGTCAAACTTGTATTAAACATTAATTAATGGACTTCGTGCCTTCTGTAAACATTTAAATTGTTGTATGTTTAAATGGAACTTGTGGAATGGTTTACATATTGAATTGGCGCGTGAATGTGTATTATTTAAAAAAAATAATTTATCGTATGGAATACTGGTTGGGTTGTTTCAAGTGGTATCAGAGCATGGTCTACGGGATTTAGACGACTTGAGATAGGTGCCTAGACTTAGACTTTTATGTGTATGCGCTTTAAGCGGGACTTGTAGGACTACGGGTCAGATCGAGAATTGTTAGTGCTTAGGTTTATGTGATTTAACCTTGCACCAATTGTTTTGTGTTGTAGCTGAAATCATCAAGCGAGATGGACGTTGTACTAGCAAGTTAATGTGACGTGCTCGCGTAACAATGATTAGCTACCATTGTTGCGGGTGCAAATCATGTCAAACAAGTAATGTACGACAATTGTTGAGTAAGATGGAGTAGTGTGGTGTATATGTATATGCATACGTGTTATGTTCTTTTGTTTCGTCGTTTAATCCATTTCGTTTTATAGAATGAAGACGAGAAATGGACCCGATAATGGTAACGGGGATACAAGTGAGGACGCCGAGTTGATGACCAAGATTGAGGCCATTCTTAAAAGTCAAAAGGCGGAGTATCTTGTGGAGATCAAGAAGATGTTTCTAGACTCAATCGACGATCAACTAGTCAGGGTGGTAAAGGAACAAGTTAAGGCCGTTCTTCACGAAGAAAATGCAGGAAGACGAGACTTTTTCTATAAGAACTTCAAGGATTCTCAACCTCCCACTTTTGATGGCGAAAGAGATCCTCTTAAAAGTGCCCGTTGGATCTCCGATATGGAGGGGGCTTTCCGTACTTGCGAATGTCCTCTTGATAAGAAGAAAAGGTACGGGTGTAGTATGTTAAGGGGCGATGCTAAGTTATGGTGGGACGCGAAAATCCAAGTATATGGCGAAGAACAATGTATGGAGTTCACATGGGATGAATTTAAGGCGGAGTTTTTCGATGAGTACCGAACTTCGACCAATCTTACTAGGGTTAACGATGAACTACGTTCCTTGAGGCAAGGGTCGATGGATTTGAACACTCTCAAATCCGTGTTTTTGTCCAAGACCCAATTTTGCCCGGAGTATGTCGGGAATGATAAAATGTTGAAAGAAGATTTCTATCGAATCTTGAATGATAACTATCAAGAGAAAATTAGTGTGAACGTGGTGAAGAGCTTTGATGAATTGTTCAATATGGTGAAGGGTTTTGAAGCGCATGTGTTGAGAAAGAGTAGTTTTACTTTTGGTAAGAGGAAGTTCGAGAATTCGAGTCAATCGAGCTTTTCCACCAAAAAGAACAAGAAGGGCTCCGAAAGTGTTAATAGTGTGAAGAAAGGTGGCTCCGGTTGAAAGGAACCGTTCATATACATTATAAACGATTCACAATAGTTGATTGCATTGCGAGGTATTTGACCTCTATATGATACATTTTACAAACATTGTATTCGTTTTTAAAAGACAATCTTTCTTTACATCGAAAATTGACAGGCATGCATACCATTTCATAATATCCACTATCCAACTATAAATTGATTTAATAATAACCTTTGATGAACTCAATGACTCGAATGCAACGTTCTTCGAAATATGCTATGAAAGACTCCAAGTAATATCTTTAAAATGAGCAAATGCACAGCGGAAGATTTCTTTAACACCTGAGAATAAACATGCTTTAAAGTGTCAACCAAAAGGTTGGTGAGTTCATTAGTTTATCATAATCATTTATTTCCATCATTTTAATAGACCACAAGAATTTCATTTCCAGTTCTCATAAATATACGTCCCATGCATAGAGACAAAAATAATCATTCATATGGTGAACACCTGGTAACCGACATTAACTAGATACATATAAGAATATCCCCTATCATTCCGGGATCCTCCTTCGGACATGATATAAATTTCGAAGTACTAAAGCATCCGGTACTTTGGATGGGGTTTGTTAGGCCCAATAGATCTATCTTTAGGATTCGCGTCAATTAGGGTGTCTGTTCCCTAATTCTTAGATTACCAGACTTTAATAAAAAGGGGCATATTCGATTTCGATAATTTAACCATAGAATGTAGTTTCAATTACTTGTGTCTATTTCGTCAAACATTTATAAAAGCGCATGTATTCTCAGTCCCAAAAATATAAAGGGTAAAAAGGCAAATGAAACTCACGCATATAAATATTGTAAAACAGTTAATAAAGCATTTGCATGTATTCTCAGCCCAAAAATGTAAAGAGTAAAAAGGGTAAATGAAACTCACCATACTGTATTTCGTAGTAAAAATACATATAACGTCATTGAACAAGTTCAAGGTTGGCCTCGGATTCACGAACCTATATTAATTATATATATTTATATGTTGGTCAATATTTGTATAGCAATTTAGGTCAGGTCATAGTGTAATCCTATCCTATAGCTCGAGTCTAACTCTACAGTATAGTAACACGTTATATTACTCATGCTCAATTAAGATTCTAGTAAAAGGTGACGTGTGAAACAACGTAACACAAATGGTTTCATAATCATAAAATAGTATTTTAGGTTTTTTTTTTTTTTTTTTAGAAAATCAACACAAAAAGTTAACTGAAAAGTTAACAGGAAAAGTCAAAGTTCAAAGTCAAAAGTCAAAGGTTAAAGTCAAAAGTTAAAGGTCAAAGTAAAAATGTGGTCGCATGCAAATATATAATAACTTATACAAAAATGATTTTCGGTCAAACATGACTAAACGGGCCACTTCAGCAATTTTTAAAAAAATTATCGGAACTCCGATTGATAAACGGCCAAAGATAAAAGTTACACATTACCAAAAAAATTAAGCATAAATATTACAGAAGTAAACTAAACCTAGACAACTCGTAGTTGCCAACGCGTTTTCGGCGTTTCAAAGTTAATTTTTCAGCTTTAATAAATTTACAAAAGTGACCGAGTAGCCTACTTTGGAGATTTTTAGAAAATTCCTCAAAACTCGTATTGACAAACGGTTAAAGCCTGCAAATTCTCGTTACCACAAAGATATAACATGATTTTTGGCAATAGTAAACACATATCAGGCCGACCATGACAACTGATACAAAACTGACATTTTTAAATAAAAAAGTTTCAGCTCTTTTTAGAATTTTAAAATGTGACCAAACTGTCAACTTTGATGATTTTTAGAAAAATCGTCGAGACTCGAATTGACAACGGCTAGAGTTATTTATTAGACCTTACAGCAAAGAATTCAGTGGTATTTTTTTTATATATGAAACAACGCAGATCAGCGAGAATTTCAGTTCCCGTTTCGACATTTCATCAAAATTTGCAAAACTTCTTTTGTCCATAACTTGACAACCGTTCAACGAAACGAGACGTGCTTTATATGAAAATTCATCTACTCGACGAGTAGAATCCAAATAATCACTTTTTATAACCCGGAAAATTAGTTCACTAATTATCATCAGCAATTTTAATTACGAAATTAATTATGCAATTTGTTTATTTCATAACTTTCTAACCATTACTTGGATTCAAGTGATTCTTAAACCAAAATTCAACTATTTTTCGCTAGCTTTCCAACGACATGCATATCTTATACCTTATCTCAATCATATATGTAACTAATTCAGGAATCAACATAACCTATCTAATGGCAATATCAAAAGTACAAGCATGCATAATCCTATATACTCGAGCACTAGTCAGGGATACACTATTAGTATGTAAAAATTAAATTATGAGTACTCACATATCAATATTGAGATTCAATATTGCAGGAAAGGTACGTAAACGCAACGGAGATGATAAACACTATATTGACCTCACGAGCATACCCATGAACCATACTCAATCACCTCCATAGCTATAACCCATAATTTCCTTAATCTTATCCCACTCGAAAAAACAACTTCGAAATCACTCGGACAGCACTCCGTCGTAATATTTTATGTATACTAATAATATCTTGAGATAATACGGAGTAAATATATATATGTAAATCGATTGAGAGAGTTTAGAGAAAACTATTTTCAAGTTTCTATGAAATAATGAAACCTATTGAATTCTATTTATAATAGATTTTTGAATTATTAAAGTGAATTATTAAAGTATGAATTATTAAAGTGAATTATTAAAGTATGAATTATTAAAGTGAATTATTAAAGTATGAATTATTAAAGTGAATTATTAAAGTATGAATTATTAAAGTTAAAGTAAAGTAAAAATAAAGTAAAGGTAAAGTTTAAGTATAGTAAAAGTATAAAACTATGTACGTATAATACGCGTATAAATATATATAATATTAATTTAAATCGTTATATATATTAAATAAAATAAAATATAAATATCGTTATCTTTATCATACTAGTTAAGTAATGAGTTGTCAAAAGTGGTTCTAGATATTTATAAAAGTTATATACGTTTTAATAATAAAGTTCTTTTTAAACTGAAAACGTTTTTGTACGTTTGAAACTAAATAGATCAATCGAGTCTTTATGAGATTCAATCTTCCACTATCCTTTGTCTAGTTCTCAATGATTGACAATTTGTTCATATTTATAAATCACTTTACCATTTTCCGAATATTGTTAAAATGAAAAGATTTCTCAAATCAACGTGGGCCTTTCAACAGAGACTTGTAATCATAATTCAATATATCTGATAATTCAATCATTTGATCTTATCTTCGAATTCCATTGAAAAACATTTTGAAACAGATACAATCATATAAAGTATTTAATCTAATATTTTGTTTACGTTTCAAGTTATAATATATATACACATATACATATATAATCATATTCGTTTAATGGTTCGTGAATCGTTGGAACTTGGTCGAGGTTGAATGAATGTATGAACATAGTTTAAAATTCTTGAAATTTAACTTAACAAATATTGCTTATCGTGTCGGAAACATATAAAGATTAAAGTTTAAATTTGGTTGGAAATTTCCGGGTTGTCACAGTACCTACCCGTTAAAGAAATTTCGTCCCGAAATTTGAGTGGAAAGGTCGTGAATGATAATAAGTATGTTATCATGATGCATACGGGCTGAAAATTAGAGTTTTATCATCAGCGAATAATTTGGATAAACAATCTATTTATATGAAGAGTACGAATGAAGCTAACATAGAAGAGTGAAATGAGTAAGTGTATATTCATCTTATCATTTGACGTAGATATGATTGATTCCCAGATTTTAAGGGATTTGAAGAAAATCTTCTTAATAAGATTTGACTCTCCGGTAATCAAGGAAATTAGGATCCGCTTTAAATGCGATCGTCCATTTTAATTGTTCTGTCGGAGATTTTCTTATAAATTTACCTCCTTCATTTCCTTACAACTCACACCATCTATTGATGCATTTTATGCAAGTCCCTAGACATCTACCCACGTCCATTGCAGGTACAACAGTTTATAGGCCACCATGATTGCTCGTTATTATCCTATCCGTGGTTGTATGTGGTTACAGGAACTACAGGAACGAGATTTAGATGTTTGACTATGTTAGACTTAGTCAGACGTACGAGTGAAGCCTCACTAGTACGGCTGACAGGCTCATACGCATGGTTGATGCTGAGCTAAGTCACAATTACAACCTAAATGATAAGACACGAGTGAGTGATCACCCGTACGGTTGATGAAGCCAACTCGTACGTGTGATGAATGAATCGTATGGGTGTGTCAACAGCAGGGGTATATAAAGTCTTATGTTCTTCATTTTAGGTTAAGCCTCTCATTTGTTACACACACTCAGATCTAGTGAGCTCCTTCAATTCTCTCTCAGTCCAAATCACCCAGGTGGTGAATAATAGCTCTAGGTGTTGATCTAATCACACTTGATTTAGTTGTGGTTTGACTAAATTAATCAAAAAAAAACTTAACCTATTCACTAGAGGGTTTGATTCACTTATTCTGCCATTGTGTGAGTTAAATCTGTTGATTTCTAAGTTCCTAGTCATGTTTCATCACCTTCTATTCTTTCTCCCTCAACTCATATTTTAAAGTATTCATCAATATGCTCCATCCAGTTCTGATTCTCGATATACTTCTAACTTTCATATCGGTCATTCTTCTTTTTTTTCATCTATCGCCGGAAGAATCTATTTACTTCTACTATACTCTTGGGTTTATAGTGTTCCTAGTTCTCCCGTGTCTTTATATTGCTATATGCATCGATATATATGGTTTATAATTTCTGGTTTGTCGTTGGGCTTTATATGTTCCCTTATATTTCAAAGTCTCTGCTTCTGTCTTCTATAATCATTATCATTCACAGTTAATGCTCTCTTTTATTTGCTGCAATTTATACCCCAATTTCTATTTCGAAGTTTTGTCCTTTCGTTTCTTCTTCTTGCGATTAAGCACCGCTTGTAATGGTCCAGAATTCACACATACGAATTTCGAAATGAACATTGTTAATGTTCTAGGAAGGAAATTGTGATGGCACGATCTTGACTTGTCAAATTACTAAAATACCTTGGAAAAGGCCGAATCATCAAGAAATATTTTCTTGATATTTTAGAGGTTAAATAGAATACAAGAGTCGTATAACATGGCACATGATGATGTTATGATCTGTGAATCATCACGTTCCATTTAGAAACTCAGCATGACTTACTGTAATATAATCACATTGATCAAGTATCATTATATTATACTAATTCATGCTTCAGTTCCCAACACTACTTCAAAATATTCCTATTTTAAACTTGAATGTTTCAGAATTTAGAAACTAAAATAGTTTCTTTTATGATGTAATACAGATAGCGCGAAGAGGTAAATGATTTCAAATAAGAAAAATTAATATCTTCAGAAATATGGAGGATATTTATAATGAAAGATATGATGATATTTTAGAATTTCTAATATCAGAGGATGATGAAGAATATTGTCCGCAGGGGTTTAGAGTCAGGAGCAAGGTATTCGTTAATGACTTCAGCAGATACTGAATTATTTGGATCCTTTGAAGTCAGGTTCAGTCTTTGTAATTTGTCCACAGCCTCCTTCCTACTTTGCTCAATCCGTTTTCCAGTTCCAAGACTTCTCTTTTTCTGCGCTTTGCCAGCACACCTATTCATTATCATCAAACTTTTACTGTTAAGGTCATTTATAGTTTTTTTGCTGCTTCATCAGTATTTTTCCATTTTCGGAGAACCAATTCGTAGTTCGAAGTGTTTTTCAGAATCTTCACATTCAAATTAAGTCCAGAAGATAGACGTTATATATACACATATAACTGTTGGCGTAGACATGCTGCGAGATTTCAAAATACTGATTGCTAATTCCCAATGATTCGTATGGAAATTCTCATTACAAGATGCGAATGAGTAAATGATGGGGTTTCAATGAATAATTATAATGACTTTTTGGAGAGGCTAAAGTCAAAGGGTAATGAAGTTGTTGATACATCTGTTAATAATGTGGTGGAATGTAAAAGGTTCCCTGGTAACGATGGTGTATATCTCAAGGTTATAATAAGGTTAGTCTGACTGAAAATTCGAAGTTGACTTGCTGGAGCTGTGACAAAACTGGCTACTTTGAATAGGAGTCACGAAGTTATTTTTGCTAATAAATGCTAGAGAATCTGACGCGGATACGTTGTTTAAACTTTTACTTTGGTTTCAAGAGTTTTTCAGGTACATAACTGTGGGTAACATGTGGTTAGATCATCATCTCGATTGCTCATCATTCGAAGTGTCTTCAGAAATTTTCGAAGGGTTTGAACACAGATTGTAATCGTTAACATACATTTGATGTTCTAACACAGTTTTGAAGTCAAAATATAGCTTGTGAAAGATGTAAGGATCTAAGAGTGATGATTTTGGTCATATCTCAAGTTGAATTTTGAGATTTCAAAATCAGAATATGTAATTAAATTTTGAATGAGTATGGTTGTTTTGATTTCTATAAAAGAATGTATATTGTTGTGAAAGTAGGGAGCATAATGGATGATTTGCTGAATCAGATTCGAAGAATGTAATATATTAATTGTGAATTTATATATCTCTCGGGTATTACCTACCCGTTAAAAAAAAATTCACAATTAATATTTTGTACAAAAGAATTTTATTACAGTCTTTATGAAAATATATATATGTATATTTTCTTCAGATGTAACATAGATTTAATGAGTTAATGTTAAATTAAACTCATTTGATTTACGGTTGAAACTAGAATTGAATAATCCCTAAAGGCTTTAAAAAGTACATAACTTTTACGCAGTATTTCTTTAATGACATTAAAATTATGAATCAATACTTCGTTATTTGTTGATGTATGATGTTCGGTTCGTGGAATTCTTGTGAATTTCACAAAGTACGAATGATGTTATCTGAAAAGTTTCGGGTACATCGATGATGAAAGTGTAAAATCAAATATATACTTGATTTATTATGAATTGGAATTTGTTGAATTGCGACAGAGATTGTAGTTAACGCTGGTTAAGTTGCGGCCGAAGGACGTACATTATTGCATATTTGTAATATGAATTAACCGAGTAGTTAAGATTCACACACAATAGCTTAGCACGGAAAGATTTATTTTTATTTCAAAATATATAAAATATACATATAATTTCTTCAAAGGGAATGAGTTAATTCTTCATAACTCGTTGATACAATATACGGGTTATTGATTCGTAATGATGTCCATAGTGATTCTTGAGCTAACGGAGTTTGTGATGTTATAGGTGTTGTTGATTCTAATGTTGACTATACTGATGATGCTGGTGACGCTGACGGTACTGTTGATGCTGTTGGTAAAACAAGTTTAGGTTGTTAATCACACACCATTTTTGTCAGGGTTTCTACTCTTCCTTCTATCATTTTGGTTCGCTTAACTGATTTATGGTTAGGGCTAGATTAGATAATCTCTAAGACTTTAGAGATTACATAATCTGAGCGGAATGTTTCTCCAATGAAGTTATGAATTAATACTTCATCGGTTATTGTTGTTGGTATTCCTTGGTATCTACAGGGCGTATGACATTGGTGCTCATGGGACAGAGTGTAAAGTTGAGGTTTACGACGTGGTTGTGGTTGGGGTGGTAATGGTACTATTGGCGTTGATGATGGTGTTACTGGTTATGCTGCTGATGCTGCTGCTGGTGTTTGTAATCTCTGCACCATATTCTCCAAAGCCACTACCCGAGCGCGAAGCTCGTTGACTTCTTCTATTACACCGGGGTGATTGTCGGTTCGGACGAGCGGATAAATAAAATCTAAAATTTGATGTAATATATAATCGTGACGAGATACTCTGGAAATGAGCGAGAAAATGGTGTTTCGGACAGGTTCGCCGGTAAGTGCTTCAGGTTCTTCGTTAAGAGGGCAATGTGGTGGATGGAAGGGATCACCTTCTTCTTGTCTCCAATGATTGAGGAGGCTACGAACCCATCCCTAATTCATCCAGAATAGGTGATGACTGATTGGTTGATCTATTCCGGTCACACTGCTTTCGGAGCTGGAGTGGGATTCCATTTCGAAATCCGAGGAACTTGAATTAATGATGAATTCCATTTCGTACGATTGAATAAGGATTTTTTTTCGATATGAAATGATTTTCGGTTATCGGATGGTATTCTAATTACATAGAATATCCATATATATAGAACAAAAGATTTCGTAAATTACGGAGGAATTTACGGGATATATCAGGCAACGTTTACAGTAATAGATACGATAAGATATGATTTAGCAGATACGCGAAGATATGAATTTTTGTCTATACACTATTCATGCAATCAATGTAGCAAGACGTGTCTTAGACTAAAAATGATAAGCAGGTAATTTCCTGAGGATGATAAGTAGTTAATTTTTGACACAAAATGATAAGCAAAACTATTAACATGCAGACACGGTCGAAGTCCAGACTCACTAATGCATCCTATCGACTTATCTGTTAGACACACTAATGCAGACCTGGTTCGCTAAGACCACCGCTCTGATACCAACTGAAAGGACCCGTTCATATACATTATAAACGATTCACAATAGTTGATTGCATTGCGAGGTATTTGACCTCTATATGATACATTTTACAAACATTGTATTCGTTTTTAAAAGACAATCTTTCTTTACATCGAAAATTGACAGGCATGCATACCATTTCATAATATCCACTATCCAACTATAAATTGATTTAATAATAATCTTTGATGAACTCAATGACTCGAATGCAACGTTCTTCGAAATATGCTATGAAAGACTCCAAGTAATATCTTTAAAATGAGCAAATGCACAGCGGAAGATTTCTTTAACACCTGAGAATAAACATGCTTTAAAGTGTCAACCAAAAGGTTGGTGAGTTCATTAGTTTATCATAATCATTTATTTCCATCATTTTAATAGACCACAAGAATTTCATTTCCAGTTCTCATAAATATACGTCCCATGCATAGAGACAAAAATAATCATTCATATGGTGAACACCTGGTAACCGACATTAACTAGATACATATAAGAATATCCCCTATCATTCCGGGATCCTCCTTCGGACATGATATAAATTTCGAAGTACTAAAGCATCCGGTACTTTGGATGGGGTTTGTTAGGCCCAATAGATCTATCTTTAGGATTCGCGTCAATTAGGGTGTCTGTTCCCTAATTCTTAGATTACCAGACTTTAATAAAAAGGGGCATATTAGATTTCGATAATTTAACCATAGAATGTAGTTTCAATTACTTGTGTCTATTTCGTCAAACATTTATAAAAGCGCATGTATTCTCAGTCCCAAAAATATAAAGGGTAAAAAGGCAAATAAAACTCACGCATATAAATATTGTAAAACAGTTAATAAAGCATTTGCATGTATTCTCAGCCCAAAAATGTAAAGAGTAAAAAGGGCAAATGAAACTCACCATACTGTATTTCGTAGTAAAAATACATATAACGTCATTGAACAAGTGCAAGGTTGGCCTCGGATTCACGAACCTATATTAATTATATATATTTATATGTTGGTCAATATTTGTATAGCAATTTAGGTCAGGTCATAGTGTAATCCTATCCTATAGCTCGAGTCTAACTCTACAGTATAGTAACACGTTATATTACTCATGCTCAATTAAGATTCTAGTAAAAGGTGACGTGTGAAACAACGTAACACAAATGGTTTCATAATCATAAAATAGTATTTTAGGTTTTTTTTTTTTTTTTTTTTTTTAGAAAATCAACACAAAAAGTTAACTGAAAAGTTAACAGGAAAAGTCAAAGTTCAAAGTCAAAAGTCAAAGGTTAAAGTCAAAAGTTAAAGGTCAAAGTAAAAATGAGGTCGCATGCAAATATATAATAACTTATACAAAAATGATTTTCGGTCAAACATGACTAAACGGGCCACTTCAGCAATTTTTAAAAAAAATTATCGGAACTCCGATTGATAAACGGCCAAAGATAAAAGTTACACATTACCAAAAAAATTAAGCATAAATATTACAGAAGTAAACTAAACCTAGACAACTCGTAGTTGCCAACGCGTTTTCGGCGTTTCAAAGTTAATTTTTCACCTTTAATAAATTTACAAAAGTGACCGAGTAGCCTACTTTGGAGATTTTTAGAAAATTCTTCAAAACTCGTATTGACAAACGGTTAAAGCCTACAAATTCTCGTTACCACAAAGATATAACATGATTTTTGGCAATAGTAAACATATATCAGGCCGACCATGACAACTGATACAAAACTGACATTTTTAAATAAAAAAGTTTCAGCTCTTTTTAGAATTTTAAAATGTGACCAAACTGTCAACTTTGATGATTTTTAGAAAAATCGTCGAGACTCGAATTGACAACGGCTAGAGTTGTTTATTAGACCTTACAGCAAAGAATTCAGTGGTATTTTTTTTTTATATATGAAACAACGCAGATCAGCGAGAATTTCAGTTCCCGTTTCGACATTTCATCAAAATTTGCAAAACTTCTTTTGTCCATAACTTGACAACCGTTCAACGAAACGAGACGTGCTTTATATGAAAATTCATCTACTCGACGAGTAGAATCCAAATAATCACTTTTTATAACCCGGAAAATTAGTTCACTAATTATCATCAGCAATTTTAATTACGAAATTAATTATGCAATTTGTTTATTTCATAACTTTCTAACCATTACTTGGATTCAAGTGATTCTTAAACCAAAATTCAACTATTTTTCGCTAGCTTTCCAACGACATGCATATCTTATACCTTATCTCAATTGTATATGTAACTAATTCAGGAATCAACATAACCTATCTAATGGCAATATCAAAAGTACAAGCATGCATAATCCTATATACTCGAGCACTAGTCAGGGATACACTATTAGTATGTAAAAATTAAATTATGAGTACTCACATATCAATATTGAGATTCAATATTGCAGGAAAGGTACGTAAACGCAACGGAGATGATAAACACTATATTGACCTCACGAGCATACCCATGAACCATACTCAATCACCTCCATAGCTATAACCCATAATTTCCTTAATCTTATCCCACTCGAAAAAACAACTTCGAAATCACTCGGACAGCACTCCGTCGTAATATTTTATGTATACTAATAATATCTTGAGATAATACGGAGTAAATATATATATGTAAATCGATTGAGAGAGTTTAGAGAAAACTATTTTCAAGTTTCTATGAAATAATGAAACCTATTGAATTCTATTTATAATAGATTTTTGAATTATTAAAGTGAATTATTAAAGTATGAATTATTAAAGTGAATTATTAAAGTATGAATTATTAAAGTGAATTATTAAAGTATGAATTATTAAAGTGAATTATTAAAGTATGAATTATTAAAGTGAATTATTAAAGTATGAATTATTAAAGTTAAAGTAAAGTAAAAATAAAGTAAAGGTAAAGTTTAAGTATAGTAAAAGTATAAAACTATGTACGTATAATACGCGTATAAATATATATAATATTAATTTAAATCGTTATATATATTAAATAAAATAAAATATAAATATCGTTATCTTTATCATACTAGTTAAGTAATGAGTTGTCAAAAGTGGTTCTAGATATTTATAAAAGTTATATACGTTTTAATAATAAAGTTCTTTTTAAACTGAAAACGTTTTTGTACGTTTGAAACTAAATAGATCAATCGAGTCTTTATGAGATTCAATCTTCCACTATCCTTTGTCTAGTTCTCAATGATTGACAATTTGTTCATATTTATAAATCACTTTACCATTTTCCGAATATTGTTAAAATGAAAAGATTTCTCAAATCAACGTGGGCCTTTCAACAGAGACTTGTAATCATAATTCAATATATCTGATAATTCAATCATTTGATCTTATCTTCTAATTCCATTGAAAAACATTTTGAAACAGATACAATCATATAAAGTATTTAATCTAATATTTTGTTTACGTTTCAAGTTATAATATATACACATATACATATATAATCATATTCGTTTAATGGTTCGTGAATCGTTGGAACTTGGTCGAGGTTGAATGAATGTATGAACATAGTTTAAAATTCTTGAAATTTAACTTAACAAATATTGCTTATCGTGTCGGAAACATATAAAGATTAAAGTTTAAATTTGGTTGGAAATTTCCGGGTTGTTAAACCGGTGGTCATGTACCCACTTGCTATACTTGTGGGAAAAAAGGTCACATCTCTCGTGATTGCCCCAACTCACCTTCCACACCCAAATTTACTTGTTTCAATTGTGGTAAAGAAGGGCACAAAAGGCCCAAGTGTCCCGAGTTGCGCAATGATAATGTTAAGCGGTTAGAGAAGGCGGCGGGTACGGCGAGGGGTCGCAACTATTTGATGACCAATGATGAAGCCAAACAATCGAATGAAGTTGTCTCAGGTACTTTCATGGTCAATTCTAATCCGGCAAGGATTCTTTTCGATAGCGGTGCAAATTTGTCGTTTGTGTCTCCTAAATTTGTGCCTAAACTTAATAGACCGTTAGCTAAGTTAAGTCGTCCGGTAGAAGTCGAAATAACGGACGGTAAGACGGTGCTAGTGGTCGACGTGCGTAAAAATTGTGATGTTGTGTTTGGTGCCGAAAACTTTAAGATAGATCTCATTCCGATGACCTTGGGCGATTTCGATATTGTTGTGGGTATGGATTGGCTCGATCATAATAGAGCCGATATTGCATGCCATGAAAAATTTATTCGTGTGAAGACCCCAAGTGGGGGAGAGTTAATTATTCATGGCGATAAGCGACGAAGACTTGTGCCGATATGTTCTTTTGCAAGGGCACATCGTTTCCTTGTTAGTGGTGGCATGGCCTTTCTTGCTCATGTTGTTGATACTCGTGATGAGTCACCACCCATTTGTGAAATTCCGGTGGTTAGTGAATTTGAAGACGTTTTTCCGGATGAGTTACCGGGTGTTCAGGCGGAAAGACAAGTTGAATTTTTGCATTGAGTTGGTTTCGGGGGCTACTCCCATTGCTAAAACTCCTTATCGTTTAGCACCAACGGAAATGCAAGAGTTGTTAAATCAAACCCAAGAGTTGCTTGAAAAGGATTTTATTCGACCGAGTGCTTCGCCATGGGGCGCTCCGGTTTTATTCATGAAAAAAAGGATGGTAGTATGCGGATGTGCATCGATTACCGGGAGTTGAATAAAGTGACGATCAAGAATCGTTATCCTTTGCCTAGGATTGACGATTTGTTTGACCAACTCCAAAGTGCAACGTATTTCTCAAAAATCGACCTACGGTCCGGCTATCATCAAATGCGGGTCCGTGAGGAAGATATCGAGAAAACAGCTTTCCGAACGCGTTATGGGCATTTTGAGTTTGTGGTTATGCCTTTTGGTCTTACGAATGCACCGGCGGCATTCATGGACCTTATGAACCGAGTGTGCCAACCTATGTTGGACAAGTCGGTAATTGTGTTCATCAACGATATACTTGTTTATTCGAAGAGTATGAACGAACATGAACGTCATTTGCGCGAAGTATTGAAGAAGTTACGAAAGGAGAAGTTGTATGCTAAGTTCTCCAAATGTGAATTTTGGCTAAGGGAGGTTCAATTCCTTGGTCACATTGTGAACAAAGACGGTATTCAAGTAGATCCGGGGAAGATAGAGACGGTGAAGAGTTGGAGACAACCGAATACGCCTACGGAAATCCGAAGTTTTCTTGGATTGGCCGGTTATTATCGTCGGTTTTTCCAAGACTTTTCTAAGATCGCTTCTTCGTTGACGAAATTGACGAGGAAGAACGCGAGGTTGTTTGGGAGAACGAACAAGAAATTGCTTTTCAATTGTTAAAAGAGAAGTTGTGTCAAGCTCCGGTGTTAGAGTTGCCGAAAGGGGTAGAAGACATGACGGTTTATTGTGATGCTTCTTTAAATGGGCTCGGGTGTGTTTTGATGCAAAGAGGTAAAGTCATCACTTACGCCTCTCGACAATTAAAGGAACACAAAAAGAGATACCCGACTCATGATCTTGAATTGGCTGCGGTGGTACATGCGTTGAAAATTTGGCGCCACTACTTGTATGGTGTCAAGTGTACGATTTATTCGGATCATAAGAGTTTAAAACATCTCTTTAATCAACGAGATTTAAATTATCGTCAACGTAGGTGGATGGATGTGGTAAAAGACTATGATTGTGAGATACTTTATCATCCGGGCAAGGCGAATGTGGTCGCGGATGCGTTAAGTCGAAAGAGTCATCACCCGGAGTTACGATTGGGATTGTTACGTATGATTATTACTAACGATTTTCTTGAAAAACTTGGTGTGATTCAAATAGAGGCTTATGTTCACAACAAGCATGCTGAACAAATTGTGGGACAATCGGAATTCATTACTATGGGTTCGCATGGGTTGTTGTCTTTTCAAGGAAGAGTGTGGGTGCCTAAGATGGGTGATTATCGACAAGTGCTACTTGATGAAGCACATAAGTGAAAGTATTCCATTCATCCGGGCGCGACGAAAATGTATCTTGACTTGAGGAAGGATTATTGGTGGCCGGGCAGGAAATGCAATGTCATAAAATATGTTGAACAATGTGTTACATGTTTACAAGTCAAAGCCGAACACCAAAATCCGTATGGTAAGTTACAACCGTTAGAAATCCCGAAATGGAAATGGGAGCACATTACCATGGATTTTATCACAAAGTTACCTAAAATGGCGAGAACTCAATTTGATTCGATTTGGATTATAGTTGATCGATTGACGAAACGTGCTTTGTTTCTTCCCATTAAGGAAGCGATATCGTCGGAGTCGTTGGCTAAGTTGTTTATCAAAGAAGTCATCTCTCGACACGGGATTCCTATATCTATTATTTCAGATTGAGATACTCGTTTTACATCTCGGTTTTAGGAAAAGTTTCACGAAGATATGGGTACACAATTGAAACTGAGCACGACGTAAGATCCCCAAACGGACGGTCAAACCGAGCGTACGAATCAAACTTTGGAAGATATGTTACGAGCATGCATCATTGATTTCGGTGGTAGTTGGGATGAGCATTTTCCTTTGGTGGAATTCTCGTACAATAACAGTTATCAATCTAGTATCGGGATGCCGCCATATGAGATGCTTTATGGGCGTAGGTGTCGAACCCCGATTTGTTGGGGTGAATTGGGACAAAAGGAGATCGGGAGTATCGATTTGGTTTTAGAGACGAATAGAAAGATCGATACGATTCGAGAGCATTTGAAAAAGGCTCAAGATAGGCAAAAGTCGTATGCCGACAAACGTAGACGAACGATCGAATTTCAAGATGGTGACATGGTGATGCTTAAGGTTTCGCCATGGAAAGGTATTATTCGATTTCGAAAACGAGGAAAGTTAGCTCCTCGGTTTATTGAACCGTTTAAGGTTTTAGCCCGTGTTGGTGAAGTCGCGTATCATTTGGAATTACCCGAAGAGCTTGCGGGGATCCATAATACATTTCATGTTTCCCATCTCCGTAAGTGTCTTGCGGATGATTCATCTTTGGTGCCATTAGACGAGATCGAGCAAAACAATAAGTAAGAGTACATTGAGGAACCGATTGCCATACTTGACGAGAAGGTCAAAAGGCTGAGACATAAAGAGGTTAGGACTTTTAAAGTTCAATGGCGTCGTAGTAAGGGTTCCGAGTTTACTTGGGAGGCCGAAGAGTTTGTGTTGGTTTATCTTCCTTCTTGTCATGCGGCTTGGATCGCGAGGACGCGCTCCGATTCAAGTGGGGGAGAGTTGTAACATCCCGATTTTCCCGTACGTATTGAAAGGTACATACTTAATCAATTGTACGTTTGTAACTCATTAGATTATGCGTAATTATGTAGATATATATATATATATATATATATATATATATATATATATATATATATATATATATATACTTGTTAATGTGTGAGTACATAAGTTTATAAATGAGTTCGGTTAGCGTTAAGTCTTGTGAGACTTAGATATGAGGTTTAGGCGTGTATTGGAAGCATGAACGAATTGGGAGTGTGTAAAACGGTTTTTGGGTTTGAGTGCGGTCGAAGTGGCCAGGTGACGGCTAACGCCGCGCCACGAGGAAAGGGGTCGCGACGCAACATATCAAGCAAACCAAGATCAGAACATGGGTTAAAAAGGGTTAAATTTCCCTTTGTAGGTCGCGCCGCAACGAAATGTGCCGCGCCGCGGAAGTACTGCTGGACCGGATCCGGACTTAGCTCTTTTTAAGAGATTTTGAGGAGCAATTTGGTAATTTGACGTCTAGATCAGATTGGAGCATTAAATCTGCACCACTTGTTCATTTAATTCATTTCCTTTTTCTATTTTCTTTCATTTTCTCTTCAAAAACTTAAAACCTATTTGAATTAAAAGTGAGATTTGAGAGTGAAGGATTGAGGGTTGATCTTTGGAGCAAGAATTAAAGTTGTTCCTTGTGTCTCTAGCTACACGTTGATAGTCTCGGTAAGTTCTAACTTTATGTTTTAAGTTTTAATTGGTTAATGGCTAGGGTTTTGGTTACTAGAGACTTGTATGATCCATTTGAGGGTAAAATGGGTGAATTTGGGTTATGTTGTTGTAATGAAACCCTAATGGCCACAAACTAGGGTTTTGGTCTTGTGATTTGAGGTTATAAGTGTCAAATGGTATTGCTAGTCACTAATACACTTTTGGATTTATGAAAGAAGTGTTAATGGGTAAGTTTGACTTGATTGTGAGGCTAAGCAATTAAAATGGGTCAAAATGTACTAGTTGACTTAGTTTGGGTGAAATGGGTATGAATTACCCTAAGTTTGTGTTAGTTGAGGTTAGAAGACTTTAATTCACTAGCTTTAGTGGTTAAAGTCGGGTCTTGGCCATTTAAGGGCGGTTTTGGTGTGGTTGAGTCATTTAATGTGAATTGAGTCATTAAATGCTCAAGTATTGTGTAATGTGGTTAATTCCACTAGTGTGTAATTGATTGTGTACTTATGTAAATAGGTACTTTGCTTTGAAGTCTTCGGAAGCATTAAATCACCACCGAGGTGTTAAGGTGAGTGGAATAAGTATACTTGTACGTATATGATGTGCTTATTTGTGCGTAAGGATATGCGTTGTCCTAGTTAGTGCTATATGTGTTGTACACTAACGATTTACGAACGGATATGTGTTGTCTAATTTAGCAACATATGTGTTGTACGCTAACGGTTTATTAAATGGATATGTGTTGTCCAAGTTGGTGATATATGTGTTGTACACTAATGATCTTATGAGCGGATATGTGTTGTCCAAGGGTTGGTGATATATGTGTTGTGCACTAACGGTTGTTATGAACATCTATGGGAAGTTTGAGTACCATTCCTTTTGCTATTGGTTAACCATGGTTGTGTGAATTTGGTGTTAGCATATTTAATATTGAACTATATGCTATTGGTGTTGCTAGCTTCTTATAGCTTGTGGATAGTAGTTTATGCATGAGGTTTGCATGGTTGTCGTATTGCTAGCTTGTATGCGGTGTTGTGTAAGTGTTTGAAAATGAGTAGGTTATATATGAACATGTATAATTATTACACTCACTAAGCATTAGCTTACCCCTCTCGTTGTTTATCTTTTTAGTCGCAGGTGCGGATAAGGGCAAAAGGGTTATCGGGCATTAGGTGGCCCTTGATGATGTTTTTGTTGAAGCTTGGAAGTTGGCCTAACGTTTTGGGTAGTTTAGTCCCAAACCATGCTCGAGTGTCGTTTGGATTATAAACTATCATTGTAGTGGGTCAAACTTGTATTAAACATTAATTAATGTACTTCGTGCCTTCTGTAAACATTTAAATTGTTGTATGTTTAAATGGAACTTGTGGAATGATTTACATATTTAATTGGCGCGTGAATGTGTATTATTTAAAAAAAAAAATTATCGTATGGAATACGAGTTGGTTTGTTTCACAGGTACCCCATGCGATCGAAAGGGTTTTAAATTCAGAACCATGCGATCGCATGGAGCTGAAATTCAGGTCAGAAACAAAATGGCAGCAAGCTTGTTCTGTCTCCACACTTTCACACACACAAACACATACGAAACTCTCCCAAAACCCTCTCAAATTTCATCATTGTTTCACCAAAATTCACCAAATTTCATCCTACAATCCGCTACAATCATGCCTAGATTCGGATTTTTCAACAAGAAGGTAAAAATTACACCCCTAAACTCTTAAATTTCTTAATTTTTGTGATATTTACCAATATTTTACCTAATTTAATTTTGTTAATTTCTAGTGTAATTAGTGTTAAATTATTAGTATATTATGCATGTATAACCTAGATTGATGCTATTTAACATAATTTGAAGCCAAAAACTTCAAAATTTTTAGAATCTAGGGTTTGTGTTCTTGAGCAATTTGGGGCTTTTTGATATAAACAGGTTATGGCCGATTTTTGTCTTGAATTATTGCTAAATTAAGTAGTGTAACATGTTTAGGTAACTAAATGATCCAAACTTTGATCCTAAACATGATTTTTGAGAATTAAAGTGGACTTTTCAAGTCTAAAATTCATGAACTTGATTAATTTGATATAATTGCCATTTGAGACTTGTTTAAATATTAGTAATGACTATTTTGACATGTTATTTGAGTTAAATGCTTATGAAATTTGTATACATTTTCATATATGCTTATTTGAAAAAGTGTAGATTTTGATAAAAATATGAAAATGAGTATAAGTTTAGTATAGATTAAACATGTCATTGTGATTGTTTTAAGTTGTTATTTTGCTAATACTAATGCATATTTGGATGCACAAATTTTGTGTTTAATGTGTTTTGCAGAAATATACTGAAACTGGAGGTGCATCATCATCATCTAGACAACCACAACCGGAACCTGAGCCAGAATTGCAATACGAACCAGAACCCGAACAAGAACCACAACAGGAACAACAACATCAACCTGATCAACACGTACCTTATTATGATCCGCTACAATTTGTTGATGCCTTTATAGTATTTCCGATGCATCCGCCAGTAGAATACCCAACGATTCCTGAATACACGTTGCATCCTAATCTGAGATTCGATAGAAGCTGGAGAGATTACCCGACATATCAAAATAACAAATTCAAACTGATACCAAAAAATGTAGAAGTGCTGAGGGTAATCGATTGGGAGCCTTTAGAAAGGGTCCAACTAGTTAACTCAGTTAGGGAGCATCTGATCCAAAGGTATGACAGTTCTTCTTTTCCCGATTGGGAAAGTCTATTCACCATTCGTAGACCTGTATATAAGGAATGGTGTATTGAGCTTATGAGTACTATAGCGTTAAATGCAGATGTAGATAGGTTAGATGATAGAAGTTTTCTTAGATTTATACTTGGCCGTAGGATGTACAGGATGTCCATGCTGGACATGGCCAGGGCTTTGCAGATATATACTCCTGGTGAATTACTACTACCCGATTGTATGAATTTGATTTATCGTGGTGAAAGGGTAGATAGGAATTTTGACGCAAACGCCGTCTGGAGGCGTATGTCAGATTATAATGTTTTTACGCTGGGAGGAAAACACTCCTACTTAAATATTAACAAAGCCGAGCTTCGTATAATTCATAGATTTTTGGCTAACTCGATTACACAGAGAGGTCACAATAAGGAGAAAATGACTTTACATGATTTATTTTACCTAAAGTGTATTCGAGACCCAAGAGGCTTTGTTAATATTCCTTACTGTGTTGGTTTTTATTTGTCTAAGATGGTGGAAGGAATACAGGAAGGGGGAATAATAGGAGGAGGTATTTTTGTTACTCTCATTGGAGAGTATTTGCTTGTAGATAGGGACCAAGGGGGTCCACTTTTGGAATGTAGGGAACAGGTTGAGCCTTTAGGATTGAGGGTCTATCAGGGTGCTAAGGTATTAAAAAGCAGACGCAACCAGGCAGTACCCTATGAAGGTAGTCATCCTCAGGTAGAGAGAGGTTCAGATGAGGAAATGGAGGAAGCAGATGACATTAGGGATGTCATTAGGGAGGCTATGACTGACTTCTACCAGCGTGTAGATGAGGTAGAAATGACAAACGAGGAGAAATTTAGTCAGATGGAGCAGTGGCAAGCCCGGAATGATTACGAGCATTCCAGGCAACGACAACATGATAGATGGGACTATCATCAGCGTCAGATCATGAGCCGGCTATCACCTCAGGATCACTACGTACCGACCCGACCTGCTTACTATCCTCCACACCAGCCCGAGATGAGACCACCATATACTCTCTACGACCCTAACCAGGCCTATCAGTACAGCTATCACCAACCATGGAACCCGGACGATGACATGAACTGGAACCCCTATCCAGATTGATATAGTTCATGTTGGTGATTTCTATAATTTTTATCTTTTTATTATTTCTATTTATTTATGTTTAAACACATTATATTTTGATATTTTTAATGTAATGTTTAATATTTTTATTTGTTGTACTAATATTTCATATTTGATTTGAAAGTGGGATTTTAAGTCCCATTTCAAATTACCATGCATGTTATTATTTGTATGTATGTATATTGTCAATTGTACACAACAGCGTAAAACAGGGCATTTTCAAAGACTGGCATTAAGTTCAGGAAAAGCTACAGATTTTGACGACAAAACGAAAAACAAATGTGATGTAACAACAAGACGGAATGAACAAATGATGTGCAGCATTTATCATTCAACAAACAAACGCCAATATGTTTGGAAACTTTGGTAAAATTTAATCATTTTTCTACACTAATCACCCTCAATAATTTAAATTGTTACTGATTTCTTGCAAATAAGGGCATTGCAAGATCTTAAGTGTGGGAAGGGGTTAAATTCTTTCGGATTTTTAAAAATTTTAACTTATACACTTGGTTACCATTAAAAATACTAGTAACGCAGTAGTTGTATTAGAATCTAGTGCTCTCTGATAATAAAGAACAACCCTAGTCTTATATACTGACTACCCAATTCTATTAAAATTTTTCAAAATTTTCAATTAAATGAACTCAAAATCATGTTTATACATATTTATGAACGATAAAACAAGGTGTTAAAACACCGAAATTATTGTTACCTCGGAAAGGACATAAATTGAGAAACAACCAAAAATGTTAGAATTCATTTAAAATGGAATAGAGGACAATAAAAAGGCAAAGAAAGGAAAATAAAAGCCAAGTGTGGGAAAAATTTACCAAGTTATTTTGAACATATATCACATATTTTTGTACAAATAATTGATGATACTTTTGTTTTGGACAAAATTAACTGTTTTACCCGGAAAACTGTAATATATTTGAAAGAAAGATGGATGTACACGATGAATCAATTCCATCATTAAAAGGAAGTAAAGTCTTCCAAAAAAGACACGCGCTTCTTGATTTAGGTCAGGAAGTTGTCGTCCAGATCAGCTGTAGGTTGACGAAAAATCTAGAAAAGTCATCCCTAAAATCAGCAGGAAATCCACGGACCTCAGTATCAAACAGGGTCGCCAAGTGGTCAGACTTATCCTAATCATGAGAGGATCTGTCTCGTAAAATGGGGAGGGCGGCATGCAAATTATCTTGATAAGACTAATGAATCAGACCCCCAGAAAAGGATAGTCTCCTTAAAAGATTAAAAATCAGCTTTTAAGCCTGATATTACTCAATCCTAGAGATTGACTTTTAAAGATTGAGAATTACAAACTCATGGAATTCGATGATATCTAAACTCGAGCTTGAACGAGAAAATACTTTGATCAAAATTACAAACCGATTTGTTTTCTGAAATCCCATTTTTAATGCGTTCATTACCATTGAACGTAAAATCCTAGGAATTCACCTGGAATTCATTATGTCACCTGAACCAAATCAGGTGTCAACCGTAAGAACGGTGGTTGCATAGCATGGTCGAAGACAGGACCTTGTACCAGACCGAAAAACTATAGGGTGAACTTTACTATTACTCCTACAAAGGATAGTAATTGCATCTGACATGTTATAGACCATAATTAAAAGCATGTCACGGGACATTGCCTTAACAGTTGCTTGTTCAACGCTTTCCTTTACAATCGGACGGTAGTTTATCGAAAGGTAATATACGGAGCAAGTATACTGGACGTGTTGCTTTCCCAATATAAGGTTAGCAAGTGGGTGACACAAAACCGCAAGTTTTGAGCTAAAATTTTCAAATCTGAAACCCACCAAACCCACAAAAACAATTTCGCAAACACCGGTGAAGGGTTATTCCGGAAAACTTATCTAGGGTAAAAGCTAGATTTAATTTTCAAAAAGATAAAATGTTTTCAAAAAGATCCAATTTCCTTAAGGATCTAAAATTTCATAGTCATATGGGACTGTAAACCACAACGTTACTACCATTGTTCATACCGCCGTATAGAATTCACTGATGTATAAAGTGTGAAGAATAAAGAAGTGATTTTAGTATGTTTTTATTTCAAGACTATGTTGCTTGAGGACAAGCAACGCTCAAGTGTGGGAATATTTGATAATGCTAAAAATGAACATATATTTCATAGCATTATCCCTCAAGAAAGACAAGCTTTTAGTTGCAATTGTTCTATTCACAAGTGATATTCGTTTAAATAATAAAAGGTGAAGACAAAAGACAGATTTGATGAATTAAAGACGCAAACGACCAAAAAGCTCAAAAGTACAAACTACAATCAAAGTTGTTCCAATTATTGATGAGAAACGTCTCGAAATTACAAGAGTACAAGACGCAAAACGCAAAATACAAGATATTAAATTGTACGCAAGGACGTTCGAAAATCCGGAACCGGGACCAGAGTCAAATCTCGACGCTCGACGCAACGAACTAAAAATTACGAGTCAACTATGCACATAAATATAATATAATATTTAAATAATTCTTAAAATTATTTATATATTATATATATATATATATTTATAAACCGTCGGCAAGATGCAAACAAAGACATGTGAGCTCTCCCAGCTGGCCATGCGATCGTATGGCCTGGAAGAGTAAAATCCACGCGATCGCATGGCCCCATTTTGAGGGTCAGGTCCTATAAATTCGCAGTTTTGGTTGATCAAAATCACATCTTTTTCTTCCTCATTCACTCAACGATATATATATATATATATATATATATATATATATATATATATATATATATATATATATATATATATATATATATATATATTATAATTTTAATTTTAAATTCTAATAAAAAGGGTATGTTAGCGAATATTGTAAGGGTGTAAGTCGAAATTCTGTCCGTGTAACGCTATGCTATTATTGTAAGTTATGTTCAACCTTTTTAAATTAATGTCTCGTAGATAAGTTGTTATTATGCTTATTTAAGCCGAAGTAATCGTGATGTTGGGCTAAATATTAAAATTGGGTAATTGGGCTTTGGACCATAATTGGGGTTTGGACAAAAGAACGACACTTGTGGAAATTAGACTATGGGCTATTAATGGGCTTTATATTAACTAAATGATACCTCGTTAATTTAATATATAGACTTATAATTTGATGTATTTATATATAACCACATACGCTTGACTGGGTACGGTGGGGGGGATATCTATAAATACCAATAATTGTTCATTTTACCGGACACGGAACTGGATTAATAGTTAATAGACTTGTTGAAACAGGGGTGGATTACATTCAAGGGTAATTGGTGTAATTGTTAACAAAGTAATAAAACCTTGGATTACACGCAGTCGATAACCTGGTGTATTCATTAAACAAAGTATTAAGACCTTGTTACAATTCGAATCCCCAATTAGTTGGAATATTTGACTTCGAGAATAAGAATAATTTAACGAAGACTTCCGCACTTTATGATTATGACTGATGGACTATTATGGACAAATCCGTATGGACATATCGAATAATCCAGGACAAAGGACAATTAACCTATGGTAATAAACTAAAATCAACACGTCAAACATCATGATTACGGAAGTTTAAATAAGCATAATTCCTTTATTTCATATTTAATTTCCTTTATTTCATATTTAATTTCCTTTATTTCATATTTAATTGCACTTTTAATTATCGCACTTTTATTTACCGTCATTTCATATTTAATTGCATTTTAATTATCGTACTTTTTAATTATCGCAATTTTATTATCGTACTTTTATTTATCGCAATTTCATTATCGTTAATTACTTTACGCTTTAAATTAAGTTATATTTATTTTTAATATTTTACATTAGGTTTTAACTGCGATTAAAGTTTTAAAATCGACAAACCGGTCATTAAACGGTAAAAACCCCCTTTTTATAATAATAACACTACTTATATATTTATATATTTACAAATATAGTTTTAAAAAAATATAGCGTTAAACTTGGTGAGTTCCCTGTGGACGAACCGGACTTACTAAAAACTACACTGCTGTACGATTAGGCATACTGCCTATAAGTGTTGTAGCAAGGTTTAGGTATATCCATTCTATAAATAAATAAATCACTTGTGTAAAATTGTATCGTATTTAATAGTATTTCCTTGTAAAAATATAACTATTTTGTATACACCTCTACGCACATCACCTGCCAAACGGCCTGCCAAACGGCTTGCCTGGCTCAGAAATGGCCTGCCAAACGGCCCAAGTGGCCTAAGCAAACGGCCTGGCTTGGCAAACGGCCTGCCAGCAGTTTGCAGGCAAAAATCAAGTCTATTTAAAGGGCCTTTTCTATCCATTTCAACACACACTCAATTTATAATTCATTTTATATTTTCAAGTTTTAGGTTAGTTTTTAGTAGTAGCTAGCTTAGCTTTTATTTTTCGGGGGATATCCCGGCGAATCCCTGCGATCTCGGGCAGATTTCTTCGGCCTTATCAGGTTTTTATCCTAAACGCTTGTCTTTTGTATTAAACATATATTCTTATCTTTTATGTTTAATAATGCGTTTTGATATCACTATGATAGCTTAAGTAATCTGTATGTTGCCATGATAGAAGTTTGGGTTAGCTTAATTATGTTAAATTAGTACGGTTATTGTTATTATGCTGAACTAGGAAGTCTGATAGATTTGTATGCTAGCATCTTAAGGATTGACCAACCTAGGTTGTGATCAGGACTTATCCACCTATATGAACTTAGCTACTTCATAGGATTAAGACTCCTGGTTATACTGTATCTGAAGATTCTATGAACTCGGTATGGCCGGAGTTCCCGAGAGGCATTTAATGCACTTTTAGGACACGGAACCTAGGAATTGAGACATGAATAACCTAGTATGCCTATTGACTTTTCCAATGAGACCTCTTAGGAGCTGTTAAGATCTAGCTAGTTCCCTGACTGTATGATCCAAACCTATTGCATGTTCTTGTTTGATTATTGCCCTAGGATTAAGTCATACCAACTGTCTAGGTACCTGTTAGGTTTCTTTCTGCTTTACTTTCAGTATATCAACTTTAATGCTGTATAACGTTTATCTTGGTTTGATCTCATTAGTATGATGAAATGGTTTTTAGTTTTCATTTAAGATTTTGTCAACTTAACCCGACGGACTCCTTCCGTTTGTGATCAGTGTTCAATCAACACGTCACGTTGTTATTCAGTTAACCAAACTGATAACGAGGGTTAGGATTAGAACTCAACTCGCTAATAAACCTAGTGCTTTACTAAGGGTAACCTCCGAGGTATTGTCATGTTTTAGTTATACAACCACGTGACATACTTTTCACTGCTCAACGAGAACTCTGAGAGTTTAGAGATAAGTTGGCCTGTGTAATTGGCTCATCCAACCAGATCTACACCATTTCAATCATAGCTTTAATATCAATATAATTACCTTTCCCTAACCAAAACTGATATCTTGGTCAACATTTCCCTGATCTGCACACTCCGGACATCCTCCCACTTTATTTACTTTTCCGCAATTAGGATTTTAGCTTAAACCAACTACTATCTTTTATCCAGGTAAATTAAATAAAAGACAATTAAACACTTGATCTTTAATTCATTAAACCATTCAAAAGCACGACCCTAGGTTAACTTACACCTTCTACATTAGAAAGTTAAGAGTAAATTTAGGCCCCGCAAAATATAAATTAAACGACAACTTCTCTTTTCTATACCAAATTTGACGCCCTGCAACCTAACGACACCGCACGAACAAAACCGTCTATTTTGGCTATATCAGTACGGTTACTATTGTTATACCGAACTTGTGATTCCGATATATTTGTATGCTAGCATCTTAAGGATTGACCAACCTAAGTTGTGATCAGGACTTGTCCACCTATATAAACTTAGCTACTCCATAGGATTAAGACCCTCGGTTATATTGTATCTAAAGATTCTATGAACTCGGTATGGTCGGAGTTCCCGAGAGGCATTTAATGCGCTTTTAGGACACGGAACTTAAGAATTGAGACATGAATGACCTAGGATGCCTATTGATTGTTCCAAAGAGACCCCTTAGGAGCTTTTAATTATACAACCAAGTGACATGCTTTTCACTACTCAACGAGAACTCCGAGAGTCTAGAGATAAGTAGGTCTGTGTAATTAGCTTATCCAACTATATCTACACTATTCTAAGCATATCTTTAACATAAACATAATTACCTTTCCCTAGCCTAAACTGATATCTTGGTCAACATTTCCCTGATCTGCATACTCCGGATATCCTTCCATCATCTTTACTTTTCAGCAATTAGGATTGTTAGCTTAAAACCAACTACTATACTTTATCTAGGTAATTTAAACAAAGACAATTATCCACTTGATCTTCAATTCGTTGAACCATTCAAAAACACGACCCTAGGTTAACTTACATCTTCTATATTAGAATGTTAAAAGTAAATTTAGGCCCCGTAAAATATAAATAATAAACCATTGTTCTCCCTATAGATAGCTGACTCTGACGTCTTGCGACCTAACGACACCGCATAAATAAAACCATCCATTTTAGCCATATCAAGAGAGTAACAAGTTTTTGGCGCCGCTGCCGGGGAGTCGAATATTTCTATTGAGAAAGATTTTAAACAGACAAAAGTATTATATGGTGGTGTCTAAGAAAGACAATTATACACGGACTTGGTTGTTAGATTTTTTGAACATTCTCTAATTATATTGGAACCAAAAGGATCCTGCCTCTCCGTAGTCAATCTGGCCACTTAGGTACGAAGTAATCTGTACGAAATCCTATCAATTATAATATCTGATAAGGTTAGCGACCAAATTTCAAGAATAATTGTTTTAATGAAATTATCGATCCTTTTAGTTAATTAATATTTTCTAAAAGTTACTTTTTTTAAGTCTTTTTAATAGAAAACCTAAAAAATGGAACAACAAAATACCCTTGCTTCTATGCAAAAGTTATGCTTAGAAGAAAGAGGTGGACCAAACACCTTAGGAACCGAATGAATTCCTGAAATCAATTCACATATGATCAAATTGGTCAGTATGATCTGTAAATTTCAAGGATTTCCGACTGACGATCCAAACTTTCACCTGAATAAATTTATTAGTCTGATTGAATCTTTTAAGAAGGAAGAAAATGAGAAAAACATTTTGAAACTTCATCCTTTTCAATATTCTTCGTCTACATGCGCTTTAACATGGTTTGATGAGCTTAAACCTAATTCAATACATTCATGGGAGGAATTAACCACAAAGTTTTTAAACAAATTTTATCCACCCTCCCTACAAACCTGTTTAAGAAATGATATCACAAACTTTTCTCAAAAAGAAAACGAGTCATTAGGTCTAGCATGGAATAGAGTAAAGGTGATGCTTAAAAGATGTCTGAATCATTTGTTAAGTTGGGCAGACATAATCTGCACGCTTTACAATGATTTGACCAAAGATGATAAGCCTCTCCTAGACATGGTCTCGCAAGGAAATTTTATGTCACGAACAGCAGACGAAGCATGGAATCTCTTAGAAACAATAGCTGCACAACGGGAAGATTGGAGCAACGAAGCTGCTGAGAAGGATGACATCTTCACTCAAACGGTAAAAATGCTGGATACTAGGTTACAAGATGTCACCCTCACTCTTCAAAGTTTACCAATTCCTAAAAGTCCCGATGCTACTAGAATCAATCTAAGGTATCCTTACCCTAGATGGGCATATAAACAACAGAATAGCTTGGGCTCTAATATAATCTTCACATTAAACCAACCTACTCTCCACTCTAAGGAAACTTTATTCAACTTTATGAAAAAGCAATACATGATAAACCTTCAAGTCATAGAATGCCAAAATAAGTTTGATGCTTTGATAAAGACTTTTGAAGAATTAATAACCAAATTTTAGCTTACGCTTAAACGATTAACCACTAAAGTTAAAACAGAGTGTAGTGAGTTTGATGCCCTAGTAGTAACTATAGGTGGGAAGGAAACAACTGTTAATATACCCATACAAGATTTTTCCGATACGGAACATGTGCCAAATGACCCATTTGTCAATCCACCGGAACCTATCTATCCTAAAGCTTCGGAAATCATTCCGCAAGCCCGCATACCTTTTCCAGGTAGGCTTAAGAAGGAAAAACAAGAAGCACAATTCACTAAGTATTGGGATATTATTAAGAATCTGCATTTGAATGTACGACTAGTAGATGCTTTAGTAGAAATGCCAAACTGCGCTAAATTTTTCAAAGAATTGCTTTCTAACAAAGAGAGATTAAGAGAGATAGTTAGCTTGCCCTTAAGTGAGGAATGTTCATTAGTGTTACAACATGGTATTCCCCCTAAGTTACGAGATACAGGAAGATTCACTGTACCTTGCTACCTGCAAGATGTCCAAATCAGCAATGCATTGGCAGATCTGGGAGCCAGTGTAAACCTAATGCCCTATTCATTATTTAAAAAGCTAGGATTAAATGACTTAAGACCTAACAGAATGACTATCCAGCTCGCAGACATATCAGTTAAGATTCATAGAGGAATAGCTGAAGATGTCCTAGTCAGAGTGGATAAGTTTACATTCCCCGTTAATTTCTTCATTATGGATATTGATCAAGACACGAAGGTCCCACTCATACTTGGCAGACCATTATTGAATACTGCCAAAGCCATAATTGATGTTCACGAGAAATCACTGAAATTAAGAGTTGGAAATGAAGAATTCACATTTAATGTCGACCGACTCATGTGCCACCTTCGAAAAGAAGATCTCAATCTCGCTGATTCTTTTTAAGAACTCGTCAATGAATATCTGGAGGATACCATGGCTATATGCAGTCAAGATCAAATTTCTAAGGATTTGTTCTTTACACCTCCTGAAGGAAATCTCGATAACCATTCAGCCATAGATCATGGTCAATATAAATCTCCCCTCTCAGAAAGTAACTTTCTCGGCAGAACTATCCAAATAGCACCTTGGGGTCAAGGCATTCTCCTACCTCTGTTAAGGAGAAGACCAAATGAAGAAACATATCTCATTCCGGTATTTCACGAACCACAGTTAAATGAGGACTGTGATGAAATTCCCGAACGAACCTTCGAAACTAAAGAAGACGTTTCTGAAGACGAAGCATTAAGAAGGACAATTTTTCCAGAACCAAAGAACAGATAGCATCAGTGACCGCTATTAAGGAGGAAGAATCATAATTCCAAGAGAGATACGACTCGTTAGACAGAAAGAAGATAGCCAGAATGAAGCCATCTATCGAGGAACCTCCGGAGTTGGAATTGAAGAAGTTAGTCGAACATCTGGAGTATGCATTCTTAGAAGGATAATGTCAACTCCCTGTAATCATCTCTGAAGATCTCACGCTACATGAGAAGACGGAATTGATTAAGGTTCTGAAGTTACATAAGAAAGCAATTGCTTGGAAGATTTCCGACATAAAAGGAATCAGTCCAAACTATTGCACCCCCAAGATCTTCATGGAGGATGCCTTCAAACCATCATTTCAGAGGAAAAGAAGGGTCAATCCAATGATTCAAGAAGTTGTAAAGAAAGAAGTAATCAAACTTTTGGACGCCGGTCCGATCGATCCTATTTCTGATTCAACATGGGTCAGTCTTGTTCAAGTGGTACCCAAGAAAGGAGGAATGACCGTAATAAAAAATGAGAATAATGAACTTATTCCAACACGGGAGGTCACCGGATGGAGGGTTTGCATAGATTATCGTAAACTAAATGATGCAACCCGGAAAGATCATTTTCCACTTCCGTTCATTGAGTTCTATTATTTCCTTGACGGTTTTCCGGCTACTTTCAAATTCCTCTCGATCCAAAGGACCAAGAAAAGACAACCTTCACCTGCCCTTATGGAACATTTTCCTATCGACGTATGCCCTTTGGGTTATACAATGCACCAGCTACATTTCAGAGGTGTATGGTAGCTATATTCCATGACATGCACCGCAAGAAAAGTCTACGATTCAGGATTTTATTGGACGTCTATTTTCCAAGATGCGTAAGAGCTTGTAAAGCATTGTGATGATTGCCAAAGACAAGGGATTATCTCTATGAAGAATGAGATGCCTCATAGCAATATCCAAGCTTCCGAAATCTTCGATATATGGGGATTAGAATTTATGGGGTCGTTCCTCAAGTCTAATGGGAAAGAATATGTCCTCGTAGCAGTAGATTATGTCTCCAGATGGGTCGAAGCCCAAGCATTTCCAGCCAATGATACGAAGATCGTCACCAATTTTCAACCAATGATGCGAAGGTCGTCACACTTCTTTAATACCCAATTCATGAAGGTGATGCAACAATATGGAGTTACCCACAAGATGTCCACTGCCTATCATCCGTAGACTAACGGACATGCAGAAGTCACTAATAGAGCAATAAAGAGAATTCTAGAACGAACCATCGACCATCATGGGAACAAATGGGTCGAGAAACTAGATGATGCTTAATGATACGTATAATGATCCGTCTCAGAAAGGCACACTACTAGTAATACTCCGACTAGAGTATAGCCGGAATGAACCTACCCGGGCATGGAACATCTCCCCGGTTCCACTTTAGTAGCCTGATCATAAGATTACTTACATGGGCACCCGTGTATAAGCGTACCAGATAAAGGGTTAGCCGGGACATAACATAAAACTTGTCTTACCCGGGTATGTGTGCAGGCTACCGGCATCACTCAACCGGGTGTAAAAGCATTGAGAAGCCAAGAATCATATCACATGAAGAAGGGCGGCTGGACCAGGAATGTCAGGCACCTGACAACTTTTACAAAGTTACCCACAAATCAGTCACAATCTTACCCGGTCACAACACTACCGTGAAGAAACACTTGAAATAAACATCAGATGAAACCCCTTTTGTCTAGGCGAGAGCAAGACATTCATCTTTTACACTCTAGCCGGATCTACCACACTCTCAGAATTACCATGTCTTTCCAACCCGAGGGTCTAGTCCCGGGACAAGCACTTTATCCCGAGATAAGCACACCGTCCCGGAACAAGCACATGATCCCGGAACAAGCACATGATCCCAGAACAAAAACACAAATGGGCCGCACACCACATCATCCACAAATCTAGGAAAGTTTATTAGGATCTGTTTGTTATTCTTATGAAAGGGACAGGTGCCACGTCAACCCTCGGGATTAGCGAAGTTTGTTATAACTATGAAAGGGACACGTGCCATGTCACCATTCCCTCATAACACCTATAAATATACAAGCAAGATCATTTATTCAAACACATTGGATGCATTAACCTTACTCTGCCTAGATCAACTACGATAACATTTCTCTAGTTGCTTAACTCCACTCCGATAAAGATTCCGTTCGATATCGAAACTCTTTATCATTTTAAGATATTAACTTATTCGATCTCAATCGAATAAGCTTAATTCCATCGCTTGTGTTATGCCCTTGAAATTCAGATTTCAAATCGGGGTTTGCACAGTTATTGGAGTTAAAACATTCGATCCACTCTTTTCCACTAATTTAGCACTCAAACCCAAAATCTATTTCACACTTAATGATTTTGGTTTGATCAAATGGAGCTATCTAAAGGTACGAAATTAATGACTTCTCACCCTCACGAGCTAGACGATGAAGAATTAAGCCCAAGCAACACAACAAAAGCTAACGTAAGCATGATCCACTCATGGGTTGTTGGGAAGCGATGAAAAGCTGGAGTATTAGATAACTGGAAGCATGAACCCATCATCTTCCCATCATTATTTAACATTAACCCTTCTTCTGAACCAGTTATCATTCGGCCACACATCTCCAATTGTCAAATTGGACGAATATACACCGACACCGGCGCAGGAGTAGAGGTCATGTTCGAACACTGCTTTTTGCAGTTACCAGAAAGCATTCGACGACTAAAGAAAGTTGCAACTTCACCACTGGTGGGATTCAACAGTGCTGCAACCTGGCCGGTAGGCTCCATCACGTTGGAAGTTGTTCTAGGAAAATTACCCTTCCAAAGCACTGCCGACTCGAATTCTCTATTGTCAAAACAAACTCACTATACAACGTTATCCTAGGACGTAATGCAATGCCGAAATTAGGAGCAATTATATCAACGGTGCATGATATGTTGAAGTTTCCGACTCCAGCAAGAATAACAACAATCCGGACGCAGGAGTTGGAACTGACCGAGTGTTTACAGATATTCAAAGGCACTAATAACATCATAATTCATAACGACAGCTATGTATCACCAAATCCTAAATATCCGGAACAACGAATTGAGATTGGAACTACTCTGAGCACTAGCGCACAAGAAACTCAATGTAAACTACTAGCAGCAAGTATCGACGTTTTCACTTGGGAGCCATCCGACATGACTGGCGTCCCACGAGAGATAGCACAACACTGGCTAAATGTGAACCCAAACATCACAACTTTTGTCCAAAAAAATGAGCAATGGCGTAAGAACGAAGTAAATTTCTAGACGGTGAGGTGCAACGACTTGTCGATGCTGGAATAATGAAGGAAGTAAAATACCAAACATGGGTAGCTAACCCTGTAATGGTAAGAAAAGCAGACGGCTGTTGGTGCATGTGCGTCGACTACAAAGACATCAATAAAGCTTTCCCAAAAGACAACTATCCCTTGCCGAAGATCGACTGGAAAGTCGAATCCCTCGCGGGTCACAGGTTTAAAAGCTTCCTGGATGCGTACAGAGGCTACCAACAAATACCAATGGCAGAAATTGATGAAGAAAAAACCGCGTTCTTCACAAACAAAGGCATCTTTTGCTATACCAAGATGCCATTTGGTTTAAAAAATGCAGGAGCAACATACCAAAAAGTAATCGATAAGGTATTCCAGAATCAGATTAGACGGAACATTGAAGCGTACGTAGAAGACATAGTCATCAAAAGTGACTCAGAAGAACAGATGATTTTAGATATCATCGAAACATTTGAGTCACTATAAAAAATCCATATGAAGCTAAACCCGTCAAAATGTTCCTTCTGAATGGAAGAAGGCCGATTCTTGGGGTTTATGGTTACCCCGAGAGGAATTAAGGCGAACCCAAAGAAAATTCAAGCAATCGAAGATATGCAATCACCTAAAAGTAAAAAAGATGTGCAGAGTCTAAACGGGAAGCTAGCAGCACTAACAAGATTCTTGTCACGGGCTACAAACAGATCTCTACCCTTCTTCCACACATTAAAGGTGTGTCTGAATAAAAAAGACTTCGTTTGGATGGAAGACGCTGAGAAGGCCTTCCAGGATATGAAAGCATTTATAAAAGAGTTACCCACACTAAAGACACCAATTCAGGGAGAAACCCTTATGGTATACCTTTCCGCTTCCTCCGAAGCAATTAGCTCAGTGCTAATCGCTGACAGGGGTAAAGTCTAAATGTTGGTATACTTCGTAAGCAAAGTATTACAAAATGGACAGGTGAATTACCCGGCAATGGAAAAACTGATTTATGCCCTTGTGCGCACGGCAAGGCGATTACGGCGATACTGAAACAACCCAACCCGTATTCCATACGATAAATTTTTTTTAGAATAATACACATTTACACGCCAATTAAATATGTAAACCATTCCACCAGTTCCATTCAAAATGTACAACCATTTAAATGTTTACAAAGGCACGAAGGCCATTAATTAAGTTTAATACAAATTCAACCCACTACAAATGATAGCTTATAATCCAAACAACACTTCGAGCATGGTCTGAGGCTAAACTACCCAAAACGTTAGGCCAACTTCCAAAAGCTCCAACGAAACATCATCAAAGGACACCTAGTGCCCAACAACCCCTTTCCCCTTATCCGCACCTGCATCTAAAAAGATAAACAACGAGAGGGGTAAGCTAATGCTTAGTGAGTGCAAAAATTATACGATTACATATACAACCTACTTACTTGCAATCACTTACGCATTTACTGCATACATGCTAGCAATATAAATAATCATACCATGGCAAGTATAATACTGAACCTTCCACCATACGAACTAGCATAACAATAGCATATAGCATAAACAATATAATATGCTACAATCCACACACAACCATGGTTAACCAACCATGGTCATCAAATAATTTCGCCCCTTAGTCGTGCCCGCCGCCTTCTCTAACCTCTTAACATGATCACCCCGTAAATCGGGACACTCCTGTTGGAAATATGTTCTCGGGTTGGCTAATGGTTTGACCGTGGTACATATATCCCGAAGGTATGCCCATGACATTAAATAATACAAAGTCCATTTATCCTATTCGATCACACACAAAGGCCAATCGTAAATTGTTAGACATACTTTCTAATAGGAAATTAATTTATTAAACATTTGTTAATGGTTTTAATAAATTAAATAAGTTTTGAGGTAAATATAATTAATTAGTTAATAAGTTAACTAGTAATTAATTATACATGTGGAAGTATTATGTAGTTAGTGTATATACATATATTTTATATATATTCAGAAGCATGCTACTGGAAAAGTGAACCCCAAGGGTAAAAGAAAAGCACTCTTGCTTTTTAAGTCACCTAGACATGCATTCTTGTGATTATGCATTTTCGTCTAATCTCACTACTTCCGGGATCCCTTTTTCTCTCTACTACAAGAACACAAAACAAAACAAAAAAAAAATTAAAAAAAATAATTGATATCATAGAAGTGGTTCGGTGATCTTGAAACAGAGAAGAAAGGATTCGTGAAGGTAGAAGGTATAGGTCGAACAAAGTTGGAACTTTGGGTGTTTGCCGTTTAGAGGAACTCTCCTTTGGGTTCTCTACAAGCTAAGAATTTCAAGAAAGACTACAAAGGTTGTAATCTAACCTCTTCTTGTTCAATTTATATTTTGTTTGCTAAAAGTTTTGTACATGGATCCTTGGGAGAGTATGATTTTGTAAAAATTTTAAAATGCTTCCGCTCACTATATTTTGGTATCATACTCCAACAAGTGGTATCCGAGCCATCTTGTACAAATTTTAGCAAACATTTCTTATGATATTTAGTTTTGATGGATGCGTTGTGTATGATTCTTGGAGATGATCATGCATAACAAACATGCAAAACAAGTATCATGATTTATGTTTTATGTTTCCTAAATACTAATTTGAATCTTGGATTTTGGCAAAATGTAAAATGGGTTAAACTCATTTTTTTTCATTTAAGAAATTTTTTTCAGCTTGGACAGTCCGTCTTTGATGGACTATTTCGAGGCTTTAAACTCGATATCATTGTATGAGACCATTTGCATTTGAAAGGTAACTGAGAGAACTTAAATTTGAAAAAAAAAATCATCGAAAACGGATTAGAAATGAGTAAGATATGACCATTTAAAGTTGATGTATGAATCTGCCAAAAATAATTCCGAAAATTAAAAAATGTAACTTGCATGTTGACTATTAAAGATTCAATGTTTAGGAAAATAAAGTACATGAATTCATTTCATGTTTTACATGAAATGAGAAAATTAAAATTATTAATTTTAGACTTTATGCTTTGGTAAAGTGTATAAATCTCCAACATGTTTTGATTCACTTAATATGTTTGTTTGATGGTTTTGGCATGAAAACCAGACTTACAAAATATAAAGTGGGTTTACATACATATGTTATGTAAACAAGGATTGAATATTATAAGTGCCATTATGTGTTGTTTCAATCAATCCTTATCGAAACATGTAATATGAAAATGGACGGTTGGCACTCCATTTGTTTTGTATGTGATTGTTGTATGAAATCGGTAGTATTTGCCTCAATAAGACCCTTGTGTGGATGTTTGGTTGTATGATTTAATTTATTATTTATTCGGGATGAATGTAATAATTTATTAAACGGCTTGCATGTCGTGTTTATTATTTATTCGGGATGAATGTAATAATTTATTAAACGACTTGCATGTCGTCTTTCTATTTATATTGTATTTGTAATAGTATAGAAAATAGAATAGTTTTTTTTTTTGTAAGATAATGCAACCAATAATGGAATCAAGAAGACGATCTTCACAAGGCGGCCCATCCGAGCATATAATGGAGATGGCGGTTTTAGTGGGAGCCTTTTCTCACACAAGGTTATGTCCCTAGTTGACCATGTTTTTCCGTGTGTTGGCTCACCGAAAAAACGCATAGGATTTGAGGCATACTACCGATAATTGCGTGTCATGATTATTATTGTATTCTTATTTGTCTATGCCATGCTAGCTAGAAAATTAGTATAGAAACAAAAGACAATAATCACTTAAAATGGTTTGGTTAAAATTCGTTTAACAAACGGAACACGCAATACATAATTAGCAAATGTTTTAAAATGGAGTAAACTACTTTTGCTAAAAGAAAACAAAAACCCGTTTTAAATATAAACTTTACGCTACCCATGAGTAGTAGACGCATCCGAACCTTCTACCTGTTAGAGTTCGCGATACCCGAGAGTCTTGGGCCGGACTTTAATTGGGTATTGGGAAGGGTGAGGTGAATTTCGCGATACCCGAGAGTCTTGGGCCGAATTTCACGTGTATCTATCATGGAAAGTTTACAATCTGAAATCGTGGTTCGCGGCAAACCCAACACGAGGAAGGATTAGCGTAGAAGGGATAAAACATGCCAAGTGAAATAATTGATTATCACTAAGTCCCGCAGAACCTAAGAATTTCATAATGGATGAAATTGGTAATATAGTTACCTACCTAAATAGCTTATGGTTGGCGATCCGCGGCGAACCCATCGCTACCATAAGTGAAATATGGATCTTAGCCTTGTTAATTATATTTATTTGAATATTAAACACACTTGGGTAATTATCTTAACAAGGATTAAACATATCAAACTAACTAATACAACTTACTTTAAAAATATGACAGATGTCTGCAACAAACACAAATCCTACTCCGTCATCAATCACTAATTTCTACCTTAAAGGGCTCCTCGAAAAGGACAAGCTTACGGGCTTGAACTACAAGGACTGGATTCGCAACCTAAGAATTGCTCTTAGGATGGAAGGAAAGATCAGGACAATTGAGGAACCCTTACCGGCAGAACCCGGATCGAGAGCTACTCAAGCGGCTAGGGACGAGTTTAAAAAACGTCATTCCGAGTCTAATGAGGTAGCATGCTAGATGTTGGCGACCATGTCTCCAGAGCTCCAAAAGGGCATGGAGAGCTTAGGGTCGTATGACATGCTTAACCAACTCAAGGACATGTTCCAACAACAAGCAAAGCAAGAAAGGTTTGACACCGTGAAAGCTCTCGTATCTTGCAAAATGGCAACGGGAAGTAGCGTTAGTATCCATGTACTACAAATGAAAGGGTACATAGACCGACTGGAGCGCCTTGGTTTTTCCATAAGTCAGGAGCTTGCAACGGATTTTATCCTGTACTCGCTGACTAGTGCATATGAAGGATTCATTATGAACTATAATATGAACAATATGGAGAAAACAATCATGGAGCTCCATGGCATGTTGAAAACCGCTGAGGATAACATGGCCAAAGCTAAACCCGCAACTACCGTCCTAGCCATTCGTGAAGGTGGGATCAAGAAGAAGAAAAACAAAACAAAGGGCAAGAACAAGGGCAAGGGTAAGGTTGGCACATCCAACTTCAAACCTAAACCTAAGGGCATTGCTAACTCTTCTACATCAAAGATCCCTCAAACCAAGTCTCCTGAAGAAGCAATATGCTTCCATTGTGGGGATAAAGGACACTGGAGGTGCAACTGTACCAAGTACTTGAAGGAACTTAATGAACTACGGGCTAAGGGAGTCGCCGTACCTTCGGGTTTGTTCATGATTGAACTAAAAAATACTACTATTTCTAATTCCTGGGTATTGGACACAGGATGTGGTACTCACATTTGTACTAATGTGCAGGGACTCACAAGAAGTAGGAAGCTGAAGATCGGAGAGCTCAATCTAATTAAGGGGAACAAGAACGTTGCCTCTGTTGACATGATTGGAGAATACAAGTTTTCTTTTGATTCTAGTTTATGTACTGTTTTATCTAATGTTTGCTACAGTGCCGAAATGGCAAGAAACATTATATCTTTTGATGCTTTATTTAATGATGGTTTTAATTTTAGTTTTGATAATGGATCAATACTTGTTCACAAAAATGGGATGTTTTATTTCAAGGCTAGTCCTTGTAAAGGCATCTTAGAAACTACGGCAAAGCTAAATGATAGTTCAATCTACAATGTTGATTCATCCAAAGATGTTTTGGATAAAACGTATCTATGGCATTGTCGTTTAGGCCATATAAACAAGAAACGCATAGCAAAACTCCAGTCAGATGGAATTTTAGAATCATTTGATGTTACATCATATGACGAATGTGAATCTTACTTGTTAGGAAAAATGACAAAAGCACCTTTCACATGAAACTGTGAAAGGGGTAAGGATCTGTTGGGGTTGGTACACTGATGTGTGCAGTCCGTTCAGATCGCCTACTAGACACCACGAACGATACTTCGTTACATTTACTGATGACTTCACTAGATATGGTTATGTTTATTTAATTAAACAAAAGTCTGAAACTTTAGGAGTGTTCAAGACATACCAAAACGAAGTAGAAAATCAACTGAACAAAAGAATTAAGATTCTCCGATCTGATAGAGGTGGTGAATATCTTAATGGCGAATTTCGTGATCATCTACGGGGTTGTGGGATAATATCACAATTAGCTCCTCCTAGAACACCACAGCATAATGGTGTGACTGAAAGGAGGAATCGAACATTACTTAATATGGTTCGATCCATGATGAGTCGCACAATGCTTCCAATCAGTTTTTGGGGTTACGCCCTACAAACTGCTGAAAGGATCCTTAACCTCATCCCAACCAAGAAAGTTTCGAAAACACCTTATGAGATATGGCATGGCAAAATCGTGTCTCTCTCGTATCTTAGAATCTGGGGATGTGAGGCTTACGTTCGTCGTGAAGCTCAAGATAAACTTGAACCCAGATCTGAAAAGTGTTTATTTGTTGGATACACGACTGATTCTTTTGGATATTTTTTTTACAACCCTACTGAGAACAAAGTCTTTGTGTCTCGAAGGGGAGTCTTCCTTGAAAAGGATCTCATATCATAAGGAACCAGTGGGAGCAAAATTGACCTTGAAGAAATTCAAGAATCAACCGACATGGAAACCGATATTGGAACCGATTCTCCTTAAGAGGTCGATGAGCCTGCTGTTGAGAAAGAAACTGACCTATAACCACCACCCATACGTAGATCTGCTAGAGTGCGTCAAACACCAAAGAAATATAGTTTACACATATTTGAGGGTGATGACAAAAATATAGATTCTGATGAACCTATTACCTATCAGGAAGCGATGACATGCCCCAAGTCTGCTAAATGAAAGGAGGCTATGGACAACGAGATTCAATCCATGCATGATAATCAAGTCTGGACCTTGATTGATCATACACCAGGAATTAAAACCATTGGGTGTAAATGGGTCTTCAAGAAGAAGACCGACATGGATGGAAATGTACACACATTCAAAGCCAGACTGGTGGCTAAGGGTTATGCATAACAACATGGTGTAGACTATGATGAAACTTTTTCACCAGTAGCTATGCTGAAATCCATTAGAATACTTCTTGCCATAGCTGCATTTTATGACTACAAAATATGGCAAATGGATGTAAAAACAGCTTTCCTTCATGGTAAGCTAACCGAGGATGTGTTTATGACACAACCTGAAGGTTTTGTACATCCTAAGTATCCTAAAAGTGTGTGCAAGCTTCAAAAGTCCATTTATGGACTTAAACAAACTTCTCGTAGCTAGAATCTTTGCTTTAATGAGAAAATCAAAGAATTTGGTTTTATCAGAAGCGAAGATGAGCCATGTGTCTATGTTAGGTCTAGTGGGAGTGTTGTAGTCTTCCTTGTACTATATGTCGATGACATATTACTCATGGGAAACGATATCCCGACACTAAAAGATGTCAAATCTTGGTTAGGGAAATGTTTCTCCATGAAAGATTTGGAAGATGCGTCATATATTTTAGGAATTAAAATCTATCGAGATAGATTAAGGAGATTGATTGGGCTAAGCCAAAGTGCATATGTAGATAAGATATTGAAGAAATTCGGCATGCACAACTCCAAGAAAAGGTGTGTTCCTATGAACCCTGGAATGATATTGAGCAAGTCTCAATGTCCTAATTCTAACTTGGAGTCAGCTACCATGAGCCGGACTCCATATGCTTCAGCTAGAGGGTCGATCATGTATGCCATGATATGCACTAGGCCTGACGTATCGTATGCACTAAGAATGACTAGTCGTTATCAGGCCAACCCTGGTGAAGCTCATTGGATAGCAGTCAAGAAAATTCTAAAGTATCTTAGGAGAACTAAAGAGATGTTCTTGGTCTATGGTGGGAATGACGAGCTGAGCATTAAAGGATACTCGGACGCTAGCTTCCAATCAGATAGAGATGATTGCTCATCGAAATCTGGATTTGTGTTTATGTTGAACGGTGGAGCCGTCACTTGGAGAAGCTCCAAGCAAAGTACTATTGCTGATTCTATGGCAGAAGCCGAGTATATAGCGGTAAATGAAGCTGCTAAAGAGGCCATGTGGATAAAGAAATTCTTCAGGAATCTGGGTGTGGTTCCTACAATCCATGATCCTATTGAGATTTTCTGCGATAATGTGAGTGCGGTTGTCTTGGCTAAAGAACCGAGGTCACAAAAGCACACACGGCACATACTCAGAAAGTACCATTACATCCGTCAACTTGTAGCAGAAAATGAGATATTATTAAGTAGAGTAGACACGACTAAGAACTTGGCTGATCCTTTCACCAAGCCTTTGCCACAGACTAAGCATGATGCTCATAGCATGTCTATTGGCATTCGTGTCATTGATGATAAAGTTTGATTGTATTTATTATGTTAAGTTTGAAACTTTAAACATTGGGCGATAATGTATGTTGCAATTGATCTGATGATTAATATATTGAGATTATATTATACGCACGATGCGATCATTTCATTGTATATTTTCATGTTTAATTTTGCATGTTTTAACTTCCAATGAATATTATTTCATAAACCTCCACAGTCAGTCATTCTCTAAGGAAGAGAGAATTGAATTAAGGCTGCTATGAAGTGTAGTAATATAGGCTTATATGAAACTACATTCATGAGGAACTTGATAGTTGATTCAAGGTTCTGGAATGACCACACTTAGACGCTACTTCATGGTTTTAAGTCACAAGTAAGCTCTAAGATGGCAACATCATTTATCCTAGAGTGGATATGTATGAGGAATCCTGACACAAACTATATTCTACTTTGACCTGTATTTAACGCTGTACGTAAATGCCAGTCATAAGGGTGCAGATCAGGTATAATATGGGATGTGGTGGATGTCTATACAGTTGAAGCAATTTGTTCCTTCTTCTCGTAGCAAGCTGAAGCGATATCTCTGGGGCCCTCGTTGATTTGTGCTGAATTAAATGCATGGCCATGCTACGACTGAATTAATGCAATTGCAGTCTGTTTGATCACCACAAATCTCTATCGGGAAACAAAATCTTGAACGATGATGATTGACACTTAACCATATCACACGTTCATATAGATATCTAGAACAAAAGGATGATTGATATAAATCAAAATATAGGAGTGTAACTTAACTGACTAATTGTTACACATGGTGTGTCTTTTAAGACTAGCCAATATTATCAATGTCAGTGCAAGTGGGAGTCTGTTGGAAATATGTTCTCGGGTTGGCTAATGGTTTGACCGTGGTACATATATCCTGAAGGTATGCCCATGAAATTAAATAATACAAAGTCCATTTATCCTATTCGGTCACACACAAAGGCCAATCGTAAATTGTTCGACATACTTTCTAATAGGAAATTAATTTATTAAACATTTGTTAATGGTTTTAATAAATTAAATAAGTTTTGAGATTAATATAATTAATTAGTTAATAAGTTAACTAGTAATTAATTATACATGTGCAAGTATTATGTAGTTAGTGTATATACATATATTTTATATATATGCAGAAGCATGCTACTGGAAAAGTGAACCCACATGGGTAAAAGAAAAGCACTCTTGCTTTTTAAGTCACCTAGACATGCATGCTTGTGATTATGCATTTTCATCTAATCTCACTACTTCCGGGATCCCTTTTTCTCTCTACTACAAGAACACAAAACAAAACAAAACAAAAAAAAAATAATTGATATCATAGAAGTGGTTCGGTGATCTTGAAACAGAGAAGAAAGGATTCGTGAAGGTAGAAGGTATAGGTCGAATAAGGTTGGAACTTTGGGTGTTTGCCGTTTAGAGGAACTCTCCTTTGGGTTCTCTACAAGCTAAGAATTTCAAGAAAGACTACAAAGGTTGTAATCTAACCTCTTCTTGTTAAATTTATATTTTGTTTGCTAAAAGTTTTGTACATGGGTCCTCGGGAGAGTATGATTTTGTAAAAATTTTAAAATGCTTCCGCTCAGTATATTTTGGTATCATACTCCAGCAACTCCGACTTCTTATGCCCTTCCTTAACGCAATTAAAACAAGAGAGCTTGGTTGTGAACGATAATTTCAGGCACTCACGGGCCATGTGCCCCCTTTGCCCACAATTGTAGCAAGCATAAGTAAAATCACCGGAAGCACCCTTCCTCATACTACCAACACTCTCGGAGCCTTTCTTGTGCTTCTTGTTAGAAAAGTTCGAATGACTAGTGGCTTCAAAATTCTTTTTACCTAAGGTAAAGCCACACTATATCAAGATGAGTGACTCGAAACCTTTGGCCATATCAAACAACTCATCAAAACTCTTCACGATGTTCACACTAATCTTTTCTTGATAATTGTCATTCAAGATTCGGTAAAAGTCTTCCTTCAACATTTTATCATTCCCGACATACTCCGGGCAAAATTGGGTTTTTGACAAGTAAACGGATTTAAGAGTGTTCAAATCCATCAACCCTAGCCTCAAGGAACGCAACTCGTCCTTAAGTCTAGTAAGATCGGGCGAAGTTCGATACTCTTGGAAAAACTCCGTCTTAAACTCGTCCCAAGTAAAATCCATGCATTGTTCTTCGCCATAAACTTAGATTTTTGCATCCCACCATAGCTTAGCATCACCTCTTAACATGCTACTACCATACCTCGCCTTTTTATCAAGAGGGAATTCACAAGTTCGAAAAGCCCCCTCCATATCGGAGATCCATCGGGAACTCTTTAACGGGTCTCTTTCGCCCTCAAAAGTAGGAGGTTGAGCATCTTTAAAATTCTTATAGAAAAAGACTCGTCTCCCGACATTGTCCCCTTGAAGGACAACTTTAATTTGCTCCTTTACTACGTTGACTAATTGCTCGTCAATCGTATCTAGAAACATTTTCTTAACATCTTCAAGGAAAGACGCATGATGACTTTTCAAAATGGCCTCAACTTTGGCCGTGAATTCGGGGTCCTCGCTCGTGCCCCCATTATCGGTGTCGTGTCTGTTTCTCATCTTCATTCTATAAAACAAAAAAGATTAACCAACAAAACAAAAGACATGACACATATATATACACACATATACATCATACCGCCTCATCTTGCTTAACAATTGTCGTACATCGCTCGTTTGACACTATTTGCACGCATAACAATGGTAGCTAGTCATTGCTACGCGAGCATGTCGCATTAACTCGTTAGTACAACGTCTATCTCGCTTGATGATTTAAACTACAACACAAAACAATTAGTGCAAGGTTAGATCACATAAACCTATGCATAAACAATTCCCAATCCGACCCGAAGTCCTACAAGTCCCGCATAAAGCGAACACACAATAAAGCTTAAGTCTAGGCACCTATCTCAAGTCGCCTAAATCTCTTAGACTATGCTCTGATACCACTTGAAACAACCCAACCCGTATTTCACACGATAATTTTTTTTTTTAAGAATAATACACATTTATGCGCCAATTAAATATGTAAACCATTCCACCAGTTCCATTCAAAACGTACAACCATTTAAATGTTTACAAAGGCACGAAGGCCATTAATTAAGTTTAATACAAGTTCGGCCCACTACAAATGATAGTTTATAATCCAAACGACACTTCGAGCATGGTTTGGGGCTAAACTACCCAAAACGTTAGGCCAACTTCCAAAAGCCCCAACGAAAGGTCATCAAAGGACACCTAGTGCCCAACAACCCCTTTCCCCTTATCCGCGCATGCATCTAAAAAGATAAACAACGAGAGGGGTAAGCTAATGCTTAGCGAGTGCAACAATTATACGATTACATATACAACCTACTTACTTGCAATCACTTACGCATTTACCGCATACATGCTAGCAATATAAATAATCATACCATCGCAAGTATAATACTAAACCTTCCACCATACGAACTAGCATAACAATAGCATATAGCATAAACAATATAATATGCTACAATCCACACACAACCATGGTTAACCAATCGAACGAGGGAACGGTATTTAAAAGACCGTCGGAGTTCATAACAACCATTAGCGCACTTAACACCTCGTACACTAACCCCATGGGTGGCATCTTAACACATCGATACTTCACCCCGGGTGGTGCCTTAACACTTCGACACTTCACCCCGAGTGGTGTCTTAGCACATCGACACTTCACTCGCTACATCTCTCGAAGTGGCATTTTAACACATTGATGCTTCACTCCCGAGTGGTGTTTTAACACATCGACACTTCACTCGCCAGTGAGAAGTGGTGTCTTAACACATCGACACTTCACAACTCATACTACACAAATAAATACATCATATATGCATGCATATAATTATTCCACTCACCTTAACACTTCGGTGATGATTTAATGCTCCCGTATGCCTCAAGCAAAGTACCTAATACATAAGTACACATTCAATACACAACAAGTGGAATTAACCACCTTACTCACTTTTGAGCATTTAATGACCCAATTTGCATTAAATGGCTCAACTACACCAAAACCGCCCAAAAATTGCCAAGACTCAACTTTAATCACTAAAGCTAGTGAATTAAAGTCTACTAACTTCAAGTAACACAAACTTGGGGTATTTCATACCCATTTCACCCAATTAGGTCAACTAGTACTCATTTGACCCATTTTAAATACTTAGACTCACAATCGAGTCAAACTTACCCATTAACACTTCTTTCAACAATTTAAAGGTGTATTAGTGACTAACAACACCATTTAACACTTACAACCTCAAATCATAAGACCAAACCCTAGGTTATGGCCATTAGGGTTTACTTTCATCAATCTAACCCCAAAACCCACCCATTTAACCCTCAAATGGGTCATACAAGTTCCAAATGAACAAAACCCTAGCATAAACCAATTAAAACTCAAACATAGAGTTAAAACTTACCAACACTATCCACTCGTAGCTAAGAACGAGGAGAACAACTTTAATTCTTGCTCCAAAGATCAACTCTCAATTCCTTACTCACAAATCTCACTTGAATTCAAATGAGTTTTTATGTTTGAGAGTAAAATGGAGAAAGAAAATGGAAAAGAAATGAGGAAAGTGGATAAGTGGTGGAGATTAAATGCTCTCATCAGATCTATACGCCAAATTACCAATTTTCCCCTTAAAATCACTTAAAATGAGCTAAATCCGAAATCAGTCCAGCAGAACTGTCGCAGCGCTCCATTTGTCGCGGCGCGACATATAAAGGAAAAACTGACCCTCCTTAGCATGCCTCCTGACTTCGTTTTGCTTGAGATGCCGCAACGCGACCACACTCATCGTGGCGTGACAATGGCCTTCAAATGATCAATTCGACAACTTAAAACCAATTATCGATTTACGCGACTTATACATGTCGTTCACGCTTCATATTCATCTAATCTTCATCATAAGGCCTCACATGACTTAACATCAACAAAGACCCATGCATATACTTATACATGCATATATTCTAAACACATATATATACACATATATTTTCGTATATATATATATATATTTACACAATAATAAGTACTTAGGTCTTTTAATCACATAAACGCACAAGTTATAAGCATACTAATAATTAAGTTTGTACCTTTAAATATGTACGGGAAAAACGGGATGTTACAACTCTCCCCCACTTGAACCGGAGCGCGTCCTCGCGATCCAAGCCGCATGACAAGCCGGAAGATAAACCAAAACAAACTCTTCGGATTCCCAAGTAAACTCGAAACCCTTTCGATGTCGCCATTGCACTTTGAAGGTTCTAACTTCCTTGCTCCGCAACATTTTAACCTTCTCATCAAGGATTACAATTGGTTATTCCGCATACTCTAGCTTATTGTTTAAAGTAATCTCATCTAACGGCACCCAAGTCGAGTCATCCGCAAGACACTTACGGAGATGGGAAACATGAAACGTACTATGAATCCCCGCGAGCTCTTCGGGAAACTCTAGTCGATAAGCAACCTCACCAACACGTGCCAAAACCTTGAAAGGACCAATAAACCGAGGAGCTAACTTTCCCCGTTTTCGGAACCGAATAACTCCTTTCCATGGCGAAACTTTAAGCATCACCATGTCACCTTCTTGAAATTCGATCGTTCGTCTACCTTTATCGGCATAAGATTTTTGTCTATCTTGCGCCGCGTTAAGTCGAGCCCGAATCATCTCTATCTTACTATTCGTCTCCAAAACCAAATCGATACTCCTGATTTCTCATTGACCCACTTCTCCCCAACAAATGGGAGTTCGACATCTACACCCATAAAGCATCTCATAAGGTGGCATTCCAATACTAGTGTGGTAACTATTATTGTACGAGAATTCCACCAATGGTAAGTGCTCATCCCAACTTCCACCAAAATCAATAATACACGCCCTTAACATATCCTCCAACGTTTGGTTCGTACGCTCGGTCTGACCGTCCATTTGAGGATGATACGCCGTGCTCATTTTCAATTGAGTACCCATATCTTCATGAAACTTATTCCAAAACCGAGAAGTAAAACGAGTAACTCAATCCGAAACAATGGATATAGGAACCCCATGTCTCGATATCACCTCCTTGATAAAAAAACTTGGATAAAGTCTCCGATGATATCGGTTCCCGAATGGGAAGAAACAAAGCACTCTTCATCAATCGATCAACTATCACCCAAATCGTATCATATTGGGTTCTCGACGTCTTTGGTAACTTTGTAATGAAGTCCATGGTAATGTGCTCCCATTTCCATTTTAGGACTTCCAATGGTTGTAACATACCGTACGGATTTTGGTGTTCGACTTTAACTTGCAAACATGTGACGCATTATTCAACATACTTAACCACATCACGTTTCATGCCTGGCCACCAATACTCCTTCTTTAAATCAAGGTACATTTTTATTGCACCCGGATGAATGGAATACTTTGACTTATGTGCTTCATCAAGGAGCACTTGTCGGTAGCCACCCATCTTAGGCACCCACACTCTTCCTTGGAAAGATAACAAGTCGTGCGGGCCTAAAGTAATAGACTCCGTTTGCCCCACAATTCGTTCCTCATGCTTATTGTTAACAAAAGCTTCGATTTGAGTCTCGCCAAGCTTAACAAAAAAATTGTTAGTAATAATCATGCGTAACGATCCTACTCGTATCGCCGGATATTGACTCTTTTGACTTAGCGCATCCGCGACCACGTTCGCCTTCCCCGGATGATAAATTATCTCACAATCATAATCCTTTACCACATCCATCCACCTACGTTGACGATAATTCAAATCTCGTTGATCAAAGAGATGTTTCAAACTCTTATGATCCGAATAAATCGTACACTTGACACCATACAAGTAGTGGCGCCAAATTTTCAACGCATGTACCACCACCGCCAATTCAAGATAATGAGTCGGGTATCTCTTTTCGTGTTCCTTTAATTGTCGAGAGGCATAAGCGATGACTTTACCCCTTTGCATTAGAACACATCCGAACCCATTTAAAGAAGCATCACAATAAACCGTCATGTCTTCTACCCCTTTCGGCAACACTAACACCGGAGCTTGACACAACTTCTCTTTTAGCAATTGAAAAGCAATTTCTTGCTCGTTTTCCAATTGAACCTTACGTTCTTCCTTGTCAACTTCGTCAAAGGAGAAGCAATCTTATAAAAGTATTGGATAAACCAACGATAATAACCAGCCAATCTGAGAAAACTTCGGATATCCGTAGGCGTAGTCGGTCATCCCCAACTCTTTACCGTCTTAATCTTCCCCGGGTCTACTTGAATACCATTTTTGTTCACAATATGGCCAAGGAATTGAACTTCCCTTAGCCAAAATTCACATTTGGAGAATTTAGCATACAACTTCTCCTTCCAAAACGTCTTTAACACACACCGCAAATGAAGTTCATGTTCCTTCATACTCTTCGAATAGACAAGTATGTCATCAATGAACACAATTACCGACTTGTCCAACATAGGTTGGCATACTCGGTTCATAAGATCCTTGAATGCCGCCGGTGCATTCGTAAGACCAAAAGGCATAACTACGAACTCAAAATGCCCATAACGCGTTCAAAAAGCCGTTTTCTCTATGTCTTCCTCACGGACCCGTACTTGATGATAGCCGGACCGTAAGTCAATCTTAGAAAAATATGTTGCACCTTGGAGTTGTTCAAACAAATAGTCAATCCGAGGCAATGGATAACGATTATTGATCGTCACTTTGTTTAACTCCCGATAATCGATGCACATCCGCATACTACCGTCTTTCTTCTTCACAAATAAAACCGGAGCACCCCATGGCGATGAGCTCGGTCGAATAAAACCCTTTTCAAGCAACTCTTGGGTTTGATTTAACAACTCTTGCATTTTCGTCGGTGCTAAACGGTAAGGAGGTTTAGCAATGGGGGTAGCCCCCGGAACCAACTCAATGCGAAATTCAATTTGTCTTTCCGCCAGGACACCCGGTGACTCATGATCACCCCGTAAATCGGAACACTCTGGCTTCTTATGCCCTTCCTTACCACAATTAAAACAAGTGAGCTTGGTTGTGAACGATGGTTTCGGGCACTCACTGGCCATGTGCCCCCCTTTGCCCACAATTGTAGCAAACATAAGTAAAATCACCTGAAGCACCCTTCCTCACACTACCAACACTCTCGGAGCCCTTCTTGTGCTTCTTGTTAGAAAAGTTCGAATGACTAGTGGCTTCAAACTTCTTTTTGCCTAAGGTAAAGCCACTCTTTCTTAAGATGAGCGACTCGAAACCTTTGGCCATATCAAACAACTCATCAAAACTCTTCACGACGTTCACACTAATCTTTTCTTGATAATTTTCATTCAAGATTCGGTAAAAGTCTTCCTTCAATATTTTATCATTCCCGACATACTCCGGGCAAAATTGGGTTTTTGACAAGTAAACTGATTTAAGAGTGTTCAAATCCATCGACCCTTACCTCAAGGAACGCAACTCGTCCTTAAGTCTAGTAAGATCGGCCGAAGTTCGATACTCTTGGAAAAACTCCGTCTTAAACTCGTCCCAAGTAAAATCCATGCATTGTTCTTCGCCTTAAACTTGGATTTTCGCATCCCACCATAGCTTAGCATCACCTCTTAACATGCTACTACCATACCTCTCCTTTTTATCAAGAGGGCATTCACAAGTTCGAAAAGCCACCTCCATATCGGAGATCCATCGGGCACTCTTTAACGGGTCTTTTTCGCCCTCAAAAGTAGGAGGTTGAGCATCTTTCAAATTCTTATAGAAAAAGTCTCGTCTCCCGACATTGTCCCCTTGAAGGACAACTTTAATTTGCTCCTTTACTACGTTGACTAATTACTTGTCAATCGTATCTAGAAACATTTTCTTAACATCTTCAAGGAAAGACGCATGATGACTTTTCAAAATGGCCTCAACTTTGGCCATGAATTCGGGGTCCTCGCTCGTACCCCCATTATTGGTGTCGTGTTCGTTTCTCATCTTCATTCTATAAAACGAAAAAGATTAACCAACGAAACAAAAGACATGACACACACACACATATATATATATATATATATATATATATATATATATATATATATATATATATATATATATATATATATATATATATATATATATATATATATATATATATATATACACACATATCCATCATACCGCCCCATCTTGCTTAACAATTGTCGTACATCGCTCGTTTGACACGATTTGCACCCGTAACAATGGTAGCTAGTCATTGCTGCGCGAGCACATCGCATTAACTCGTTAGTACAACGTCTATCTCGCTTGATGATTTCAACTACAACACAAAACAATTAGTGCAAGGTTAGATCACATAAACCTATGCACTAACAATTCTCAATCCGACCCGAAGTCCTACAAGTCCGGCATAAAGAGCACACACAATAAAGCCTAAGTCTAGGCACCTATCTCAAGTCACCTAAATCCCTTAGACCATGCTCTGATACCACTTGAAACAACCCAACACGTATTCCATACGATAATTTTTTTTTAGAATAATACACATTTACGCGCCAATTAAATATGTAAACCATTCCACCAGTTCCATTCAAAATGTACAACCATTTAAATGTTTACAAAGGCACGAAGGCCATTAATTAAGTTTAATAAAAGTTCGACCCACTATAAATGATAGTTTATAATCCAAACGACACTTCGAGCATGATTTGGGGCTAAACTACCCAAAACGTTAGGCCAACTTCCAAAAGCTCCAACGAAACATCATCAAAGGACACCGAGTGCCCAACAACCCCTTTCCCCTTATCCGCACCTACATCTAAAAAGATAAAAAACGAGAGGGGTAAGCTAATACTTAGTGAGTGCAACAATTATACGATTACATATACAACCTACTTACTTGCAATCACTTACGCATTTACCGCATACATGCTAGCAATATAAATAATCATACCATCGCAAGTATAATTCTAAACCTTTCACCATACGAACTAGCATAACAATAGCATATAGCATAAACAATATAATATGCTACAATCCACACACAACCATGGTTAACCAATCAAACGAGGGAACGGTATTTAAAGGACCGTCGGAGTTCATAACAACCATTAGTGCACTTAACACCTCGTACACTAACCCCATGGGTGGCATCTTAACACATCGATACTTCACCCCGGGTGGTGCCTTAACACTTCGACACTTCACCCCGAGTGGTGTCTTAGCACATCGACACTTCACTCGCTACATCTCTCGAAGTGGCATCTTAACACATCGATGCTTCACTCCCGAGTGGTGTCTTAACACATCGACACTTCACTCGCCAAGTGAGAAGTGGTGTCTTAACACATCGACACTTCACAACTCATACTTCACAAATAAATACATCATATATGCACGCATATAATTATTCCACTCACCTTAACACTTCGGTGATGATTTAATGCTTCCGTATGCCTCGAGCAAAGTACCTAATACATAAGTACACATTCGATACACAACAAGTGGAATTAACCACCTTACTTCCTTTTGAGCATTTAATGACCCAATTTGCATTAAATGGCTCAACTACACCAAAACCGCCCATAAATGGCCAAGACTCAACTTTAATCACTAAAGCTAGTGAATTAAAGTCTACTAACTTCAACTAACACAAACTTGGGGTATTTCATACCCATTTCACCCAATTAGGTCAACTAGTACTCATTTGACCCATTTTAAATACTTAGACTCACAATCGAGTCAAACTTACCCATTAACACTTCTTTCAACAATTTAAAGGTGTATTAGTGACTAACAACACCATTTAACACTTACAACCTCAAATCATAAGACCAAACCCTAGGTTATGGCCATTAGGGTTTACTTTCATCAATCTAACCCTAAAACCCACCCATTTAACCCTCAAATGGGTCATACAAGTTCCAAATGAACAAAATCCTAGCATAAACCAATTAAAATTCAAACATAGAGTTAAAACTTACCAACACTGTCCACTCGTAGCTAAGAATGAGGAGAAAAACTTTAATTCTTGCTCCAAAGATCAACTCTCAATTCCTTACTCACAAATCTCACTTGAATTCAAATGGGTTTTTATGTTTGAGAGTAAAATGGAGAAAGAAAATGGAAAAGAAATGAGGAAAGTGGATAAGTGGTGGAGATTAAATGCTCCCATCAGATCTATACACCAAATTACCAATTTGCCCCTTAAAATCACTTAAAATGAGCTAAATCCGGAATCAGTCTAGCAGAACTGCCGCGGCGCGACTCAATTTGTCGCGGCGTGACACGTAAAGGAAAAACTGACCCTCCTTAGCATGCCTCCTGACTTCGTTTTGCTTGAGATGCCGTGGCGCGACCACACTCATCGCGGCGCGATAATGGCCTTCAACTGATCAATTCGATAACTTAAAACCAATTATCTATTTACGCGACTTATACATGTCGTTCACGCTTCATATTCATCTAATCTTCATCATAAGGCCTCACATGACTTAACATCAACAAAGACCCATGCATATACTTATACATGCATATATTCTAAACACATATATATACACATATATATTCGTATATATATATATATATATATTTACACAATAATAAGCATTTAGGTCTTTTAATCACATAAATGCACAAGTTATAAGCGTACTAATAATTAAGTTTGTACCTTTAAATATGTACGGGAAAAACGGGATGTTACAGATACTTCTAAGCTCACCCGATACAGGTCCTCATGGACCAACCAATCAAACACGTCTAGACAAGGCCGGAGATATCCGGGAGGATGGCCAAATGGGTAATTGAACTCGGAGAGCATGAAATTAATTTTCTCCCGAGAATATCAGTCAAGGGCCAAGTGATAGCAGACTTCCTGGTAGAGCTCCCTACCGACATGATTAAACAAGGTGAAACTCCCGTTACAAGAAGGGATGAAGATGAAGACTGGGAACTTTATACAGATGGGGCGTCAAGCGAGGAAGGAGCTGTCACGACCAGGAAAATTTCGACTAATTTTGAACCAAACTCTCGATACGATATTGCATTTTCAACACAATAAGCAAAGTCTGTTAGGATGGATCTAAAAAATTTTGAACTGTTTCATATATGCAATTACCCTTCGACTGTTCTCGATGATTCACGAACAACTAATTGTAAGTGGATACATATACATACATACATATATATATATATATATATATATATATATATATATATATATATATATATATATATATATATATATATATATATATATATATGTATGTATGTATGTATATGTGTATATATATATATATATATATTAATTTGAAATATAATTTGTTGTAATATATGACTTAATTGAAAGAATTAAATTGTAAAATAATAAACGATATAATAAATTGGTTATTTAAAATGAATATATATATATATATATATATATATATATATATATATAAAGTATACTAAGTATAAATATTAAATGATTGTAACATTCGGTTGTCATATCTAATGATATTAAACAAGTTCGAATATAAACTTGGGAGGATCTAAAAATAAATGACGATTCATTAATAGGTCATGTAAATTATAGGTTTGTTAAAAATGCAAATACTTTGTTGATTTAAACACTCCATACATATTACTAGGAAATAAAAACAAACATTAGACGAAATCTTATCCGTGCTTAAAGTGTTGGCACAAATTATCAAATAAAATGTTAAGCATCTTTCCTTGCACACGTTTCTCACCACTCTTTAACTATCTTACACTATTATCATTATATATTAAATATTATAATATATAGTGTCAACAGAGAAATACAATTCTATACACCCGTGAACTAAATTATTGACAAGGATTACTGTGTAAAAAAAGAATTCTATGTTACTTTTCTTTCATCCTTATCATTAACTTATATAATAGACACATATGCCTTCATGATAGAAAGATACTGCACACCACTTCCATTCTCTAATTCCGGACATGAATAACATCCATCACCTTTGTAACAATCACCACCATCGACACTTCCATCTACCTGTTTCTGAGCAACCTTTAAATACCACAAAACAACCTCTTCTTCTCCACTCTCCTACATCAACTAACCATCTTCATCGGACACTTTATTGTATATCGACACCCACCACCTTTCAACACCATAAACCGCCACTCCCATCTTCAAGAGCACCACCTCGTCACCTTTCCCCTCTTTCATAAAACAACCATCACAACTCCATCACCATAATGATTCGAACTTTGAAGATGTACACAACTCAAACAAAAACCCAAAACACCACTTTTGAAGTTCTGCTTGTTCTTTTCTGGTTGGAACGTGAACCAATTACCACGTTAAATCATCACCATTGGGTAACCAAGAACCACAATAACCAACGGTTTTGCTACTCTTTTAATGCTACTTGAAATCCACTAAACCATCACCTAAACCCACTTGACCACTTGATTTATTGTTTTTCCTATTTCTAAAACGAACACCACAACCGCCACCATTGAAACCTATCCAGACTGCTACTCCATGGCTGTTTTCCTGTCGACGAGCTAAAACCAAAACCAAACGCATTTAAACCTGCTGCTGCCCAAAAAGTCACTCCACCATTTTTCTCTCTTTCTTGAATTACTTTTTCGTGAACCTAGATCAACATTTCAACTTCTTTTCTTTTCATTGCACCATGTACAATCCACCTTATCACCTGCATAAAAACTGAACACCCCTCTTGATCGACAACCACTTCAACCCAAAAACCCAACCTTTCATCACCTATGAGAACCACCACCCTCAATCACCTTTATTCTGTGACAACCCGGAAATTTCCAACCAAATTTAAACTTTAATCTTTATATGTTTTCGACACGATAAGCAATATTTGTTAAGTTAAATTTCAAGAATTTTAAACTATGTTCATACATTCATTCAACTTCGACCAAGTTCCAACGATTCACGAACCATTAAACGAATATGATTATATATGTATATGTGTATATATATTATAACTTGAAACGTAAACAAAATATTAGATTAAATACTTTATATGATTGTATCTGTTTCAAAATGTATATCAATGGAATTAGAAGATAAGATCAATGATTGAATTATCAGATATATTGAATTATGATTACAAGTCTCTGTTGAAAGGCCCACGTTGATTTGAGAAATCTTTCCATTTTAACAATATTCGGAAAATGGTAAAGTGATTTATAAATAAGAACAAATTGTCAATCATTGAGAACTAGACAAAGGATAGTGGAAGATTGAATCTCATAAAGACTCGATTGATCTATTTAGTTTTAAACGTACAAAAACGTTTTCAGTTTAAAAAGAACTTTATTATTAAAACGTATATAACTTTTATAAATATCTAGAACCACTTTTGACAACTCATTACTTAACTAGTATGATAAAGATAACGATATTTATATTTTATTTTATATATATAACGATTTAAATTAATATTATATATATTTATACGCGTATTATACGTACATAGTTTTATACTTTTACTATACTTAAACTTTACCTTTACTTTATTTTTACTTTACTTTAACTTTAATAATTCACTTTAATAATTCATACTTTAATAATTCACTTTAATAATTCATACTTTAATAATTCACTTTAATAATTCATACTTTAATAATTCACTTTAATAATTCATACTTTAATAATTCACTTTAATAATTCATACTTTAATAATTCACTTTAATAATTCAAAAATCTATTATAAATAGAATTCAATAGGTTTCATTATTTCATAGAAACTTGAAAATATTTTTCTCTAAACTCTCTCAATCGATTTACATATATATATTTACTCCGTATTATTTCAAGATATTATTAGTATACATAAAATATTACGACGGAGTGCTGTCCGAGTGATTTTGAAATTGTTTTTCGAGTGGGATAGGATTAAGGAAATTATGGGTTATAGCTATGGAGGTGATTGAGTATGGTTCATGGGTATGCTCGTGAGGTCAATATAGTGTTTATCATTTCCGTTGCGTCTACGTACCTTTCCTGCAATATTGAATCTCAATATTGATACGTGAGTACTCATAATTTAACTTTTACATACTAATAGTGTATCCCTGACTAGTGCTCGAGTATTTAGGATTATGCATGCTTGTACTTTTAATATTGCCCTTAGACAGGTTAGGTTGAATGTTGAATTAGTTACACTTGCGGTTGAGATAAGGTATAAGATATGCATGTCCTTGGAAAGCTAGCGAAAAATTAAGAACTTTTCCTTTAGATATCGAATGGTTTCGATGAACGAATTAGAAGTTATAATCAATTGAATTTTCGATATTTTTATTAAAAATGATTATTATTATCGTCGTTTTTATCGTCGTTCTAGTTTTATCTTATTATTATGATTATTATTATCTTTATCAATAAAAGGGATTTATCATTAAAAATTGTTATTTTTTTTTATTATTACTATCGTTATTATCGTTAAAGTTATAATTAGTATTATTATTATTATTATCCAATTATTATTATTATTATTATTATTATTATTATTATTATTATTATTATTATTATTATTATTAGTATTATTATTATTATTATTATTATCGTTATTAATATATATATCATTATTTAAAAATGGTTATTGTTATTGTTATTATTATTATTACTATATTATCATTAAGATAATTATTAGTATTATCGTTAATAATGTTATAGTAATTATTATTATTAATATTAGTGTATTTAAAACAAATATTTGTAACACCTAATTATTTTGATTACTATTATTATCATTATTATGAACACGATATAAAAGACGATTAAAAGCTATTAAACGAAACGATTAGGAAATAATGAGTAAGAGTATCATGATGAAATTAAAATATTATAAGATATTGATTTAGATAAAATTATCGTTCTTATTATTTTTATCATTACTATTATTATTAAAAGTATCGTTAGTATTAAAACTATCATTTTAACAAAAATTATCATTTTAATAGAAATGTCATTGTTACTATAAAATATCATTATTATTATTATTTTAAATAGAATTATTATTTTAAAGATAATATTAAAAATTATCGTAAATATTAAAGTTATCATAATTAGAATTATCGTTTTATCATAATGTCATCTTAGTAATTATAAATATTGATATTTTTATAATAATAATTATTATTATAAAATAATACAACTTTTACTTACTATCATTATAGATATTATTTTATCAAATAAATATGTGATACAAACATATTTTACTACGTGTAATAACTTACTTTAATAATACCTATCATATTATCTTTATGATATTAAATGAACCCTATAAATTTTATTACTTAATATATATAAAAGTATATTTTATTATATAAATTTAATATAAAATTTTATTTATTAATAAATAAATTATATTATTTACTCTAATAAATCTTTTAAAAATATTTAAAAATATAAAACGACGATATTTAAACTATATATTAATCATGTATAGATTTTTGGAAATTATTTTGAGTCAAATTTACTTTTGTTGACTTTTGCATATTAGTCTCGAGCATTAGGATTGTGGTACACTATGACTTAACCTAATTTGTTAGACAAATATTGACCAACACATAAATATATATAATTAATTTAGGTTCGTGAATCCGAGGTCAACCTTGCACTTGTTCAATGACGTTATATGTATTTTTACTACGAAATACAGTATGGTGAGTTTCATTTGCCTTTTTACCCTTTATATTTTTGGGACTGAGAATACATGTGCTTTTATAAATGTTTGACGAAATAGACACAAGTAATTGAAACTACATTCTATGGTTGAATTATCGAAATCGAATATGCCCCTTTTTATTAAAGTCTGGTAATCTAAGAATTAGGGAACAGACACCCTAATTGACGCGAATCCTAAAGATAGATCTATTGGGCCTAACAAACCCCATCCAAAGTACCGGATGCTTTAGTACTTCGAAATTTATATCATGTCCGAAGGAGGATCCCGGAATGATAGGGGATATTCTTATATGTATCTAGTTAATGTCGGTTACCAGGTGTTCACCATATGAATGATTATTTTTGTCTCTATGCATGGGACGTATATTTATGAGAACTGGAAATGAAATTCTTGTGGTCTATTAAAATGATGGAAATAAATGATTATGATAAACTAATGAACTCACCAACCTTTTGGTTGACACTTTAAAGCATGTTTATTCTCAAGTGTTAAAGAAATCTTCCGCTGTGCATTTGCTCATTTTAAAGATATTACTTGGAGTCTTTCATAGCATATTTCGAAGAACGTTGCATTCGAGTCATTGAGTTCATCAAAGATTATTATTAAATCAATTTATAGTTGGATAGTGGATATTATGAAATGGTATGCATGCCTGTCAATTTTCGATATAAAGAAAGATTGTCTTTTAAAAACGAATGCAATGTATGTAAAATGTATCATATAGAGGTCAAATACCTCGCAATGTAATCAACTATTGTGAATCGTTTATAATGTATATGAATGGGTCCTTTCATATTCACTATAATAAACATCACCTACAACCAAGATTTACTGTCACTGTTATGCTGCTAGTCCCTTATGTTTTCTGCTTACTTCAAATCTAAACCGAACACCCATGTCTGCAGTTTCTACAGCTGCATTACCTTCGGTTTCTTCTTTTACTTTATTCCATGTTCGTATTAAAAACTCAACTGTTATCATCTTTAATCTTCGAAAACCATTGAAACCTCCATAAATTCATTAATTACAGTGGAACTACAAAAAACCTACTACTTCTAACTATATGCTGTTGTGGAGCTGTTTAACGAAATAGAAGGATAGAAAAAGGTTCACACTTTATTGTTTTGATCAACTTGGAGATAGAATATATAAACATAGAGTATTATTAAATATACTAGTGGAACAATTTTGGCACTTCATGGCCGACAAGAAGGGGTCATATAATGACATTCCACTATTATTTTTATGTATTATAATTATAGTAATTATATCAATGATTAGGTGTTGGTTGATGACAAATGAAATGCTAACGGAAACTTTAATATGATGATGAATTAGGGCGATGTTGTTAGAGGTTAATGGTGCTCGAATTATTAATGAAGATGATATATTTTAGTAAGATGATAATGATAGATATAGAGTATTTGATGATGATGATAAGATTGTGATGGTTGTTATGATCGATTTAACAAAATCAGGAACATTTAGAAACTATAATTAAGGCTTGACAAATGTTAGGCCATTTCTAATTGAGATAGACTTGAAACTTGGGCCGTATTCCTTTTTGTAATGATTGGGCCGTGATAATTCAGTTGGGCCGAGAGCCCGGTTAAGTTTGCTAAGGGGTTTAATGAAGAAGATAGAGATAGAAAACCGGTTAAAAGAAATTGTATGGTATCAATTACAGAAAAAGATCAGACAGAGGGATGGTTTAGGTGTTAGTGTTTAACTGAGAGGTCTCAGGTTCGTTCCTTGTCTGTGGCATTTCTTTTTAGGAGACGTTTTTAAAGGTAGTTTCATTATTATTATTATTAACATTATTATTATTATTTTCAACATTAATATTATTATTTTTACAATATTATTATTAGTATTATTATTTTTATTACTAATATCATTATTATTTTTATAAAAACCATATTATTATTATCAAAGGAATCAATATTATCAAAACAATCATTTTTAACAGACAAATATTTCGTATATAAAAATATACTTATTACATATATACTATATTCATCATATTAATATTTCATACAACTATATATCAAACCTATTAACATTTTTATATATAAATACTTACATATAACAAACTAATGATTTTTGAATATAATACTAATCATATATATAGATATATTAATATAACTAAACGTATAGATACTAATTATTTTAAATATATTTACAAAATAAATATATAAACATATGAATTAATATATAATATAAATTTATGTTTTAAATGGAATTTAGTATAAATTCTATATTACTACAAATAGAAAAATAATATATAAACGTGATTTCCATTATATGTTTTAATAAATATATGAATAATATAGGTTCGTGAATCCGAGACCAACCCTACACTTGTTCAATGATGTCATATGTATTTTTACTACAAAATACATTATTGTGAGTTTCATTTGCTCCCTTTTATTTTCTTTCGCAATATATATTTTTGGGCTGAGAATACATGCGCTATTTTTATGTTTGACAAAATAGACACAAGTACTTAAAAATATATTCTACATTGAGTTGTACCACTGGCATACTTCCCTGTAGCTTGGTAACTATTATTTACATGGGTATTGTAAACGCGAATCCTGTTGATAGATCTATCGGGCCTGACAACCCCAACCGGGCTAGACTACCAGTATTCAACGGTTGCACAGTACTTCGTTTTGGTGACTACACTTGGTACGGTGTAGTGAGATTTCATAATAAAGGGAATATGCGACGTTGATTTAATGTTAAGTATGGTTACCAAGTGCTCAACCACTTAGAATATGATTATTAAAAACGTTCATACATATATGAAATCTTGTGGTCTATTAATATATTGAAATGATTGTTATGATAAACCTATGAACTCACCAATCTTTTGGTTGACACTTTTTAGCATGTTTATTCTCAGGTACGAATTAAGTCTTCCGGTGTCCATTTGCTCATTTTAAGGACATTACTTGGAGTCGATCATAGCAATGGGACCAAATATTGATGACTTCGTCCAGGTGGATAAGGACGGGTTGTTACAGGAGCCGGCATAGGTTTGCTCCTAGTATCCCCAAATGGAGAAGAAATAACTTATGCCATCTGGCTAAAATTCGCTGCCTCAAACAACGAGGCTGAGTACGAGGCCCTATTAGCTGGATTACACTTGGCAAAAAGCTTCGATGTGCAACGACTCACAGCTTACGTCGACTCACAACTGGTGGCAAGTCAACTAAACGGTAGTTTTAAAGCACGGGACATATCAATGCAAAAATACCTAGAGCTGGCAAAAGCGCTAGTCATAATATTTGAGATCAAGCAAATACCCCGCAACCGTAACAAGAAAGCAGATGCCTTAAGCAAGCTTTCCTCCCTGCTATACGATCACTTCACTAAAAAGTTCATGGTTGAGGTATTAGAAAGAAAATCCAGCGACGAAGATACCCTCATGGCAACAATAACAGAAGAGGAAAATCCAGCGACGAAGATACCCTCATGGCAACAATGACACATTTCATACAATACTTCAATGAAGGTACCCTCTCGGATGACAAGTTAGAGGCTAGAAGGATACGGATGCGAGCACCGATGTACCACTTCCAGGATGGCAGCATGTATAGGAAGTCATTCATAGAACCGTATTTGAGGTGAGACAGACCAACACAGGCCAAAGAAATCATACAATAAATGCTCGAAGGAGCCTGCTCGACGCACTCTGGCTACCGAACGATAGTTAGAAAAATCAAAAGAATGGGTTATTTCTGGTCGCACATGTACCGAGACACATATGACCTAATCATGAACTACGAGGCGTGTCATATACACGCTCCCGTTAACAGATCTCCCCGGCGTAACATGATCCCAATACACGCTGCCTGGCCATTCTGCAAGTGGGGAATCGACATTGACGGTCCATTCCCAAGAGGTGTCGGAAACGTTAAGTTCCTACTCGTTACAATTAATTACTTTACAAAATGGGTCGAGGCGAGACCGTTAAGCACGATCACCGGGAGAAAAATCTTAACCTTCGTATGGGAGGATATCGTTTGTCGTTTCGGATTACCACGCGAAATAGTCAGCGATAATGAAACATAATTCGCACATAATCCATTTAAAGACTGGTGCATAGACATAGGCATTCAACAATCGTTTACCTCTGTGGCATACCCACAAGCCACCTGGTAGGTCGAGGTCACTAACAGGGAAATTTTTGCTGGAATAAAATCCAGACTAGGAAAACATCGACAGGGATGGGTAGATGAACTCCAACACGTGTTATGGGCAAATCGGACAACACCCAAAGATAGTACCAACGAAACCCCATTCAGCCTGGTATATGGCATTAAAGCGGTCATCCCAACTAAGGTGCTTATCCAAACAAAACATATCGCAGCATTTGATGAACAACAAAATGATGGAGCATTACGAGAAAACCTAGATGCCCTTGAAGAACGACGAACAATAGCACATATCCGGCAGGCCGAGAAGAAACAAAAAATCACAAGTCACTATAACAAAAAAGTCAAACCACTGGACTTTCAGCTACAAGACTTAGTGTTGCGAAGTAACGAAGTAAGCCGAGAGCAAGATGTCGAAAACTAGGTCCACGTTGGGAAGGGCCGTACAGGGTTGTCAGCATAACTCACTACGGTGCATACCACCTTGGCACGCTTTTCATTTAAAGAAATATCATGTGTAAATTACCTGCAATCGGGAGGACTGATCACCCACCCGGATAGCAGAAATGCCACACAATTATTTAATAAAATTGTTTCAAAGTATAAGTACCAAGTATGATTGCAATTTATGTTCTGGTACTGCATAATGACTCTGAATATGACACGAACACAATCAAAAGTCTTTTGGCATATTTCAGACCTACCGCCAGAAGAAATGCCTTCTAGCTTTTGTTGGTAGGAGGATATCTCTCGAAGAACCTTCTTGGATAATGAGAGCATTCGACCTAATCATTGATGGTCCGATTTTACCGTATAAACATCTCGCCCATACTCAAGCATAGTCTAGATATCTACGTTATTTTCTTGACAAAACAAGTAAGTCGAAAGAAAATAAACTAGTTTACACACGAAACATAACAAATGTAAAAACATTACATTCATCACAAAAGAAAAACACAACCGAGTGCATATCTCTACGGTTGAAAGTTTACAATATCTTCCACGGATGAATTCTCATCCCTACAAACCCTATCTAAATCTTTAAAGCTAATCTGGCCTAGCGCTTCATGCATTTGTCGGCATTCTTCAACACAAGAAGAACTTAACTTGTTCTTCAATCTCTTAGCTGCACTACCAGCCGACAAGTAACACTGCACTCGTCTTAGCACCTCAAAGGTGGTTAAATTCTTGATGGCCTCGATAAAAGCATTAAATGGCTGATGAACAAGAGAAGACTTCAGTAGGCGGGCGAAAAGTATGGGAATACCAAACTGCAGACGGGTAAACTCACCCAATGTTTTCGACACCTTCTCTGACAACTTCTTATTGTCATCCGAGAGAAAGGCAACAATCTCCTTCTCCCGGGCCAATTCTGTCTTCGAAGCCTCCAATGCTTCTCGGGAGTCCTGCAACTCCTACCGGGATGAAGCCAAGGCCAATGAGAGTTCCCTCTTAAGCCGGGTATTATCGCCCGAAAACTCCGCCATACGCCGATTGACACTCTCAAACATCAAATTATGCTCATGAATTCATTGAACATCAGCCTTACTTCAGTTTAGCTCATCCACAGCAAGATGTTGCGCAAACACGGTGAATTGGGAACGCAAATGACACGCCTGTGTCGCAGAAAGAGAAGCTAATGCCTTTTTCATGGCAGGAAAAGTAATAAACTCCAAGTACTCCTTAAAAATTGGATAATCTGAAGCATCACAGTGAAGGAGATTACGAAACAGCTCAACATTACAATCGGGCAGGACATAAACATTCTCTCCGGCATCTATTGTTACCCGGGGGCGAGATGACTCCACGACAGGCTCCTTGCCGGGACGATGGCTCGGAACTGTCTCTCTCTCTCAGCAACCTGCTCTTCATCAGCCACACGTTCTTCCTCAATAATCGGCCTCATTCCCTCCCGGGTAACAGCCCCTTCTAGTATCCGTGTCGCGGGAACAGACGCATGTGTCTCCTTGGGGGGTGCACCGAAATGACCTACACAGGAAAAATGGATCAATACAAAGAATTTCTGTTAATCCCAAGTCGAAAAAACATATCAAAAGGCATACTTTCATTTGCAGGGGCAGGCCCAATCCGACTCCTAGTACGATGAACCAAACCACTATTCAACGATTCAGAGTCATCAGGCGACAGTGCCCGACGTCGGCTGTGGATGCCGGGTTCGCTCCCTCTACCACCTTATCGGTGAACACCATCCCATCCAAACTGGTAGACCGGAGAACCTCTGGCACGGTCAACTCTGCATAAGTTACAAGCGTTATTACAAAGCTTACACGCATGAATAGGAAACAAGGAAAATACATAAGTAGATACCTCTTCCACCCCTGCGAACAACAGGAATCCTGTTAGAGTGATTCCAGCTATTGCTAACATTGGCCATCACCAGCAGGTGCTCGTTGTATGTCCTTTGTGGAACATTCAGGCCTCTCAATTGATCGACGATCTCTGCAACTAGCTCTGATAGCTGCTGAGGACGTTGCACAGCAATGGTCCTAAAGACATAAGATTGCACATCCCTCAATGGAAAATTAGAACAGTTTGCGAAAACAAATAGTTGTACCCAGTCATCTACAATCACCGATGATTCACCAAGAAAACCGATCTCATCGGTAAAAGTGTACCACCCCATACGGTATGATGTTAGACGTAATATACTCCTAAAGACCTTCAGGTTCAATGTCATCCCCAGGCCATTAAAATACATCTCAAACAGAACGATAGAACGAATGGCATTTGGATACAAACGTGCAACGCTGAGACCATAAAAGTCAAGAACCCTAGTAAAAATTAGTGTGAAAGGATACCTAAGATTTGAAACCTCAGAAGGTCTCAAATAGATCACACATATGTTCGGAGGGGGACCACAAGCTCGTTGCTGAGATCTGGGTATAACCAGTCGCAAATCCCGCAAATAAGGACAGAAAATGAATACTCTGTTAAGATACACTTCATCAACATTGCTGGAAGCACGCAACACATCATGAAGAGGATTCGCAGGTCTGGGAGGCATGATGTATAAGAAAAGAAGAAATTAAAATGATGATATGAATGATCGTTTGAATAAGATATAGAAAAAACTTTGTATCAAAGAAAGAAGTGTTGTAACCAGAAAGATTTAGTTGAAGATAGATGGTCGTTTATAAAGATAAAAATCCCATACGGGCCCCACATAGCTAAAAAAGTGCATTGAAATACGCAAAAAGACTTTACTATGATTAAAAGAGAATCCAACACGCATTGATTGCACGTCACATCTGCCATGTGGGGCGTATTCTCTTAAAAGTTTGGTAATGCCACTATCCCAGCTGACATCACCAAACTGGGGGGAAATTTACGGATACGTATAATGATCCGTCTCAGAAAGGCACACTACTAGTAATACTCCAACTACGTATAGCCGGAATGAACCACCCCGGGCAAAGAACATCTCCCCGGTTCCACTTTAGTATCCTGATCATAAGATTACTTACGTGGGCACCCGGGTATAAGCATACCAGATAAAGGGCTAGCCGGGACACAACATAAAACTTATCTTACCCGGGTGTGTGTGTAGGCTACCGTCATCACTCAGCTGGGTGTAAAAGCATTGAGAAGCCAAGAATCATATCACATGAAGAAGGCCGGCTGGACAATGAACGTCAGGCACACGATAGCTTTTACAAAGTTACCCACAAACTGGTCACAATCTTACCCGGTCACAACACTACCGTGAAGAAACACTTGAAATAAACATCAGATGAAACCCCTTTTGTCTGGCAAGAGCAAGACATTCATCTGTTACACTCTAGCCGGATCTACGAGACTCTCGAAATTACCATGTCTTTCCAACCCTGATGTCTAGTCCAGGGATAAGCACACCATCCCGGAACAAGCACATGATCCCGGAACAAGCACATGATCCCGGAACAAAGACACAAATGGGTTGCATGCCATGTCAGCCACGAATCTAGGAAAGTTTGTTAGGATCTGTTTGTTATTCCTATGAAAGGGACAGGTGCCATGTCAACCCTCGGGATTAGTGAAGTTTGTTGTAACCATGAAAGGGACACGTGCCACGTCACCATTCCCTCATAACACCTAAAAATTCATAAGCAAGATCATTCATTCAAAAACACTGGATGCATTAACGTTACTCTGCCCAAATCAACTATGATAACGTTTCTCCAGTTGCTTAACTCCACTCCGATAAAGATTCTGGTCGATATCGGAACTCATCATCATTCTAAGATATTAACTTATTCAATCTCAATCGAATAAGCTTAATTCCATCGATTGTTTTACGCGCTTGAAATCCATATTTTAAATCGGGGTTTGCACAGTTATTGTTGGAGTTAAAACATTCGATCCACTCTTTTCCACTAATTTAGCACTCAAACCCAAAATCTATTTCACACTTAGCGATTTTGGTTTGACCAATTCTCTGTGGGCATTCCGGACTGCTTACAAGAATCCTCTAGGAACTACACACAACCGCATGATCTATGGAAAATCCTGTCACCTTCCGCTAGAACTAGAGTACAAAGCTCTATGGGCGTTGTAATGTTACCTTGATCCTTCAGTAACCGTTAGGCATCGGAAGATGCAAATGAATGAACTCGCTGAATTAAGAGACCAAGCATATGACACACGATGCAAAATTGATACCAACAAAGTTTGCTCCTGGAGATAATGTTCTACTCTTCAATTCTCGATTCAAGAAATTTGCTGGTAAATTTAGATAACGATGGAGTGGGCCATATAAAGCAATACACGCTTTTCCACACGAAGACGTAGAATTAGAAGGACCCACCGAAAACTTCAAAGTCAATGGCCACCGATTGAAAGCTTATCTAGAAGACCAAAACAGGGAGGAACATCTCTTCTCCTTTGATCCATTCTGAAGACATGTCAGAAAAAGTCGAGTTGTAACGACTTAATAAACAAAGCGCTCTTGGGAGACACCCCTTGCTTATCCTTTTAACTTTTATTTCAAATTTATTTTTAGTCTACAAAATATTTTACAATGCACTAACCCTAAGCATTGTACTTGCGCTTAGTACTTACTAGTTTGTTGAAATGTATCCTTGCAAAATGCCAAGTTCAGGAACTTCTTATAGCATTCTCATTCGCAGGAGAAGGACTCCCATGGTTTACCTATCAGAAAGAAGTACAGATCAGCACATGCCTTCGACGAGATAGCTAGGCTCGAGACTTTTGATTCTAGAGAGTGTTGAGGAGGATATCAGACCCGTTGAGCATCTAGAGCTATTAGAACCACGTAAGTCGCAAGTTGTGATTCACCATGGAGCCACCATGAGTGACCCAACTATCACATGGGTGTTACTTAGAGATCATCAGAGACTCTACAGAGCTTTCAGAGCATATCTTCAGCGTGAAGGAATGCCCCGGAGTACTCTATACCCTTTATCATTCAGATTAGCATGTCGTGTTCCACCCACACGACGGGCTACTCCTCGGCGCTCTACTCCAGTCTCGGTTCATTCAGTAGCCTCAGCAGTCACCCTAGTTCATTCTATTCCTATCATGCTACCTTAGGGCTGCCAGTTAGTCACAGTCTCAGTAGAGCCACCTATGGCTCGGGTCTTTGAGATCACCGGGAACATCCTTGATGAGGAGCCATTCCCGAGTCTTTCACACCTGGAGATACCATCGAACCTATGTCTAGAAATACTATTGGGCCCTAAGATGGATGCAGGACAGACACTTGAGGATTTGCCAAGACTCGAGGACAAGGACGATATCTTCGGACCTAATGGATACTTCGCAGACACCGCTCTACAAACTGGCCAGGAGAGTTTTTCACAGACTACTTTATTTTCTTTTTAAATTTTACCTTTATTATAAAAGCATTGTATAAAAAATATATCTAGTGAAAATGCTACTCTCTTTTGTTTTTCATGCAGAATTTTATCAAAGAGACTGGTCATTTCCAGCACTAGGAGTCTAACCATAGGAAAGCCCAGCACTAAGAGAGTAACCTGACCGTAGGGAAGTAATCTGTCCTCAAACCTCTTTCAATTATTATGCACTAAAATCTCTAAGTGTGGGGTAATTCCCGAAACCCTTCTTAGAGATTCAAGAAGATATTGTGTTTAATTTATCAAAGTATTCAAAATATTCTATTTTAGGGAACATTAGGGATAATGTTCTTCAAAGTGTGGGGTATTGGGTAAAGGTTTAAGAACATGTAACCGTAAAAACGCCAATTTTTGAAATATTCTATTGTCCAAAAAAGTAATTAGCAAAGAATATTAGGGAAATTCGAAAAATTCTTACCTCGTTTAACCCAAAAGATTCTATAAAATTGCTAGAAATCAGTTTTCAAAACATTCACTAGAACGGAACGATTAAGCTAAAACTCATGATTAGTGTCGAAAGACTTCTTTCAAAAAAATATATGTAAAAGGCTACGCATGACCAAGCACTACCCCTACTCCCAAAAAAGTGAGGAACTCTTGGACCCAAAGTACCTGTATGACCCACCAAATCTACAGTACTTTGTCAATTCAATTGATGAGCGTGCCGGTGTATGGTTTAAGTTAGAACTTAGTTTTGACATACGTTTCAAGGACAATGGTTAGTAAGCTCCATACGTGATATTGGTGCGATCCTACTTCCGAAATCTTTCTGAATTGAGAAAACAAAAACCATCTGTTTCCGTTTCCACTACCACGCATTTAAAACCGACCAACTCACACCAAAGAGTTGATGAAATAGAAACTACTTACCCCAAATAAACCCCCAAAATACACTACCCATTCACCTTCATTCCTTTAACACTTTTCAAAGATCCAGAGATCAATAAAGAGGTAGATCGATCAAATTCGCTGCAAAAGTACTTGTTAATAGATCGAATCCCTGATTGTTTTTGATAGGTCAAAGACCTATTTTCGGTGAATTACCACTTCCTCACTGGACACCAGGAACAAAGGACAAAAGTTATGAAGAAAATGGTATGCCAACAAAATGATTATGAAAGAGCAAAGTCTCTAGAATAAAGGCAAAGACAAAACCCGAGAAGTTGCCCAAAGAAGGATGGACGGAAGAGCCAAAAAGTTTTCTAGACAAAAGTCTTAGTGAAATTCGCATCTTCCGAAGAACTCATCACGGATTTTAAGCCATTCTCTATCCAAAAAAGGATACTCTAAAGAATAAAAATCTATCAATTCTCTTTAAAAATCAAAAGATCTGAATACCTTTCACCTTTCTATAAAATCCTCAACCAACCCTACCACCCATCTTCCTCTTGAAATAATGCTTAGGAAAAGGATCAGTGTCGTCCTTATAAACCGGTGGAGATATCGATGCTTTACCAAGCCTACGATGAGAACTGTTACACGACTGGCTTCTGAGTGATAATACAACTAGATTAGGGCACCCTAAACACCTGATTGATATGAGTGATCCGGTAGTGAGAAGCCTGGTCATGTACATCTGAGAGTTGGAAAGAATGCCATTTTCACTATGGACGCGATTGAAATCTAGCGATTGAAACCATCGAAGTTCGAAACTTTTTCTACTACGTTCGAAAGATGTGATGACTTCTAATGAAAGCATAATAAAAGAATTCAAAGGTAGGCGAGGGAGAATCTATTAGAAGAGATCCTTATATTCCCGCTTTTTGCCAAAGGACATGCAAAGCTAAGTGTGGGGTATTTGATATCGGCCAAAAAGTCACGTTTTTAGCCCCGATATTGTGACGACCCGGAAATTTCCGACTAAATTTAAAATTTATTCTTATATGGTTTCGACATGATAGGCAAATTCTATTTAATCGAATCTCAAAATGTTTGAACTATTTTTCATGAATGCATTCAACCTCAGACTATGCCTGACGATTCACGAACAATTGTTTGTATATATATATATATATATATATATATATATATATATATATATATATATATATATATATATATATATATATATATATATATATATATATATATATATATAGATAATTATGATTATATGGTAATGTATATATAAAATGTATAAATAATAAATATTCAACATATGTTATCATATAATGTGTAATATTAATAATTAAATGTAATTACAAATATATTGTTATAATATTTTTATTATTATTTTTACTAATATCAATATCTGTATTATTATTAAAAAACAATTTATTATTATCATTACTATTATCGTCATTATTATTAATTATTATTAAACTTATCTTTTATTTAAAACTTCCATTATTATAAATATTAACATATCAGTATTATTTTTATTTTGATATTATTATTATTATTACTACTAATATAATTATTAGTATTATAATTATTATTAGTATTTCAATATTATTATTATTAGTAATCTTATTATTGTTATTATTAGTATTAACTAAAATTTTATAATTACTAATATAAAACAACTTATTATTATTATTAATGATTATCAATGAACTTGAAATTTATATTTGTATTATTATTTTTAGTGATATTAAAAGTATTATTAATACATTTATATTTATTAACTAATAATATATATAAAAACCGTACCAAATCAGATTCCAAATCCAAATTCAGATCACTTTCAAGCTGTTACGATTTTTTTTTTTTGATCTAAAAATTATTGAAAACTGATATCAGATGGTATAATTCAGTTTCATGTCAATATCTTCTTTTTATTATTTTATTATTTTTTCTCTGATTTTGATTCCTCTTGTCGACTGAAGTTTGGCTATAAAATAATCGACAACTCAATAATATGGATCAAATTATTCGTTTCTTCAATATCATTATCAATTAAAAATTATTACAGACTCCTTTCGAATGATTTTAAACAGAAACAAGACGAAGAACAAGGATACTACCCTGTTCTTGTTTTTTTTTTAAAGAACCCGAATTTGATTTAATTGTCAAAATGTATGAATGTAGATTTGTTAGAATCCTCACACTCAAACTATCTGCAAAGTTTAACTTCTCAATTTTTAATATCGCGTATGAAATCTTGAGTTAAAGTTTCTAAATCAAAAAGTCAAAGTTCGTTCTACAATCAAATTTCAATTTTCTGTTACATGTGAAGTTAAATTGATAATTTATGATGTTTATACGAAGTGATTGCAACACAATTTATGTTATAAGATTTCTATAAAACTCTCTTAAATTTGAAATCAATTATTGAATATATTTTTTCAAATAACAGGCAGTCTGTTTGATTTTTTTTATTCAAATTCGTTTTCTATAAATACAATTAAATGACGAGTTGTTTATAATTAAGTCGCAAGGTTAAAAATGAACATAAAATTGGATTTGGGATTTGGTTTGGGTCGACTTGAGTTGTGAAGATGGTGAAGAACTGGAACCGGAAATAAATGAGTTAAAGGTATATCGGATTCATAAATATACAGAAAAATGGAAATGGAGGAATGGTTATAGTGATTAACGGGTGAGCGAGAGGTCATGGGTTCGAGCTCGAGCGATGGCACCTATTTTTTTAAATCCTATTTTATTGAGGTAGTAACTCTATTATTATTATTATTATTATTATTATTATTATTATTATTATTATTATTATTATTATTATTATTATTATTATTATTATTATTATTATTATTATTATTATTATTATTATTATTATTATTATTATTATTATTATTATTATTATTATTATTATTATTTATATATACTTAGACTAATAATATAATTGATATTATCACTAATATTATTATCATTATTAGTATTATTATTATTATTAACATAAATATTATTCTTAACAATATTATTATTCTTAATATTAGTATTATCATTATCACTATTATCATTAGTAGTAAAATTATTAAAGTTATTATTATTATCACTATTAGTATTATCGTTTTTATCATTATTACTAAAAATATCATTATTTCAAATCTATAATTTTATTAAAACTAGTATAATCATTATTATTATTGCTAAAACTTTTAAGTATCATTATCAATAGAATCCTTATTCAACATTGATATTAGTATTATTATTATTATGACTATTAAAAACTCTATCAAAGTTACTATTATTATTATTAAAAATGGTATATTTATAAAAACTATCATTTTATCTTATCGTTATTATCATTTTTATTAAAAAAAACTAATATTATTATTGTTATCCATAACCTAGTATTATTACAAATATTAATTTTGGTAAACAAAAGATATTTATATATATTTACTACATAAATATATTAATAGTACATAATATTATGTTTAACTAATATAATACAAATTGTATTATTATAACGTTAACGAAATTATATATCAAATAAGCATTATAATACATTATACATATTAATAAAATTATATATAAATATTAATCTCAATACATAACTAATTATATATATAAATTTGTACGATTACAATTATGTATATTAATAAATATACAAATGATATAGGTTCATGAATCCGAGGCCAACCCTGCATTTTTCAGTATCGTCGTATGCATATTTTTACTACAAAATATCATATTGTGAGTTCCATTTGCTCCCTTTTTAAATGCTTTTGCAATATATATTTTTGGGACTGAGAATACATGCGCTACTTTTATAACTGTTTTACGAAATAGACAAAAGTAATCGAAACTACATTCTATGGTTGAATTATCGAAATCGAATATGCCCTTTTTATCATGTCCTAAGTTGTCCCAGAATGATAGCGAATTTATCATGTCCGAAGTTGTCCCGGAATGATGGCAAATTTATCATGTCCGAAGTTTTCCCGGAATGATGGCGAATTTATCATGTCCGAAGTTGTCCCTGAATGATGGGAATATTCTATATGCATCTTGTTAAGGTCGATTACTAGGTGTTCAATCCATATGAATGATTTTTGTCTCTATGTATGGGACGTATATTTATGAGAAATGAAAATAGAAATCTTGTGGTCTATTAAAATAATGAAAATGATTGTTATGATAAACTAATGAACTCACCAACCTTTTGGTTGAAACTTGAAAGCATGTTTATTCTCGGGTATTAAAGAAAACTTCCGCAGTGCATTTGCTCATTTTAGAGATATTACTTGGAGTCACTCAGGGCATATTTCAAAAGGCGTTGCATTCAAGTCGTTGAGTTCAATAATGATTATTTTTAAGTAAATGATAGATTAGGTCATTTATAGTTTGTATATTATGAAATGGTATGCATGCCTGTCAACTTTCATTGTAACGAAAGTTTGTCTTTTAAAAACGAATGCAATGTTTGTAAAATGTATCATATAGAGGTCAAATACCTCACAATGTAACCATATGTTATTGTATTCGTCCTTATAGATTTGGACGGGTCGCTTCTTATGGTATCAGAGCGGTGGTCTTAGTGAACCAGGTCTGCATTAGTGTGTCTAACTGATAGTCGTTAAGATGTATTAGTGATTTTGGACTTCGACCGTTTCTGCATGTCAAAAGTTTTGTTTATCATTTCTTGTCGGAAATTATCTGCTTATCATTGTTAGTCTAGACACATCTTACTGCATTGATTGCATGAATAGTGTATAGACCAAAATTCATATCTTAGCGTATCTATTACTGTAGACTTTCTTGACAGCTTCCGTAGATTCCTCCGTAACTTATGGGATTTTAGTATTATATATGCATATGTAAATCATGTATTGCATGGTACTAATCTATATCCTATCATCTTTTTCATATCGAAAATCTTTCATCTGATCGTACGAGATGGATCCCTCAATCAGTTCGAATTCCTCGGATTCCGACAGCTATTCCGTTATGGATTTCGACTCGAGCTCCGAAGACAGTGTAACCGGGATGGACCAACCAATCAGTCATCATCAATTCTGTATGAATTGGGGATGGGTTCGTAGTCTACTTAATCATTGGAGATAAGAAGAAGGTGATCCTTTCCATCCACCACATTGCCCTCTGGGCGAAGAACTTGAAGCACTTACCGGCGAACCTGTTCGTAATACCATTTTCTCTCTCATTTCCAGAGTATCTCATCATGATTATATACTATCTCGGATTCTAGATCTTATTCACCCACTCGTTCGAACCGACAACCACCCCGGTGTAATAGAAGAAGTCAACGAGCTTCGCGCTCGAGTAATCAATTTGGAAAATATGGTGCAAAACTTACCAGCTTCAGCAACATCACCGGCACCAACAGTACCATCAATAACAGCACCAGTACCATCAACAATCCATGCCTCAACATCACATTCTATACCTCGAGCATAATCATCGTTCTATGTATCGTTTTATCTATTTTATCTTCCTTCAACATGGCGATTGTGTAATCTCTAATGTTTTAGAGATTATATATTCTTGTTCTAACATAAATCAAATGAGTTTAATTTCATATTAACTCATTAAATCTATATTACATCTGAAGAAAATATATATGTATATATGTTTTCATAAAGATTGTAATAAAGAATTCTTTTGTACAAACTGTTAACGGTGAAAATATTTTAACGGGTAGGTAATACCCGAGGAATATTTAGATTTTACATTAATAAGTTACACTGTACATTCTTCGAATCTGATTCAACAGTAATTTACTATCCTACTTACATCCACAGATATACGAATCCGTTCACCACAGAATACCCATTTTAATTCAATTTCATATTTGGATTTTGACCTATCAGAATCCAACGAGTGGCATAATGAAGAAAACATTGGACAAAATAAAATTTGTTAGAAACAAAAAAATTAACTATGAGAAATTCTGCTAAGAATCCACGCTAACTGTTCCTAGCTAACTGATAATTCCTTATTACATTTTAATTATCGCAATTTAATGCTCGTAATTTTATTTATTGTCATTTAACTTCTGTTATTTATTTTACGCACTTTATTTATCGTCATTTAAATACTTTTAATTACGCATTTTAAATATCGGGACACGTATACAAGGTTTTGACATATCATATCGACGCATCTATATATATTATTTGTAATAACCATAGACACTCTATATGCAGTAATGATCGAGTTAGCTATATAGGGTTGAGGTAGATTCTAAAATAATATATATACTTTGAGTTGTGATCGAGTCTGAGACATGTATACAATGGGTCACAATACGTATTTATTAATTCGAATATTATATATTAAACTGTATATGAATTATTGAATTATTAACTGTGGACTACTAACTGTGGACTACCAACATTGGACAATTAAAATGAATTAAAATATTGATTATAACATATGAAACTAAACATTTCTTCAAGTTTACCACTTGATTTCATCTTAAACCTCATTTGTATCTTAGCGATTACAATCTGCGTTCAAACATTTCATGATTCTTGAAAACACCTCAATCGAGAGGATGAACCAACCGCACTTCATTTATGGAAGAAAAGATTGATGCATATAGTTATGCACCTGAAAACACTCGGAACCTGAGTAAATATTTAACATGTATCTGTGCCAGCTCCTTTGGTTTTGTTATTGCTGAAAATAACTTTGCAATCCCTTTCCAAAGTAGCCAATTTTGTCACAGCTCCAGCAAGTCAACTTCGACTTTTCACTCGGATTAGCCTTATTATAACCTTGTTATATAAGTTGCCTTTTCATCATCGTTACCAGGGAATCGTTTATATTCCACCACATTAGCATTAAACTTACCAACAACTGTGTTGATCTTTGATTTTCAGAAAAATCATTATATTCATTGAAACCCTATCATATACTCATCCGTACCTTGTAACAAGAATTGCCATACCAATTACCGAGAATTGGTAATCAGTATTTTGAAATCTCGCGGCGTTACTATATCAACAGTTATATGTATACATATAACATTTATCTCTTAGAATTATGATCTTCCATTCTAAAATTCTGAAAAGCACCCAGTATACTAATCAATACTCGGAATATTGAAAAAGCTGAATGAAGCAGCAAAAATTGTAAACAACGTTAACAATCGAAAGTTTGATGATAAAGAATGTAGTGTTGGAAACACTCAATAGAAAATATTACCAAAAAGCGGATTATGCGAAATTATGAAGGAGACTGTGGACAAATCATAAGGACTAAACTTGTACATAAAAAATCCTGATGATTCTGATTCTGATGAAATCTTTAGCGAATACCTTGCTCCTTAATCGCTCTAAATCATCGTGAATGAATTTCTGCATCACAATTTGATTCTAAAATTCTAAGATATTATCGTATCCTCTATTATAAATATCCTCGATATATCTGAAGATAATTTCATAACTATTCTTATCCGAAATCATTTATCTTCTCGCGTTATCAGTGTTACATCAGAAAGGAAACAGTTTAGTTTCTAAAATTCTGAAACCTTCGAGTTTAAAGTATGAATTATTTTGAAGTAGTGTTGGAAATTGATGCATGAGTTAGTATAATATAACGACACTTGATCAACGTGATTATCTTACAGTAAGTCATGCTGAGTTTCTAATGAAACATGATGATTTACAAACTATAACGTCATCATGTGCCATGGTACACGACTCTTACATTCTACATAATCTCTAGACATATCAAGAACAAATTTTATTGATAGTCCTATCTTTTCCCTTGAATTCTGGTAATTTGACAAGTCAGATTGTACTATTACTGTTTCTTTCTTAGAACATTAGTCATGTTCATTCGAAACTCCATACCTATGAATTCTGGACCATTACTTGCGGAGAGGAAACAAAAGGATGGAACTCCAAAAATATAAAGGAAATGAGAAGGGTGGATTTATAGTGAAATATCAGACAGAGCAATCAAAACATATTATCGTATTTAACCAAAGAAGATCCTATTTCCTTAATTACCAGAGAATCAAATCTTTTTACGAAAATTTTCTCTAAATCCCTGGGATTCCGGAAATCAACCATGACTACGTCACCAGATAAGACGAACCTGCATTTATTCATTTCACTCTTTTGTAACAGTTTCATTCATACTCTTCACATAATCGAGTTGTTTTATCTATATTATTCAATGATGATAAAACTCAAAATTCTAGCTCATATGCGTCTTAAAAACATACTTATTGTCAACCATGACCATCACAATCAAATTTCGGGACAAAATTTCTTAAACGGGTAGGTAATGTGACGACCCGAAAATTTCCGACTAAATGTAAACTTTATTCTTTTATGGTTTTGACATGATAAGCGAAGTCTATTTAATCGAATCTCAAAATTTTTGAACTATTTTTCATGAATGCATTCAATCTCAGACTATACCTGACGATTCACGAACAATTGTTTGTAAATAATATATATATATATATATATATATATATATATATATATATATATATATATATATATATATATATATATATATATATATATATATATTGATAATTATGATTATATGGTAATGTATATATAAAATGTATAAATAATAAATATTTAACATATGTTATCATATAATGTGTAATATTAATAATTAAATGTAATTACAAATATATTGTTATAATATTTTTATTATTATTTTTACTAATATCAATATCTGTATTATTATTAAAAAAATAATTTATTATTATCATTACTATTATCATCATTATTATTAATTTTTATTAAACTTATCTTTTATTTAAAACTTCCATTATTATAAATATTAACATATCAGTATTATTTTATTTTGATATTATTATTATTACTACTAATATAATTATTAGTATTATAATTATTATTAGTATTTCAATATTATTATTATTAGTAATCTTATTATTGTTATTATTAGTATTAACTAAAATTTTATAATTACTAATATAAAACAACTTATTATTATTATTATTAATAATTATCAATGAACTTGAAATTTATATTTGTATTATTATTTTTAGTGATATTAAAAGTATTATTAATACATTTATATTTATTAACTAATAATATATATAAAAACCGTACCAAAGCAGATTCCAAATCCAAATTCAGATCACTTTCAAGCTGTTACGATTTTTGTTTTTGATCTAAAATTTTTTGAAAACTGATATCAGATGGTACAATTCAGTTTCATGTCAATATCTGCTTTTTATTATTTTATTATTTTTTCTCTGATTTTAATTCCTCTTTTCGACTAAAGTTTGGCTATAAAATAATCGACAGCTCAATAATATGGATCAAATTATTCATTTCTTCAATATCATTATCAGTTAAAAATTATTACAGACTCCTTAAGAATGATTTTAAATAGAAACAAGTCGAAGAACAAGGATACTACCCTGTTCTTGTTTTATTTTTTTAAATAATCCGAATTTATTTAATTGTCAAGATGTATGAATGCAGATTTGTTAGAATCCTCACACTCAAACTATCTGCAAAGTTTAACTTCACAATTTTTAAAATCGCGTATGAATTCTTTAGTCAAAGTTTCTAAATCAAAAAGTCAAAGTTCGTTCTACAATCAAATTTGAATTTTCTGTTACAAGTGAAGTTAAATTGATAATTTATGTTGTTTATACGAAGTGATTGCAACATAATTTATGTGATAAGATTTCTATAAAACTCTCTTAAATTTGAAATCAATTATTGATTATATTTTTTTCGAATAACAGGCTGTCTGTTTGATTTTTTTTATTCAGATTCGTTTTCTGTAAATACAATTAAATGACGAGTTGTTTATAATTAAGTCGCAAGTTAAAAATGAACATAAATTTGGATTTGGGATTTGGTTTGGGTCGACTTGAGTTGTGAAGATGGTGAAGAACTGGAACCTGAAATAAACGAGTTAAAGGTATATCGGATTCATAAATATACAGGAAAATGGAAATGGAGGAATGGTTATAGTGATTAATGGGTGAGCGAGAGGTCATGGGTTCGAGCTCGAGCGATGGCCCCTATTTTTTTAAATCCTATTTTATTGAGGTAGTAACTCTATTATTATTATTATTATTATTATTATTATTATTATTATTATTATTATTATTATTATTATTATTATTATTATTATTATTATTATTATTATTATTATTATTATTATTATTATTATTATTATTATTATTATTATTATTATTATTATTATTATTATTATTATTATTTTTATTATTATTATTATTGTTATTATTATTATTATTGTTATTATTATTGTTATTGTTATTGTTATAGGTATTACTAGTAAATATTTTTATATATACTAAGACTAATAATATAATTGATATTATCACTAATATTATTATCATTATTAGTATTATTATTATTAACATAAATATCATTCTTAACAATATTATTATTAATATTAGTATTATCATTATCACTATTATCATTAGTAGTAAAATTATTAAAGTTATTATTATTATCAGTATTAGTATTATCGTTTTTATCATTATTACTAAAAATATCATTATTTCAAATATATAATTTTATTAATACAAGTATAATCATTATTATTATTATTGCTAAAAATTTTAAGTATCATTATCAATAGAATCCTTATTCAACATTGATATTAGTATTATTATTATTATGAATATTAAAAACTCTATCAAAGTTACTATTATTATTATTATTATTAAAAATGGTATCTTTATAAAAACTATCATTTTATCTTATCGTTATTATCATTTTTATTAAAACAACTATTATTATTATTATTATCCATAACCTAGTATTATTACAAATATTAATTTTGGCAAACAAAAGATATTTATATATATTTACTACATAATTATATTAATATTACATAATATTATGTTTAACTAATATAATACAAATTGTATTATTATAACGTTAACGAAATTATATATCAAATAAGCATTATAATACATTATACATATTAATAAAATTATATATAAATATTAATCTCAATACATAACTAATTATATATATAAATTTGTACGATTACAATTATGTATATTAATAAATATACAAATGATATAGGTTCGTGAATCCGAGGCCAACCCTGCATTGTTCAGTATCGTCAAATGCATATTTTTACTACAAAATATTGAATTGTGAGTTCCATTTGCTCCCTTTTTAAATGCTTTTGCAATATATATTTTTGGGACTGAGAATACATGAACTACTTTTATAACTGTTTTATGAAATAGACACAAGTAATCAAAACTACATTGTATGGTTGAATTATCGAAATCGAATATGCCCTTTTTATCATGTACGAAGTTGTCCAGGAATGATGGCGAATTTATCATGTCCGAAGTTGTCCCGGAATGATGGTGAATTTATCATGTTCGAAGTTGTCCCGGAATGATGGCGAATTTATCATGTCCGAAGTTGTCCCTGAATGATGAGAGTATTCTATTTGCATCTTGTTAAGGTCGATTACCAGGTGTTCAATCCATATGAATGATTTTTGTCTCTATGTATGGGACGTATATTTATGAGAAATGAAAATAAAAATCTTGTGGTCTATTAAAATAATGAAAATGATTGTTATGATAAACTAATGAACTCACCAACCTTTTGGTTGACACTTAAAAGCATGTTTATTCTCAGGTATTAAAGAAAACTTCCGTTGTGCATTTGCTCATTTTAGAGATATTACTTGGAGTCACTCAGGGCCTATTTCAAAAGACATTGCATTCAAATCGTTGAGTTCAATAATGATTATTATTAAGTAAATGACAGATTAGGTCATTTATAGTTTGGATATTATGAAACGGTATTCATGCCTGTCAACTTTCATTGTAACGAAAGTCTATCTTTTAAAAACGAATGCAATGTTTGTAAAATGTATCATATATAGGTCAAATACCTCGCAATGTAACCATATGTTATTGTATTCGTCCTTATGGATTTGGACGGGTCGCTTCAGATATTAATCGTTAAATCAATAAAGTTCCAAACTTTGTAGGCAAAACAATCGCTTTATTGGTTAATTTGGTAGAATAAGTGATTACAAAGGTGATGCAAAAAGAATCAAGTAAAACGAAGCTAAAACGAAGATTCTGGAGCGAAAACGGTGAAAGACAAGTTACGACCCAGGAAATCAAGTTACGATCCAGGAAAAATAGCAGACCAGGGCAGCCATACGGCTTACCGATACTGCCTGCCATACGGGCTGCCACTATAGGAAATGTCCTTTGAGATAACCCGTCCTAATCCATAAGGACGAATACAATAACATATGATTACATCGCGAGGTATTTGACCTCTATATGATACATTTTACAAACATTGCATTCGTTTTTAAAAGACAATTTTTCTTTGCATCGCAAGTTAACGGCATGCATACCATTTCATAATATATCCAACTATAATTGACTTAATAATAATCTTGATGAACTCAACGACTCGAATGCAACGTCTTTTAAAATATGCCATGAATGACTCCAAGTAATATCTCTAAAATGAGCAAATGCACAGCGGAAGATTTTTTTCATACCTGAGAATAAACATGCTTTAAAGTGTCAACCAAAAGGTTGGTGAGTTCATTAGTTTATCTTAAACAATCATTTCCATTATTTTAATAGACCACAAGATTTTCATTTCCACTTCTCGTAAACATACATCTCATATCAGGCATTTCGCAAACTGCATAGAGATAAAAATCATTCATATGGATTGAACACCTGGTAATCGACATTCACAAGATGCATATAGAATATCCCCATCATTCCGGGACATCCTTCGAACATGATAAATTTCGAAGTACTAAAGCATCTGCAACAATGGATGGGGCTTGTTGGGCCCGATAGATCTATCTTTAGGATTCGCGTCAATTAGGGTGTCTGTTCCCTAATTCTTAGATTACCAGACTAACATTCAACCATATAATGTAGTTTCGATTACTTGTGTCTATTTCGTCAAACATTTATAAAAGCGCATGTATTCTCAGTCCCAAAAATATATATTGCAAAAGCATTTAAAAGGGGAGTAATGAAACTCACAAAACTGTATTTCGTAGCAATAATGCATATGACAGCACTGAACAAGTGCAGGGTTGGCCTCGGAATCACAAACCTATATTAAGTATATATATATTTATATACTGGTCAAAATATGTCTAACAATTTAGGTCAAGTCGTAGTGTATCACAATCCTAATGCTCGAGACTAATATGCAAAAGTCAACAAAAGTCAACTTGATCTAAAATGACTTCCAAAATCTATACATGATTATTATATAACTTAAATATAGTCATTTTATATATTTAAATATATTTAACAGATTTTTATTAAAGTAAATAATATAAATCATTTATTAATACATAAAAATTCATATTTAAGTTTATATATAATAAAAATATACTTTTATATATATCTTAAGTAATAAAATTTATAAAAATCACTTAATATCATAAAAATATAGTGGTATGAATTATTAATGTAATTATATTACGTGTGGTAAAAATATCTTTGTATCACATAACTCTTTGGTAAAATAATATAATAATAATAAGTAAAAGTTGTATTATTTTGTAATAATAATAATCATTATTATTCTACTAATAATAATAATAATATTTATATTTACTAATGATGATATTAATTATGATAAAAATGATAATTCTAATCATGATAATCTTAATAATAACGATACTTTTTAATATTAACCGTGATAATATTTTATAGAAAAATAATAATCTTGTTCAAAATGATTATTTTTAATAATAATAATAATACTAAAATGATAATAATAATTATATTTATAATAACAATGATATTTCTTTTGAAAATGATAATTTTAATAAAAATGATAGTTTTAATATTAATGATTCTTTTAATAATAACAATAATAATGATGAAAACGATATTTTTTTCTCTTAAATCAATATCTTGCTATATTTTAATTTTATCATGATACTCATACTCATTATTTCCTAATCGTTTTGTTTAATAGTTTTTAGTCTTCTTTTGTATCGCATTCATAATAATAATAATAATAATAATAATAATAATAATAATAATAATAATAATAATAATAATAATAATAATAATAATAATAATAATAATAGTAATCATAATAATTAGATGATACTAATATTAGTTTTAATGATAATGATACTAATAATAATAATAATAATAATAATAATAATAATAATAATAATAATAATAATAATAATAATAATAATAATACTAATGATAATACTAATAATTATTATAATGATAATACTAATAATAATAACAATATTCATAATAATAATAATAATAATAACTTAGTTATAATTACGAAAGTATTAATAATAATAATAACGATTTTTAATGATAATATTTATATTGACAATGATAATAATAATTTTTAGATAATAATAATAACGACGATAATGGTGACGATAGTAATAATAATCAATTAAACAATAATAATACTAAAATTAATAATAATTCAGTTGACTATATCTTTTAATTCGTTCATCGAAACCACACGATTCCTAAATGAAAAGTTATTGATTTTTCGTCATCTTTCCAACGACATGCATATCATATACCTTATCCTAGTGGCATATGTATTAAATTCATGATCTATCATAAACTATTTAACGACCAACTTAAACCTACAAGCATGCATAAACATATATACTCGAGCACTAGTCAGGGATACACTATTAATATATAAAAGATAAGATATGAGTGCTCACGAGCATACCCCGAACATTACCCATAACCTCCATAGCTATAACTCATAATTTCCTTAGCTCTATCCCGCTCAAAAAACCATTTTTGAAATCATTTGGACAGCACTCTGTCGTAATATTTTATGTATAATACTACTAATAACACTTCCTAATAATACTAATATCAATAATAATAATAAGATTAATAATAATAATAATCTTAATATTAATAATAATAATTAATAATAAATATATATATGTATGTAGTTATGCGGAGTGCAAAATGAAAGAAGAATGAATGAACAAATTTGATTTCGCTCGACTTATAAGGACCTGGCCTCACCCAAGTCACCATGCTATCGCATGGGTTAAAGGGTGTTGGCCATGCGATCGCATGGCCTATGAATCCAGCTCACATCCCATTTAAATGGCTGCCGACACTCCTTTATTATTATTTAATATATATTTATTTAATTAATATAATTATATATATATATATATATATTATATTATATTCACGAGCATAGATGACTTGTAAAATTAGTTCCGATAAATTGTACGTTGAAGCTCGACTTACGTCCCGGTTCCAGTTTCTCGAACGCATTTTCGTACACTTAGAAAACTGATACTTTATATTTTGTGTAATGTACCTTTATAGATGACAAGACTCAAATCAATGAAAACTATTCCACTCAAAATGTAACTTATCCATTTGAATGTTTTGGTCATTTGCTTCTTTAAATCAATGTCTCGTTATTTATCAAAATATATTTAATAACCTTATTTTTTTATCACAACGTTTTATGACTCAGTTAATATTATATTTTATTACTTTGTAAAATATATATGTTCATTTAGAAATATAAATTTATACATATAGTATATATTTGAAATATTTATCTAATAATATAATATTTAGTTTTTCAAACTAATTATATTTCAAAGTAAAATTTAAGATCGTTTACATAATAGGAATTACTATATCATATAACGTTTTTTTTTTCATTTTAAAACTTAACTAAGTATAGTTTATTTATGTATTAGCGTTTTTTAACTTCTTAACGTACTAATTGACATATCAAAATATCAATCGAATCAATAAGCAAGTGCTACAAATTGAAATCAAATATATCTAATATACATAAACACATTTTAAATACATGTTGTAAGTTATCTATATATTTAACAACTAATATTCCGACTCACGTTAGTTAATCAAGGACATTTTAAATAATCAAGTCCTATTATATCGAAAAACCATTTCGTTTAAGAAAGTAAAATCATGTATGAATCATAACAGGTTTTAAGTTTTCAACCTACAGTTTATTCATGAATCGTAGGGTTAAGTCTAAAGAGTAATCAAACGTATGAAATCATCCTAATGTAATATGTCAAATGGGTTTATCTACTCAACGAACCTTATCCTAATTATTTCTTCTACACGACCAAATATTATGAAAGCTAAATTATTAACCTATCAAAAGACACGAGGAAATATAGTGTAAAGCATCCATTAAAAGTTAATCAAGAATCTCCAGTAACTTTTGTCTAACTCTCGATAATTGACACATTTGTTTTTACTTGTAAATCACTTTACCATTTATACCGAATACCGTTAAAAGGAACGATTTCTCAAATCAACGTGGACCTCACAACAGAGACCTATAACATTATCATAATCCTTAAGGGACTTGATAATTATCTTTTAATTTTCGTCGATAAACATATATTGAAACTAATACGTTTATGTAAAGCATTATTCATCAGATACTTTGTTAACATTCTCAAGTCATATAATTGATTTCATAACTTATTTTCATATCAGCCAAACCGTTAAATGTTTTATTAATATTTCTAAATTTAATAATCACACATATGTATATATTCATACATATCTATTTACAAATAGTTGTTCGTGAATCATCGAGAGTAGTCGAAGGGTAAATGAATACATGAATATAGTTCAAAGTTTTTGAGATTTCAATATTACAGACTTTGCTTATCGTGTCGGAAACATATAAATATCAAGTTTAAATTTGGTCGAAAATTTCCGGGTTGTCACATCCTTCCATCATCCGCGCACAACAAACGGGTTGCCCTGGCATATGGCCATGGCATACGGCCTACCATACGGCCTGCCAGTCGTATGCCAGGAAAATTTTGCCTATTTAAGGAGCTTTTTGCATTCATTTTTACACACACTTAAATCGTACTTCAATTTAGATTTTCAAGCTTTTTAGAGTGTTTTTAGTAGTAGCTAGCTTAGCTATTATTTTCCGGATGATATCCCGGCGAGTCCCTGCGATCTCGGGCAGATTTCTTCAGCCTTTTCAGGTTTTTATCCGAAACGCCTGCCTTATTAATTAAACATGTATTGTTATCATTTATGTTTAAAAATGTGTTCTGATATTACCATGTTAGCTTAATTAATCTGTATGTTTCCATGATAGAATTTGAGTTAGCCTAGTTATGTTAAATTAGTACGGTTACTATTGTTATACTGAACTTGTGATTCCGATAGATTTGTATGCTAGTATCTTAAGGATCGACCAACCCAAGTTTTGATCAGGACTTGTCCACATATATGAACTTAGCTACTTCATAGGATTAAGACCACTAGTTATACTGTATCTAAAGATTCTATGAACTCGGTATGGTCGGAGTTCCCGAGAGGCATTTAATGCGCTTTTAGGACACGAAACTTAGGAATTGAGACATGAATGACCTAGAATTCCTATTGATTATTCTAAAGAGACCTCTTAGGAGCTGTTAAGATCTAGTTAGTGCCTTAACTGTGTGATCTAAACCTATTGCATGTTCTTTTTTGATTGTTGCCCTAGGATTAACTCATATCAACTGTTTAGGTATCTATTAGGTTTCTATCTGCTTTACTTTCAGTATATCAATTGTAATGTTGTATAATGCTTAGATTGGTATGATCTCATTAGTATGATGAAATGGTTATTAGTTTATATTAATGTTTTGTCAACTTAACCCGACAGACTCCTTCCGTTTATGATCAGTGTTCAATCAACACGACACGTTGTTATTCAGTTATCCAAACTGATAATGAGGGTTAGGATTAGAACTCAACTCACTAATAAACCTAGTGCTTTATTGAGGATAACCTCCAAGGTATAGTTACCTTTCAATTATACAACCAAATGACATACTTTTCACTACTCAATGAGAACTCCGAGAGTCTAGAGATAAGTAGGTCTCTGTAATTAGCTCATCCAACCAGATCGACACTATTCTAAGCATAGCTTTAACATAAACATAATTACCTTTCCCTAGCCCAAACTAAAAACTTGGTCAACATTTCCCTGATCTGCATACTCCGGATATCCTTCAATCATCTTTACTTTTCCCCGATTAGGACTATTAGCTTAAACCAACTACTATCCTTTATCTAGATAATTTAACCAAAGACAATTATCCACTTGATCTTCAATTCGTTAAACCATTCAAAAACACGACCCCTAGCTTAACTTACATCTTATACAATAGAAAGTTAAAAGTAAATTTAGGCCTCGCAGAATATAAATAATAAACAATTATTCTCTCTCTAGATAGTTGGCTCTGATATCTTGCGACCTAACGACACCGCATAAATAAAACCGTCCATTTTATACATATCAGGATCTAAGTCCAAGAAGTTCAGTGGGTTTAGATCAAAGGGTAAAAGTAATCATATTGGTTCTGGGTCTAGATCTGGTCAATGGGATTTGTGTCGTAACTGTAAATCTTCACATAATGGTCAGTATACTGATGATACGAGGCGGTGTTTGAGGTGTGGTGCTGTTGGTCATGAGTCTCAGATGTGTACTTTTCTAAATAGTGTGTGCTGGAGTTATCATCAGCAAGGGTATCGTGCAGCTAGTTGTCCTTCTAAAAGTGGTAGTTCCGGGGAAGGGTCAGGTGCGCGTTCGGCGTCAGTCGTAGGGTCTACTGCCTCGAGTGGGCAGAAGAGGAAGAACCCTCCAACGGCAGGGGCTAAAGCATTTCAGATCTCAGTTGAGACAGCTACAGCAACTAACGATGTGATTACTGATATGTTTTTAATAAACTCTATACCTGCTAGAGTATTGTTTGATTGTGGTGAAAATAGGTATTTTATGCTCTTAGACTTTTATGCTAAATTGAACTTTCCTGCAATTCCCTTAAACAGATTCGACGTCTATTCTCTGGGTACACTGGTCTGAAGCAGCGTACTGTCGGACTTGAATACTTGCCTGAAAGGAAACTGGAACCGGGAGACCTTGTTGCGGCTGAGAGATAACTCTAATCATATAAGAATGCTTATATGACTTTTTGGTGTCTTTTTTAATACAAATCCTATAGGCCTTTATTTATAGTGGAAATCAAAGCGTTAGGTTTGCTCCCACTTCCGATGTGGGATAATTGCCAAACCTTCTAGATCTAGCATCAAACAGTCTACTTTGATATTCGATATCTTATTCACCTTTAATCCGTTTTGGACACACATTAGTTCATTGTAAAGCCCTCGTCAAGGACTACAAACCCCACTAAATGTTTATTAATACATATCAATTCATCATGTATTAATTAGTGTCCAAAGTTGGTGAAAACACACTTGTTTTTTGTTTTTACCAATTTTTCCAACAATCCCCCACATGAATGGAGATCGATCTCAGAAACAACAATATTCCGTTTAAGTTTTAGCGGTTGAATCTTGCATACAATGAGTATGATGGCCCCGTCAATACACTTAACGGCTCCGTCACTTGGTCTCACATCTTGATCGAACTTTAAATGAATTTAATAAACAACATTGCATTCTTTTATTCAAAAAGTTTCCCAAAAAAGGAAATTTACCAAAATATGTAGTTTAAACAAACCCAACATATTAAATATCCAAAGTTGACATAAAACATAGCCAACCAAATACCCACAAGTTTAAATATCCAAAAAGAGAATGCAAGTTTAATGTTTCATAAATTGTTTAATAAAATCTGCCCAAATGCATGCAGACACTTCTAACACAGCGGAAGCACCAAACAAATCAAGTACCTGTGAAAACATGCGAGTAAACTGTCAACAAAAATGTTGAGTGAATTATAGGTTTAAATAAACGAATAAACTTTAGACCACAAGATTTAAAATGTTAGAAAACATAAAACATTATTCCATTATCTATGAGCCACCTGGTAACCACTTAACCATTTACTTACCCTTGCCAAACACAATATATATACACTGAACTGGTTTATCTTCAAATAAATACGAAGTACTTATACATATGGATTATAAATTGCTAGCACGACTAGCTCAAAATGGGGCTGTCAAGCCCGATAGATCCATCATAGGATTTGCGTTCACCAGTCAGTGATTACAGTTACCAGACTAGGGAATATTTTCGTTCAGCTCATAATGAATAATTTAAATTTAGTTGCCACTTGTGTCTAAACGTAAAACAAAATGCATGTAATCACATCCCAAAAATACTTTAAATAGTATGAAAAGCGGGACTATAGCTCACCTTAAAGCAAATGAAGTAACCACACAAAAAGCGAACAGCAAACGAAGTAAAGTGATCAAGTATGATCACAACGCCGACCTATAAATAAAGCAGGTCGATATAAATAACTAACTTAGGTCAAGTCTTAGTATGATAGATGTAGTACTTTTTGCAAGTAAACATAGAACAACACTCAACATGCTTCGGTTTGATCAGAACAGCGTAAGGACACGTATTTTCAATTTTTAGCATGTTTCCATTTTTGAAAAGTTTCTATTTTAGGAAAGTTTCTATTTTAGGAAAGTTTCTATTTTAGGAAAGTTTCTATTTTAGGAAAGTTTCTATTTTTGGAAAGTTTATAACTTAGGAAAGTTTCCTTAATTAGAAAGTCAACAAAAGTCAACTGAAAGTCAAAGTCAACTGAAAGTCAACTCAAAAGTCAACCTTGGTCAAACATAGTCAACATTGAATTTTAAAGTGTAAATTATATTAATAATATAAGTTATAATTTTATTTAAAGTATATATGTATAATTATGTCATATCATAAGTTTAATTAAATTAAAATGAATTAATAAAGTTAACATAAGTTTAAATGATATAATTAATATAGCATATGTATTTAATTAAATAATTAAATATTAGTCATAATATAAGTATTATTAATTAATAATAAATTTTAATCATATCATAAGTATTATTAATTAATAATGAATTTGAAACAACCAAACCCGTATTTAAACCGGCCTGTAAAAAAATTTTTTGTTAATACATTAATATTTAGGTCCCAATTATGTTTCCGAATACATCTTTAACACAAATAATAAGTTCAATAAACTTTTAAAACATTTAATACATAGTTTAAATATTCGAAAGGGTGAACACGACCCGACTATTTTAATTTCCAACAAAACCGAGCATGGTGATTGGGACTATGCTACCCAATCCTAATCGAGTCCAAGAACAAGATCTTCTAGAGCAACCTACCCAAGATCTCTAATCCCCATGCTTACCCGAGCCGCCAATCATGCGAACCTATAAAAATAGCAACAACGAGAGGGTAAGCTAATGCTTAGTGAATGTAAAGATACTATACACATACATATGCATAAAATGGCTACGCATCACCAACCATCAAGATAAACACATACCGGCTCCGCAGGGTAAACAAACTACAAAAGAGCACATACACAAAGTAGCTACACACTACGTAATCACCAAGCTAACGCCACAAGATGCTACACCACAACGATAAGTATATACGCGTATACAATAAATATAATCAACAACAACAAATAAGGTTAACCCCTTAACCCAAACCACATGAAGGTTGGCCAAACTACCCAGACCTTAGTGAATTCGCACTACCCGAGATTCACCTCCTTCACCACTTCAACAACCGAGGTTGGCCGAACTACCCGAGTCTTAGTGAATTCGCACAACCCGAAATTCAGCACCTCGTCACCAAGATGACTGAACTACCCGAGTCATCATGAATCCGTGCTAACCGAGATTCATTTCCTCAACAACAAATGCTAGCAACCCATCGCCAAAAGGGTTAACCAAAACGCTAGCCAAATCACCACACCAAGGGTAAAATTCAAAACGCATACATGGACCCGAAGCACAAGAGAAGTCCATTCGCCCACACCAACATAGAGTAAACCCAAGCAAGGGTCACTCTACACACACGCACCCATTTTACACATACACATGTGCATAGTAAATTTACACTCACCTTAAACGCCTCGATGAAGTGCAATCCAATCCCGCAACTCGCCAATGGAACGTACCTATTCCATTTATCACATAAACAAATGAACACAATTAGGGTGAATTTACAAATCAACCCAAATTGACACTTAGTGCAAATTTTGACCCAAATGCTCTTTCAAGCACAAACCGCACCCAAACTAACCAATAATCACTAACACAAGTGAGAATGGTCCTAATACGCCAAATAAACCCAATCATAAGTGTTAAACACCAAACTTGCCCAAATTGACACATAAACTCTAATTTTGACCCATTTCAAAATTAGTCAACCCAAATACACCCAAATGGTCTCCAATACTTCCATAATCACTAACACTAGTGATTATACACCATTTATAATCCTTAAACATGGTTAAATCATTAACCAACCCAAAACCCGCCAAGTATCAACAATAACAATTTCCATAAACCCTCTTCATCATCTAAATGGGTTTTACAACTAACAATCTCAAAACCCTAACATTGAATCTCAAAACCCTAACATTGAATCTCAAATCAAACAATGAAACTCGGAGTTAGAACTTTCCAATAGCACCAAAATGATGCCGTTGACGAGTAGAACAACCTTAATACTTGAGGTTTGACCCGAAACACCCTTCTTCTTCTCCAAATGGAGCTCTCTCTATCTCTCTCTAAACTTTCGCCTCTCTCTCTGTAGGGTTAGAAGGTGAGAGTGTTGATGTGTGAAAATGAAGATGAGATAATGTTTGGAACTGATTTGGGGTATAAAACCCATCCACCATGCGAAATTACCAAAACATCCCCAAAAATACCCTTAAAAACGGGTCAATATAGTCAGTTATGCGATACTGTCGCGTTTCGCGACCACCTGTCGCGTTACGCGACAACCCAAACGCGATACTTCCCTCTGGAACGCGACCAATTGATCAGGTCTCACAAAATTTAGTCGTCGCGTATTGTTCTTGTCTATCTCGATACGCGACATCTCCAAACGTGATAAACCCTGTTGATATGCGATAAATCACCTGATGCACCCCAAATCTACTTTTAAGAATATCTAATGTCAAATGTGGTCAAATAAATACGTCCGAAAGGTCATATACCCATTCTTGGACTCCGTAGGATGCCACAAGCGTCATTTTTAGAAAAACGGGGTGTTACAGAATTATTAATTATATCATAAGTTTCTAATTATAATTATTAAATCATAAGTATTTAATAATTAAATTATAATTAAGTAATAACTAAGCCTTATAATAATTAAATAATCAATTAATCTTTATTATAAGTCTTAATATAATAATCTCATAACATAAGTTTAATACTTATCATAAGTATTTTTCATTAATAATAAAAGTATTATTAATCATAAGTTTAATTAAAGTTTCATTAATCAAAATGTAATTAATAAATGATATAATAAATATATATATCATAAGTCTTAAATTAGAATAATTACTTTAAATTATTATTTATGTCATAAGTCTTATTTCATAACCATAAGTTTTAATTAAAAGTTCATCGGGTCATAACTTGAGCCTCGGGTATCGGTTTTCGGCGAGTCTTATATATATCTTCGCCTAACCAAATCACCCGACACATTAGTACACTCAAGAACACCCCAAGAACAGCCACCAAGTCATGGCCAACAGCCACCATTCAACTTGGAGCTTTAATCCATTTAAAAACATGTTTTAGTCATAACGGGTGATCTGTGGCTCGGATTTCGATGACTCGAACATGAAAGTTCATCTAATCATCAATCCTAGCATAATAGTACACCCTAGAGACTCAAAAAGTGGTCACAATGTCGGACCAAATCTGAACACATTCATTTTTATGTTTTAATTCCATTAAAAACAATTTTAATCATATCTTAAGCTCCGGGAATCGAAATAACATGAATCCGGAGTCTAAAATCAATGTATTGATGAGAGGAACACATCTAGACACTTTAATTTTACAAAAGCATCAGTTAAGTTTAGAGAAATGCTCAAATACACCGCGGTCCAAAATTAATCAAACCGAAATCATGAATTAACGAGTGATTCTACGCATACAATCAATAATCCAACAAAATACAAGCACTATACTATCATAATAACATATAAAAATAGAAAAATTAAAGAAAAATCAAAAATCTAGGGTTAGGGTTTATACCCTAATCGAGAAATAAAAGATATGTGCGTGTAGAGGATGAAGAGAGCAACGCGATGATGATTAAAGTCCTATGATCCAAGCAAGAAAACAATTGATGGTGATGATGTTATGGTTAGTGGTAGGCGACAGCCTAGAGAGGAGAAAGAGGAGAGAGCAAAATTTAGAATTATGTTTGTAGTGTAATGAGTTGTAAGTGAAAAATGAAAACTAGAAAGTGAAAAACAAAAGGGGTATCCCCTCCCCATTTGGTTTGGCCGATTGGTGGGGTATGGGGTGGGCCCCATGGCCCAATTTTGCTTAATGTACAATTGCTTATGGCTCGAATGCCCGATCGAAACCCGAAACGCGAAAACGCTATTACGCGATTAATAATTCAGAGAGATAACAAATACGCGATGAATAAAATATATAAACACTATATATAATCATATGACCTTAAAATATCATATTTAAAATAATTTGGATTTAAAAATCCCAAAAGCTTGACCGTTGGTTTGAAAACCGTAAAGATTCACCGGATAGAAATCCACGATTCGTTTAAACGTACAAATTTAAAATATGAATACAAATATTCGCATAACACATAATAATTAATATATTATTACTAAAACAATAATATAGGTCATAGAAATGACGTGGCACGAATAATAATTAACGGACGTTAAATAATAAACGGTAAAAGATAACGGAAAAAGTAGGATCGTGACAGTACCTTCCCGTTACGGAAATTTCGTCCCGAAATTTAAGCAGGTGCAGGGGTTGACTCGACATCTGGAACAAATGCGGTTACTTCTGCCTCATCTGATCTTCCCGCTCCCAAGTGAACTCGGGACCGCTTCTGGTTTTCCATCTCACTTGAACGATATGAATTCTACTTTGCTTGAGAGTCTTAACCTCTCTATCCATAAATTCGATAGGTTCCTCAATAAAATTGAGTTGTTTATCAACATGAAGTTCATCAAGAGGAATGGTTTCATCGGCCTCGGCCAAACACTTCTTTAAATTCGATACATGAAAAACATCATTAACAGCACTGAGTTCTTGTAGCAATTTCAAACGGTAAGCTACGGGTCCAACTCTCTCTCTGTAATCTCGAACGGTCCAACAAAACAAGGATTCAACTTTCCCCTTTTACCAAAACGTACCACACCTTTCCAAGGTGATACCTTCAACATAACACGGTCACCAACTTCAAATATTATATCTTTCCTTCTCTTATCAGCATAACTCTTTTGCCAACTTCTGGCGGTTCTCAATCTTTCTTTGATCTGTACGATCTTCTCGGTAGTCTCACGAATAATTTCTGGGCCTGTGAGTTGAGCATCCCAAGCCTCATTCCAACAGATGGGAGACCTACACTTTCTACCATAAAGAGCTTTAAACGGTGCGGCTTTAATACTTGCATGATAGCTGTTATTATAAGAAAATTCAGCCAACGGTAAATATCTATCCCACCCATTACCAAAATCAATAACACACGCTTGCAACATGTCTTCTAACATTTGAATGGTCCTTTCACTCTGACCATCCGTCTGCGGATGATAAGCGGTGCTCATATCCAACTTAGTTCCCAAAGCTTCATGTAAGGATTGCCAAAACCTCGATATAAATTGACTGTCTCGGTCTGAAATAATAGATATAGGAACACCATGTCTAGAAACAATCTCCTTCAAATACAAACGAGTAAGCTTCTCTATCGAATCCATTTCCTCAATCGGCAAGAAATTAGCTGACTTTGTGAGTCGTTCAACAATTACCCAAATGGTATCATAACCACCCACTACTCTCGGTAACTTAGTAATAAAATCCATCGTAATACCTTCCCACTTCCACTCGGGAATCTCCGGTTGCACCAAAAGTCCAGACGGTTTCTGATGTTCAGCTTTTACCTTAGCACATGTCAAACACTTAGCCACATAAGTAGCCACATCAGTTTTCAAATTAGGCCACCAATATAGCTCCTTAAGATCATGATACATCTTTCCTGAACCAGGATGAATAGAGTACCTAGACTTATGAGCCTCATCTAAAATAAGTTGTCGCAAATCACCAAACTTCAGAACCTAAACAAATCCCGCAAAATATCTAGTACCATCTGCTCGTACCTCAAACTTCTTACTCATGCCTCTGACTTTCTCGTTCACAAGATTCTCCTCCTTCAAGGCTTCTTGTTGTGCCTTAAGAATCTGCCTTGCGAGGTTTGTTCGAATGGTCATATTCAAAGCTCTAAACATGCAAGGTTCAGCCCTCTTTTTACGACTTAAAGCATCGGTCACAACATTGGCCTTTCCCGGATGATATAAAAGTTCACAATCACAATCATTCAATGTCTCAACCCATCTTCGCTGCCACATATTCAACTGTTTCTGATCAAGGATATGTTGAAGACTTTTGTGATTAGTGTACACTGTACTTTTGACCCCATAAAGATAATGTCTCCAAATCTTAAGTGCAAATACAACAGATCCCAACTCTAAATCATGGGTTGTGTAATTCTGCTCGTGAATCTTCAACTGGCGTGACGCGTAAGCAATAACTTTCTTTCATTGCATGAAAACGCAACCAAAGCCCTGACGCGATGCATCACAATAGACTACAAAATCATCATTACCCTCAGGCAGTGACAATATCAGAGCAGTAGTCAACTTCTTCTTCAGAGTTTGAAAAGCAGTCTCTTGTTCATCCTTCCACTCGTACTTCTTCCCCTTGTGCGTTAAAGCAGTCAGAGGTTTCGCTATACGAGAGAAATCTTGAATGAACCTTCTATAATAACCTGCCAACCCTAGAAACTGACGAATCTGAGTAGGAGTCTTCGGAATTTCCCACTTCTCAATTGCCTCAATCTTGGCAGGATCAACTTGTATTCCCTGTTTACTAACAACATGTCCAAGGAATTGAACTTCTCTTAACCAGAAATCACACTTAAAGAACTGATATCGGTCAAATAGTCACATTTTTATCCCCAATATTAAGCCCTAGAACAATAAAGATTTAAACTTTGTCGGCAAAATTATCGCTTTTTCGGTTGATTTTGTAGATTAAGTGATTACGAAGGCGATGCGAAAAGAATTAAGTAAAACAGAGCTAAAACGAAGATCCTAGAGAAAAAATGGTGAAAGACAAGAAATCAAGTTACGATCCAGTGAAATCAAGCTGACCACGCCAGCAAACGGCCTGCCAGTATGGCAAACGGCCTGCCAAACGGTCAGAGCAAATGGGCTCGATAAACGGATTGCCTTAGCAAACGACCTTTAAAAACGGCCTGCCAAACGGCCTGCCAGCCGTTTGCAGGCAAAAATCAAGTCTATTTAAAGGGCTCTCTCCATCCATTCCAACACACACTCAATTTGTAATTCATTTCATATTTTCAAGCTTTTAGTTAGTCTTTAGTAGTAGTTAGCTTAGCTTTTATTTTCCGGAGGATATCCCGGCGAGTCCCTGTGATCTCGGGCAGATTTCTTCGGCCTTTTCAGGTTTTTATCCGAAACGCTTGTCTTTTGATTTAAACATTTGTTCTTAATTTTTATGTTTAATAATACGTTCCGATATTACCATGATAGCATAATTAATCTGTATGTTGCCATGATAGAAGTTTGGGTTAGCGTAATTATGTTAATTTAGTACGATTACTGTTATATTACTGAACTAGGAAGTCTGATAGATTTGTATGCTAGCATCTTAGGGATTGACCAACCTAGGTTATGATCAGGACTTGTCCACCTATATGAAATTAGCTACTTCATAGGATTAAGACCCCTGGTTATACTGTATCTGAAGATTTTATGAACTCGGTATGGTCGGAGTTCCCGAGAGGCATTTAATGCGCTTTTAGGACACGGAACTTAGGAATTGAGACATGAATGACCTAGTATGCCTATTGACTGTTCCGAAGATACCTCTTAGAATATGTTAAGATCTTGTTAGTGCCATCACTGTGTGACCCAAGCCTATTGCATGTTCTTGTTTGATTGTTGCCTTAGGTCTTAGTCATATCAACTTTTTAGGTATTCATTAGGTTTCTATCTGCTTTACTATCAGTATATTGACTGTGATGCTGTATAATCTTTAAATTGATATGATCTCATTAGTATGATAGAATGGTTGTTAGTTTTCATTTAAGGTTTTGCCAACTTAAACCGACGGATTCCTTCCGTTTGTGATCAGTGTTCAATCAACACGGCAAGTTGTTATTCAGTTACCTAAACTGATAACGAGGGTTAGGATTAGAGCTTAACTCACTAATAAACCTAGTACTTTACTGAGGATAACCTCCGAGGTATTGCTACCTTTCAATTATACGAAAAAGTGACATACTTTTCACTGCTCAAAGAGAACTTCGAGAGTTCAGAGATAAGTAGATCTGTGTAATTGGCTCATCCAACCAGATCTACATCATTCCAAGCATAGTCTTGACATAAGCATAATTACCTTCCCCTAATCCAATACTAATATCTTGGTCAACATTTCCCTGATCTGCATACTCCGGATATCCTTCCACTTTATTTACTTTTCCGCACTTAGGACTTTTAGCTAAAATCAACTACTATCTTTTATCCAGGTAATTTAACTAAAAGACAATTATTCACTTGATCTTCAAATCGTTAGTGAGAAAAAAAATACGACACTAGGTTAACTTACACCTTCTACACCTTAGAAAGTAAAAGTAAAATTAGGGCCCGCAAAATATAAATAAACGAAGACACTGTGTGCTACCGAATCGGACATCCTGCGACCTAACGACACCGCACAAATAAAACCGTCCGTTAGTAGCATATCACTGCTTTTCTTGGCGCCGCTGCCGGGGAATCGAATATTTTGATCGAGAAAGATTTTAAAAAAATAAAGTATTGTTTGGTGGTGTCTAAGAAAGACAATTATACACGGACTTTGTTGTTGAATTTTTCGAACAGTCTCCAATTATATTGGAACCAAAAGGATCCTGCCTCTCCGTAGTCGGCCTGGCCACCTTGATACAAGTAATCTGTGAGAAGTCCTATCAGTTAAAATATCCGATCTGGTTAGCGACCGAATTTTAAGAATAATTGTTTTTATTAAATTATCGATCCTTTTAGTAAATCAATATTTTCTAAAAGTTACTTTTAAGTTCTTTTTAAACAGAAAATCTAAAAAAATGGAACAACAAGGCACCCTTGCTTCTATGCATAAGTCATTCTTAGAGGAAAGAGGAGGACCAATCACCTTAGGATCCGAAGGAATTCCTGAAATCAGTTCACACATGATTAAACTAGTCAGTACGATCTGTAAATTTCAAGGATTACCAACTGACGATCCAAACTTTCATTTAAACAAATTTATCAGTCTGGTTGACTCTTTTAAGAAGGAAGAAAACGAGAATAACATTTTAAAACTTCATCTTTTTCAATATTCACTTTCTGCACAAGCTTTAGCATGGTTTGACAAACTTAACCCGAATTCATTCCATACATGGGAGGATTTAGCCACTAAATTTCTAAACAAATTTTATCCACCCTCCCTGCAAACCTGTTTAAGAAATGACATCACAAACTTTTCTCAAAAAGAAAACGAGTCATTTTGTCTAGCATGGAATAGAATAAAGATGATGCTTAAAAGATGTCCGAATCATTCGTTAAGCCGTGCAGACATAATCTGTACACTTTACAATGGTTTGACCAAGGATGATAAGTCTCTCCTAGACATGGCCTCGCAAGGCAATTTCATGTCCCAAACAGCAGACGAAGCATGGAATCTCTTGGACACAATAGATGCACAACAGGAAGATTGGAATAATGAAGCTGCTGAGAAGGATGACGTCTTCACTCATACGGTAAAAATGCTGGAAACCAGGTTACAAGATCTCACATTCACTCTTCAAAATTTATCAATTCCTAGAAACTTCGATGCTACTAGAACCAATCTAAGGTATCCTTACCCTAGATGGGCGCATAAATAGCAAAATAGCTCGGATCATAATATAATCTTCCCGTTCCACAAACCTACTCTCCACTCTAGGGAAATTTTATTTGAATTTATGAAAAATCAATACACAATAAACCTTCAAATCATAGAATGTCAAAATAAGTTCGACACTTTGATAAAGACTTTTGAAGAATTAATCACTAATTTTCAGCTTACGCTTAAACGATTAACCACTAAAGTTGAATAGAGTGCAGTGATTTTGATGCCCTAGTAATCACTAGAGGAGGGAAGGAAACAACTGTCAATATACCCATACAAGATTTTTCCGATAAGGAACCTGTGCCAATTGACCCAGTTGTCAACCCACCAGAAACTATCTCTCCTAAGGCCCCGGAAATTATTCCGCGCACCCGCATACCTTTCCAAGGTAGGCTTAGGAAGGAAAAACAAGAAGCGCAATTCGCTAAGTATTGGGATATTATAAAGAATTTGCATTTGAATGTACGACTAGTAGATGCTTTAGTAGAAATGCCAAACTGCACTAAATTTTTCAAAGAACTGCTTTCAAACAAAGAAAGATTAAGAGAGATAGTTAGCTTGCGCTTAAGTGAAGAATGCTCGTTAGTGTTACAACATGGAATTCCCCCTAAGTTAGGAGATACAGGAAGATTGACGGTACCTTGCTATCTGCAAGATGTCCAAATTAGCAATGCGTTAGCAGACTTAGGAGTTAGTGTGAACCTAATGCCCTATTCATTATTCAAAAAGCTAGGATTAAATGACTTAAGGCCTACCAGAATGACTATCCAACTCGCGAACAGATCAGTTAAGATTCCTTGGAGAATAGCTGAGGATGTCCTAGTTAGAGTGGATAAGTTCGCGTTTCCCGTTGATTTCGTCATTATGGATATTGAGGAAGACACGAAAGTCCCACTCATTCTTGGCAGACCATTCCTAAATACTGCCAAGGCTGTAATTGACGTTCAAGAGAAATCATTGAAGTTAAGGGTTGGAGGAGAAGAAATCACATTCAATGTTGATCGCCTCATGAACCATCCTAAGGAAGAAGATGTGAATCTCTCTGATTCTTTTCAAGAACTCCTCAACGAATACCTGGAAAAGACTATGGCTATATGTAGTCAAGATCAAATTTCTAAGGATCTGTTCCTTACACCTCCTGAAGGAAATCTCGACAACCATTCAGCCATAAACCTTAGTCAACACATATCTCCCCTCTCTGAAAGTAACTTTCTTGGCAAGACTATTCAAATAGCACCACTAGGACAAGGCATTCCTTTACCTCTACTAAGGAGAAGACCGAATGAAGAAACAGATTTCATTCCAGTACATCAGGAACCCCAGTTAAAGGAGGACTGTGAGGAGTTTCCCGAACCTACCTTCGAAACTAAAGAAGACGTTTCTGAAGAGGAAGCATTAAGAAGGACAATTTCCAGAAATGAAGAACAGATAGAATCAGTAACCACTACTGAAGAATCAGAATTCCAAGAGAAGTATGACTCGTTAGACTGAAAGGAAATAGCTAGGATGAAGCCATCAATCGAGGAACCTCTGGAATTGGAATTAAAGAAGTTACCCGACAATCTGGAGTATGCATTCTTATAAGGAGAATCGAAACTCCCTGTAATCATCTCAAAAGACCTCACGCCACAAGAGAAGGCAAAATTGATTCAAGTTTTGAAATCACATAAGAAGGAAATTGCTTGGAAGATCTCCGACATCAAAGAAATCAGCCCCAACTATTGCACCCACAAGATCTTCATGGAAGATGATTTCAAACCTTCAGTTCAGACGCATAGAAGGGTCAACCCTATGATTCAAGAAGTTGTCAATCAAACTTCTGGATGCCGATCTGATCTATCCCATCTATGATTCACCATGGGTTAGTCCTGTTCAAGTGGTACCCAAAAAGGGAGGGACATGTAGTGACCCGAACTTTTCCATGTTTATTTATATATTAAATGAAATTGTTATTTACATGATTAAGTGTTTCCAACATGTTAAGCAATCAAACTTGTTAAGACTTGATTAATTGAAATAGGTTTCATATAGACAATTGACCACCCAAGTTGACCGGTGATTCACGAACGTTAAAACTTGTAAAAACTATACGATGACATATATATGGTTATATATATAGTTAACATGATTTTATTATAAGTATGTATCTCATTAGGTATTTTAACAATGAGTTATATACATAAAAATGAGACTATTAATTTAAGAAACTCGAAAACGATATATATAACGATTATCGTTATAACAACGTCTTACTAGGTACATATTGTCATAACCCGTCCTTAACCATAAGAACAAGTTAGATAACGTATGATTTCATTGCGAGGTATTGACCTCTATATGCGACATTTTTAAAAGAACAACTGCATTTATTTTACATTACAAACCATAACTCTTATGATAACACAAGCTTTAGACAATATAAAGATGATTATCGTTTAGCGATAATCTTAGACTTACAAACTTTACATGTGATGATAACAATACGATTTCTAGCATATTTTACATTACAATTCCTCGGATATGCAGTTTTATTTTTGACACAAATATGCATACTCAAGATCTTGCTTAAGTTCAACATGTTGCAGCGGAAGCTTTTAGTTATCACCTGAGAATAGACATGTTTAAAACGTCAACATAAAGTTGGTGAGATATAGGTTTAATGCCGGCAGCAATATATATATATATATAGACCACAAGATTTCATATATAAACATTTTAATAAAAATATTCTAAGTGGTTGAGCACTTGGTAACCATACTTAACATTTAATCACGTCGCATATTCCCTTTATTATGAAATCTTACTACACCGTACCAAGTGTAGTCACAAAACAAAGTACTGTGCAACCGTTGAATACTGGTCGTCCAGTCCGGTTGGGGTTGTCAGGCCCGATAGATCTATCAACAGGATTCGCGTTTACAATACCGCTGTAAATAACAGTTACCAAGCTACAGGGAAGTATGCCAGTGGTACAACTCAACGTAGAATATATTTTTCAGTTACTTGTGTCCATAACGTAAAACATAAAATACATGTATTCTCATCCCGAAATACTTAGAGTTTAAAAGTGGGACTATATACTCACTTTTGCCTTGAAGATATATATTTTGACTTGGTCTCCGGTTGATATCACGAACCTATCCATATATAGTTTATCAATATATTTCTATTTTAAACAATCGTCACATATATATACTTTTTATACTTTTAATAGTTTTAATAATTTCTTAGTCTGTAGTTAGCAGTCCGATGTTAGTAATTCAATTTTAATGGTTCATTTTTAGGTGTTTAATAAACCCCCAATGAAATAAATAAAAACCCCCATCGTATATGTATTGGTCGAGATTAATCTTGACCCACGGTACCGGTGTTGTCAAATGACGTGTTGCGTACATAAAGTACCGGTGTTGTCAAATGACGTGTTGCGTACAATCATGGGATCTTATGATTAATCTTCTCGTATTGTTTACGGGTGGTCCTGAAATATATAAAATTAAATTATGAGTACATATATATAAAATATCATGTTATTTTAAAAAGATGTGATTTATTTAATTTTTCTCCAATTATTTTCGTGGCTAAACTAGACTTGGATATCCGATTTTGTTTTGGTCATAGTTTCTTCGTTACAACTCCGTTTTCGTTGGTTCAACTTGCCACTTCCTTGGATCGAGTCCTTCTTTAAGAATATGAACTGTAAATACCTTAGTTTGTATTCGAAATCACAGGTCATAGGTCAAACTTTGGTGAAACTTATGAAGTTAATCATTTTCCATCATGTAAACAACCTTAAATGATTATTTTTCTAAAAATACTTATACTTTGAGTTAAATCATGAAATTTTTATGTGTTAACATATTTATAAGAAATATCATTTTTCCAGAACATGAACTTCTAATTCAAAGTTCAAGATGGTTTTTAATTATCCAACCCAAAACAGCCCCTGGTTACACTCCGACACCGTAGATTCAGTTTTAAGGTGTTCTTTGTAAAAACAAGTTGTATCTTGTTAAGTTAGCATATCATTATGATATATTACAGGTCTTGAAGTGTTTTAAAAGTTAAGTTAGAAGGATCTATTTAGTTTGCAAACAAGTTTGAAAACATTCAAACTATGTTCTTGTTGTTAAAATTTTATACCATAAAATAAGATAGCTATATATATATGAATCGAATAAGGTTATGAACAAAGTTACTACCTCAAGTTACTTGGACAATATTACTGTAAAAGAGGAGTAAGAACCTAGAACCAAAAGAGTGATGGAATTGGATGAAAGATTGGAAGTAAACTTGTGTTCTTGAAAGGATTCTTGAAGTGTTCTTGTATGGTTTTTCTTATGATGATTAAGGGTTGTTTTTGAAGCTAAATGATGGGGAAAATGCTTGGAGATGATCAACTATGAAGTTAAGAGTATTTTGAGAGAGAAATGGGAGTGTAAGTATGAGAAAATGGGGTGAAGAAATGGTGTGCATGCATAAAAACGTTTTTAGGTTATAAAGGAAAAAAAAGATACCTAACTTTGTTTTCTTGCTAAATAATTCATGCTACTTGACAAATGGTTGGTTCCACATGTTTCTTAATCATTTAAGGCTGCTAAGGAGCAGATTTTTATTGGTATATACCAATAGTAAATACATCTAGAAGCTGCGTATGATACGGGTACATATACCCTAGATATACGTGTAGAAATCTTTGAGAAAACGGAACGAGGATTCAAATATAACTATCTTTTGTAAATATACTTATATTGTTTTATGTATGTAAGCCCTTTAAAAGTGATAAAATACATATCTATACGATGCATGTATAAGTATTATAGGTTATAAGTATTTATGTCGAAGAACGTTACGTATAGTTATCGTTTTGAAAACTTAAGTTAGTAGTTTCAAAATATACTTATAACTCATTGTTATTAGTACCCAATGAGATGTTAAACATCCTTAGATCATGTTAAATATATATAAATACATATATATACATAAACGTATAATTATCGTATGTTATATAGTTCGTGATATCATCGGTCAAATTGGACGGTCAAACGTTGTGTAAAACTCTTTTCAAAAACATAAATCTCAACAATTTAGATTGCTTATCATGTTGGTAAGGTTTAATTTATGTAAATATTAATCTTATAAGTATAAATTGATCGAAAAAGTCCGGGTCATTACAGTACATACCCGTTAAATAAATTTCGTCCCGAAATTTTAAAATCGTACCTATTTTGCGTCATCGGGAAACAAATGCGGGTGTTTTTGTTTCATTTGATCCTCTCGCTCCTAAGTAAACTCGGGACCTCTTCGTGCATTCCAACGAACTTTAACGATCGGTATGTTGCTCTGCTTGAGCCGTTTAACTTCACGATCCATGATCTCGATTGGTTTTTCTATGAATTGTAGTTTCTCGTCAACTTGAATTTCTTCAAGAGGAATGGTGAGGTCTTCCTTTGCAAGACACTTCTTAAGGTTCGAGACGTGAAATGTATTATGTACTCCGGCGAGTTGTTGCGGTAACTCGAGTCGATAAGCTACCGGTCCAATGCGTTCGATGATCTTGAACGGGCCTACATATCTTGGGTTCAGTTTACCTCTTTTACCGAAACGTATTACACCTTTCCAAGGTGACACCTTTAGCATAACCATGTCACCGATCTTAAACTCTAATGGTTTCCTTCGGACATCGGCGTAGCTCTTTTGGCGACTACGGGCTGTTTTCAATCTCTCCTTGATTTGTACTATCTTTTCAGTAGTTTCATGTATGATCTCGGGACCAGTTAATTGTCGATCTCCTACTTCATTCCAACAGATAGGAGATCTACACTTCCTTCCGTACAATGCTTCGAATGGCGCAGCTTTAATGCTCGCATGATAACTATTATTATACGAGAATTCTGCTAATGGTAAATATTTATCCCATCCGTTTCCAAAATCGATCACACATGCCCTGAGCATGTCTTCAAGAGTCTGAATTGTTCTTTCACTCTGCCCGTCGGTTTGCGGATGATATGCGGTGCTCATATCCAAACGAGTTCCTAGGGCCTCCTATAGTGATTGCCAGAACTTTGAGGTAAATCTACTATCACGATCAGATATAATGGAAATAGGTATTCCATGCCTTGAAACAATTTCCTTTATATACAATCGTAATTGTTTCTCCATTCTATCCGTTTCCTTTATAGGCAAGAAATGTGCAGACTTGGTGAGACGATCAACAATCACCCAAATGGTGTCGTATCCCCAGGCAGTCTTTGGTAACTTCGTGATGAAATCCATGGTAATACCGTCCCATTTCCATTCTGGAATTTCTGGTTGTTGAAGTAACCCTGACGGCTTCTGGTGTTCTGCTTTGACTTTGGAACAAGTTAAACATTCCCCAACATATGTTGCAACGTCTGTCTTCAAATTAGGCCACCAATAATGCGTCTTAAGATCTTGGTACATCTTTCCAACTCCAGGATGTATCGAATATCTTGTCTTATGTGCCTCGTTCAATATCAACTTCCTTAATCCACCCAACTTCGGTACCCAAATACGATTTGCAAAATATCGAATTCCATCTTCCCGCATAACGAGTTGCTTCTCATACTTCTTCATTATTTCATTTCCTATATTTTCTTTAGTAAGTGCTTCTCGTTGAACTTCTTTGATTTGTGAGTTGAGATTCATGCGAATTTTTATGTTCATTGCTCGTACTCGAATTGGTTCTCGTTCCTTTCTGCTTAGAGCGTCGGCCACCACGTTCGCTTTCCCGGGATGATAACGAATTTCACAATCATAGTCATTTATTAACTCAACCCACCTACGTTGCCTCATGTTCAGCTGTTTTTGATCGAAAATATGTTGAAGGCTTTTATGATCAGTAAACACAGTGCATTTAACCCCATACAAGTAGTGTCTCCATATCTTCAATGCAAACACGACTGCTCCCAGTTCTAGATCATGCGTCGTATAATTCCGCTCGTGAATCTTTAATTGTCGGGATGCGTATGCAATAACTTTCTCCCGTTGCATAAGAACGCAACCAAAACCTTGTCGCGAAGCGTCACAATATATTTCAAAATCATCGTTCCCTTCTGGTAACGATAAAATAGGCGCCGTAGTTAACTTCTTCTTCAGTAATTGAAATGCGTTCTCCTGCTCCGAGGTCCATTCGTATTTCTTCCCTTTTTGCGTTAATGCTGTCAACGGCTTAGCTATTCGGGAAAAATCTTGAATAAACCTTCTATAATAACCGGCTAAACCCAAAAATTGGCGTATCTGCATTGGTGTTTTAGGAGTCTCCCATTTTTCAATGGCTTCAATTTTTGCTGGATCAACCTGAATTCCTTTGCTACTAACAACGTGGCCAAGAAATTTCACTTCTTTCAACCAGAAAGCACACTTAGAAAATTTAGCGTATAGCTGTTCTTTTCTCAACAACTCTAATATCAACCTTAAATGCTGCTCATGCTCTTGCTCACTCTTGGAATAGATAAGAATGTCATCAATGAAAACGATAACAAACTTATCTAAATACGGACTACAAACTCGATTCATGAGGTCCATGAATACAGCTGGCGCATTTGTCAACCCAAACGGCATGACCAAAAATACGTAATGACCATAACGTGTCCGAAAAGCAGTTTTCGGAATGTCCTCTTCTTTGACACGTAATTGATGATAGCCCGACCTTAGGTCAATTTTTGAGTACACACATGATCCTTGGAGTTGATCAAATAAGTCGTCAATTCTCGGTAGTGGATACCGATTTTTGATAGTTAACTTATTTAATTCACGATAATCTATACACATCCTAAAAGATCCATCTTTCTTTTTAACAAATAGAATCGGAGCTCCCCACGGTGAAGTACTTGGTCGTATGAATCCATGATCCAGTAATTCTTTTAACTGACTCTGAAGTTCTTTTAACTCGGACGGTGCAAGTCTATATGGAGCACGAGCCACTGGTGCGGCTCCTGGTACTAAATCTATTTGAAATTCTACAGATCTAAATGGAGGTAATCCCGGCAACTCTTCCGGAAAGACTTCAGGAAAATCTCTTGCCACAGGCACGTCATTAATGCTCTTCACTTTTTCCTTCGTTTCGACTTTATTAACATGTGCTAAGATAGCATAGCACCCTTTCTTCAAGCACTTTTGAGCTTTCAAATAACTAATGAGTTTTAGCTTTGAGTTACCCTTCTCTCCATAAATCATTACTGGCGTTTTATCCTTACGAGGAATGCGAATTGCCTTCTTGGCACACATAACTTCAGCTCCTATTTTGGACATCCAGTCCATGCCGACTATTACATCAAAACTTCCTAATTCTACGGGTATTAAGTCAATTTTAAATGTTTCTCCGGCTAAATTTATTTTACAATCACGGCAAATTTTATCGGCTTTAATTAGTTTACCATTAGCTAACTCAATCATGTACTTAGCATCTAGAGGTAATGATGAACAATTCAATTTAGCGTAAAAGCCTCTACTCACGTAACTTCTATCGGCACCAGTATCAAATATAATAGATGCGGATAAGTTATTAATGGTAAACGTACCCGTAACAAGCTCCGGGTCTTCACACGCCTCTTTAGCATTAATAACAAATGCTCTTCCACGTGCAGATCCATTATTCTTCTCTGGATTCGGACACTGGCTCTTATAGTGACCTTGTTTTCCACACCCATAACAAGTAATGGTAGCCAAAGCAGTTCTATTTGCATTGGTGGCAGGAGTCTTGGTACCATTTGTATTTGTAACGAGAGCCCTACAATCTTCAGCAAGATGACCCTTTCGATTACATTTGTTGCATACCACATTACAGTAGCCAGAGTGATGTTTGTGGCATCGGTTGCATAAAGGATTTTGTCCTTTGTAACCAAAGCTTGAACCACTACCTGCACCTTGCATGGTTTCTTGTTTCTTAAAAAATTGTTGTTGGTTACCTCGATCATAATTTCCATTCCACTTTCTTTTGTTACCTGATACCTTCACATCAGTATTGGATGCTTTCTTATCCATGATGACCTGATCCATTAGCTAGTTTGCCATGGTTATAGCTTCATGAATTGTCTTAGGTTTCGATGCTGTAACGTTTGCCTTGACCTTTTTGGGCAAACCATCTTTGTACATTTCAATCTTCCGTTCTTCGGTTGGAACCAATTCAGGACATAGCAAAACTAATTCCATGAATCGCTGATTGTAGTTGGTGATTTCAGTACCAACAACCTTCAGACTTCGTAATTCATCTTCCAACTTCCTAACCTCGTTCCTTGGACAATATTCGTTGATTAACATTGTTTTGAATTCTTCCCATGGAGTATCATAAGCTACATCTCCTCCTACAGCCTTCACATAATTTTTCCACCACGTGAGTGCACTATCTTGTAAAGTGCATGATGCATACTTGGTCATGTCCTTTTCAACACAACCACTGATTTTAAACACAGTCTCCATCTTTTCTATCCATCGGGTTAAACCGATCGGTCCTTCTGTTCCACTAAATGATGAGGGCTTGCAAGCTTGAAAAGTTTTGTAAGTGCACCCCACACGAGGATTTGGGTTAACTGCAGCACCTCTTGCAGCCTCGACCCATAACATTCTGTCGTTCACTCGCTGATTGATGAGTTCCTGGATTTCTTGTTCCGTCATTCGGTTCAATCGCGCCATATTCTTCTATAAGAATGAAAAGAAAATAATTATTCACATGGAATATTATAGATGTAGTGTATATTTACAGTACATTATAGCTTATTAATAATATGAACCAGGTATTATTATAAAAGCCTTTTCTTCTTATTAGCATTTTATAATTATATCTAGGGTAGTACCTACCCGTTAATGTCCATACTTAATAGCTTAGTACAGAATCAATTACTACCATCTAAATAATACTTAACCATGGAAAATTATTGCACTTCACACTTCACTATTTTACATATGCTTATCTTACATCGAACATTAAGCAAACCACACCAATAATATTATACAAAACATTATATGATCCCATGGTTTAATATGGCAGCGCATCGTTTGGTCTATTTTCTAGGACGTTTTGGTTCAAAGAATCGCTTAACGCTTATCCTGGCTGTCTGCCTATATTTTGGCTGTGGGACTGAAGAACTGGATGCCGGGATAGAACGAATAGGAATAGCGGGAATAGGGGTGGTAGTGTCTAGTGGAGTTGGTGCCACATCATCCTTACTAAACTCGGGATTTGAATTTTCTAATTCATTAGCCTTTCGTTTCTTTCCTAGTTCGAACTCGTCTTTTGTAATTTCCTGTATTTCTTCCTCGGGTTCACTTTCCTCCTCGGGTTCACTTTCCTCCTCGGGTTCACTTTCCTCCTCGGGTTCACTTTCCGGGTTCTCTATAGTCGGTTCATCCGGAATTTGTGAGTCTTCCCCAAAGATATTATTTTCGTCATCGGATAGATTAATGACTGGAACACCATCTGAAGATTCTGGTTCGGAGTCGCTGAATGTGATGACAAGTTTTGAGCCCGACATCTATCACACAACAACTAACCCATTAGTACTACATAATATTTACATATAAATTTTAACCAACAATGATAAGCAATAGTTTTTAAATCAGACCCGGTCAAAGTCCAGACTTACTAATGTATCCTAACGACTTATCAGTTAGACACACTAATGCAAACCTGGTTCGCTAAGACCACCGCTCTGATACCACATGTGAGAACAGTGGGGACAACGTCCCACCCAGTGCCGTCTCAGCTAACCGCCTTAGTGACCACTGAGCGTATCTCAGACACTGATTTTACAGCCCGCCTCTCGGCAGTACAGCCAACCCTAATAGGGACCGCGAGGGGCAAGAGCCAATGCTTCGTCACAGGTAACACTGTGAGAACCCCCTCTACGATTAACCCGCTCATAAACGGCATTAAACCAGCTCTGATACCACATGTCATAACCCGTCCTTAACCATAAGAACAAGTTAGATAACGTATGATTTCATTGCGAGGTATTGACCTCTATATGCGACATTTTTAAAAGAACAACTGCATTTATTTTACATTACAAACCATAACTCTTATGATAACACAAGCTTTAGACAATATAAAGATGATTATCGTTTAGCGATAATCTTAGACTTACAAACTTTACATGTGATGATAACAATACGATTTCTAGCATATTTTACATTACAATTCCTCGGATATGCAGTTTTATTTTTGACACAAATATGCATACTCAAGATCTTGCTTAAGTTCAACATGTTGCAGCGGAAGCTTTTAGTTATCACCTGAGAATAGACATGTTTAAAACGTCAACATAAAGTTGGTGAGATATAGATTTAATGCCGGCAGCAATATATATATATATATATATATATATAGACCACAAGATTTCATATATAAACATTTTAATAAAAATATTCTAAGTGGTTGAGCACTTGGTAACCATACTTAACATTTAATCACGTCGCATATTCCCTTTATTATGAAATCTTACTACACCGTACCAAGTGTAGTCACAAAACAAAGTACTGTGCAACCGTTGAATACTGGTCGTCCAGTCCGGTTGGGGTTGTCAGGCCCGATAGATCTATCAACAGGATTCGCGTTTACAATACCGCTGTAAATAACAGTTACCAAGCTACAGGGAAGTATGCCAGTGGTACAACTCAACGTAGAATATATTTTTCAGTTACTTGTGTCCATAACGTAAAACATAAAATACATGTATTCTCATCCCGAAATACTTAGAGTTTAAAAGTGGGACTATATACTCACTTTTGCCTTGAAGATATATATTTTGACTTGGTCTCCGGTTGATATCACGAACCTATCCATATATAGTTTATCAGTATATTTCTATTTTAAACAATCGTCACATATATATACTTTTTATACTTTTAATAGTTTTAATAATTTCTTAGTCCGTAGTTAGCAGTCCGATGTTAGTAATTCAATTTTAATGGTTCATTTTTAGGTGTTTAATAAACCCCCAATGAAATAAATAAAAACCCCCATCGTATATGTATTGGTCGAGATTAATCTTGACCCACGGTACCGGTGTTGTCAAATGACGTGTTGCGTACATAAAGTACCGGTGTTGTCAAATGACGTGTTGCGTACAATCATGGGATCTTATGATTAATCTTCTCGTATTGTTTACGGGTGGTCCTGAAATATATAAAATTAAATTATGAGTACATATATATAAAATATCATGTTATTTTAAAAAGATGTGATTTATTTAATTTTTCTCCAATTATTTTCGTGGCTAAACTAGACTTGGATATCCGATTTTGTTTTGGTCATAGTTTCTTCGTTACAACTCCGTTTTCGTTGGTTCAACTTGCCACTTCCTTGGATCGAGTCCTTCTTTAAGAATATGAACTGTAAATACCTTAGTTTGTATTCGAAATCACAGGTCATAGGTCAAACTTTGGTGAAACTTATGAAGTTAATCATTTTCCATCATGTAAACAACCTTAAATGATTATTTTTCTAAAAATACTTATACTTTGAGTTAAATCATGAAATTTTTATGTGTTAACATATTTATAAGAAATATCATTTTTCCAGAACATGAACTTCTAATTCAAAGTTCAAGATGGTTTTTAATTATCCAACCCAAAACAGCCCCCGGTTACACTCCGACACCGTAGATTCAGTTTTAAGGTGTTCTTTGTAAAAACAAGTTGTATCTTGTTAAGTTAGCATATCATTATGATATATTACAGGTCTTGAAGTGTTTTAAAAGTTAAGTTAGAAGGATCTATTTAGTTTGCAAACAAGTTTGAAAACATTCAAACTATGTTCTTGTTGTTAAAATTTTATACCATAAAATAAGATAGCTATATATATATGAATCGAATAAGGTTATGAACAAAGTTACTACCTCAAGTTACTTGGACAAGATTGCTGTAAAAGAGGAGTAAGAACCTAGAACCAAAAGAGTGATGGAATTGGATGAAAGATTGGAAGTAAACTTGTGTTCTTGAAAGGATTCTTGAAGTGTTCTTGTATGGTTTTTCTTATGATGATTAAGGGTTGTTTTTGAAGCTAAATGATGGGGAAAATGCTTGGAGATGATCAACTATGAAGTTAAGAGTATTTTGAGAGAGAAATGGGAGTGTAAGTATGAGAAAATGGGGTGAAGAAATGGTGTGCATGCATAAAAACGTTTTTAGGTTATAAAGGAAAAAAAAGATACCTAACTTTGTTTTCTTGCTAAATAATTCATGCTACTTGACAAATGGTTGGTTCCACATGTTTCTTAATCATTTAAGGCTGCTAAGGAGCAGATTTTTATTGGTATATACCAATAGTAAATACATCTAGAAGCTGCGTATGATACGGGTACATATACCCTAGATATACGTGTAGAAATCTTTGAGAAAACGGAACGAGGATTCAAATATAACTATCTTTTGTAAATATACTTATATTGTTTTATGTATGTAAGCCCTTTAAAAGTGATAAAATACATATCTATACGATGCATGTATAAGTATTATAGGTTATAAGTATTTATGTCGAAGAACGTTACGTATAGTTATCGTTTTGAAAACTTAAGTTAGTAGTTTCAAAATATACTTATAACTCATTGTTATTAGTACCCAATGAGATGTTAAACATCCTTAGATCATGTTAAATATATATAAATACATATATATGCATAAACGTATAATTATCGTATGTTATATAGTTCGTGATATCATCGGTCAAATTGGACGGTCAAACGTTGTGTAAAACTCTTTTCAAAAACATAAATCTCAACAATTTAGATTGCTTATCATGTTGGTAAGGTTTAATTTATGTAAATATTAATCTTATAAGTATAAATTGATCGAAAAAGTCCGGGTCATTACACATATGAATCATATTAAGATATTGATACACTTGTTTAATTATGTTAAATGATAAGTAAATATATTATTAAGTGTATTAACAATGAAATACATATGTAAAAATAAGACTACTAACTTAATGATTTTGGAACGAGACATATATGTAACGATTATCGTTGTAACGACATTTAACTGTATATATATCATACAAAGATATATTATATATCATAATATCATGATAATATAACAATTTAACATCTCATTTGTTATAATAAACAATGGGTTAACAACATTCAACAAGATCGTTAACCTAAAGGTTTCAAAACAACATTTACATGTAACGACTAACGATGACTTAACGACTCAGTTAAAATGTATATACATATAGTGTTTTAATATGTATTCATACACTTTTGAAAGACTTCAAGACACTTATCAAAATACTTCTACTTAACAAAAATGCTTACAATTACATCCTCGTTCAGTTTCATCAACAATTCTACTCGTATGCACCCGTATTCGTACGCGTACAATACACAGCTTTTAGATGTATGTACTATTGGTATATACACTCCAATGATCAGCTCTTAGTAGCCCATGTGAGTCACCTAACACATGTGGGAACCATCATTTGGCAACTAGCATGAAATATCTCATAAAATTACAAAAATATGAGTAATCATTCATGACTTATTTACATGAAAACAAAATTACATATCCTTTATATCTAATCCATACACCAATGACCAAAAACACCTACAAACACTTTCATTCTTCAATTTTCTTCATCTAATTGATCTCTCTAAAGTTCTATCCTTCAAGTTCTAAGTGTTCTTCATAAATTCCAAAAGTTCTAGTTTCATAAAATCAAGAATACTTCCAAGATTGCAAGTTTACTTCCAAGTTTTCTAAATCCATTCCAAGTAATCATCCAAGATCAAGAAACCTTTGTTACTTACAGTAGGTTATCTTTCTAATACAAGGTAATAATCATATTCAAACTTTAATTCAATTTCTATAACTATAATAATCTTATTTTAGTGGAAATCTTACTTGAAATTGTTTTCGTGTCATGATTCTGCTTCAAGAACTTTCAAGCCATCCAAGGATCCTTTGAAGCTAGATCTATTTTTCTCATTTTCAGTAGGTTTATCCAAGGAACTTGAGTTAGTAATGATGTTCATAACATCATTCGATTCATACATATAAAGCTATCTTATTCGAAGGTTTAAACTTGTAATCACTAGAACATAGTTTAGTTAATTCTAAACTTGTTCGCAAATAAAAGTTAATCCTTCTAACTTGACTTTTAAAATCAACTAAACACATGTTCTATATCTATATGATATGCTAACTTAATGATTTAAAACATGGAAACACGAAAAACACCGTAAAACCGAATTTACGCAGTCGTAGTAACATTGCGGGCTGTTTTGGGTTAGTTAATTAAAAACTATGATAAACTTTGATTTAAAATTTGTTATTCTGGGAAAATGATTTTTATTATGAACATGAAAATATATCCAAAAATTATGGTTAAACTCAAAGTGGAAGTATGTTTTCTAAAATGGTCATCTAGACGTCGTTCTTTCGACTGAAATGACTACCTTTACAAAAACGACTTGTAACTTATTTTTCCGACTATAAACCTATACTTTTTATGTTTAGATTCATAAAATAGAGTTCAAAATGAAACCATATCAATTTTATTCACTCAAAACGGATTTAAAATGAAGAAGTTATGGGTAAAACAAGATTGGATAATTTTTCTCATTTTAGCTACGTGAAAATTGGTAACAAATCTATTCCAACCATAACTTAATCAACTTGTATTGTATATTATGTAATCTTGAGATACCATAGACACGTATACAATGTTTCGACCTATCATGTCGACACATCTATATATATTTCGGAACAACCATAGACACTCTATATGTGAATGTTGGAGTTAGCTATACAGGGTTGAGGTTGATTCCAAAATATATATAGTTTGAGTTGTGATCAATACTGAGATATGTATACACTGGGTCGTGGATTGATTCAAGATAATATTTATCGATTTATTTTTGTACATCTAACTATGGACAACTAGTTGTAGGTTACTAACGAGGACAGCTGACTTAATAAACTTAAAACATCAATATATATTAAAAGTGTTGTAAATATATTTTGAACATACTTTGATATATATGTATATATTGTTATAGGTTCATGAATCAACCAGTGGCCAAGTCTTACTTCCCGACGAAGTAAAAATCTGTGAAAGTGAGTTATAGTCCCACTTTTAAAATCTAATATTTTTGAGATGAGAATACATGCAGGTTTTATAAATGATTTACAAAATAGACACAAGTACGTGAAACTACATTCTATGGTTGAATTATCGAAATCGAATATGCCCCTTTTAATTAAGTCTGGTAATCTAAGAATTAGGGAACAGACACCCTAATTGACGCGAATCTTAAAGATAGATCTATTGGGCCTAACAAACCCCATCCAAAGTACCGAATGCTTTAGTACTTCGAAATTTATATCATATCCGAAGGGTGTCCCGGAATGATGGGGATATTCTTATATATGCATCTTGTTAATGTCGGTTACCAGGTGTTCACCATATGAATGATTTTTATCTCTATGTATGGGATGTGTATTGAAATATGAAATCTTGTGGTCTATTGTTACGATTTGATATATATAGGTTAAACCTATAACTCACCAACATTTTTGTTGACGTTTAAAGCATGTTTATTCTCAGGTGAATACTAAGAGCTTCCGCTATTGCATACTAAAATAAGGACAAGATTGGGAGTCCATGTTTTTATGATATTGTGTAAAAACTGCATTCAAGAAACTGATTTCGATGTAACATATTTGTATTGTAAACCATTATGTAATGGTCGTGTGTAAACAGGATATTTTAGATTATCATTATTTGATAATCTACGTAAAGCTTTTTAAACCTTTATTTATGAAATAAAGGTTATGGTTTGTTTTAAAAATGAATGCAGTCTTTGAAAAACGTCTCATATAGAGGTCAAAACCTCGCAACGAAATCAATTAATATGGAACGTTTTTAATCAATAAGAACGGGACATTTCAGTTGGTATCCGAGTGTTGGTCTTAGAGAACCATAAAATTTGCATTAGTGTGTCTTATCGAGTTTGTTAGGATGCATTAGTGAGTCTGGACTTCGACCGTGTTTTCTTTAAAAAATGATTGCTTAACATTTTTGTTGGAAACTATATATTATTAACATGTATATATTATGTGATATATTAATCTCTTAACATGTTTGATATTGTGTGATAGATGTCTACCTCTAGCACAAATCCCATTGACTCACCTAATAATAACGAAGAGTCGAATATATATTGGACTGATTCACAAGTTCCCGAAGAAGAACCGGAAGAAGAATCAGAACCGGAAGAAGAATCAGAACCGGAAGAGGAGGAACCGGAGGAGGAAATAGAACCGGTGGGGGAAATAATAAAACGGTTAAGTAAAAGAAAATCCTCAACCAACCGACCAAGGTTAATTATGGTCAATGGTGTTTCCGCCAAGGAAGCAAAATATTGGGAGGATTACCAATTCTCCGATGAATCGGATTCCGACGAGAATTCCGATGATGTTATAGAAATTACCCCAACTGAATTTAAAAAGGCAAAAGAAAATAATAAGGGAAAGGGCATAAAAATATAGAAATCTAATTCCAACCCCGATGAACTTTATATGTATCGTCAACCCCCGAAGCCCTTAAGTTGTAACAATGACCAGGGAACCTCTAAACCACCAGGTTTTTCTAAACCGTTGTGGAAAACGACTGCTCGTATTAGGAGAACATCATATATCCCTAGAAACTTGGCAAAACGAACCAAAACTGAAGAAGAAGAAACGAGCGAGTCGGAATAAGATAGTTGTATTCGTGTGGTGTAATATATGTAATATAGTGTGCTTATGCTTTATGATATATGTAAAAAATTGCTTGTATTAATAAGTATTTTTTTTTATGAATCTAACTCTTGTCTATTTTACAGTATAAAAACACAAAATGGATAGACAACCCAATATTTTAAGATACTTACCCGGAGACATGATTGATGAAATTTTGTCTAGAGTCGGTCAGAATTCTTCGGCATAACTATTTACGGCGAAATCAGTTTGTAAGACATTCGAAGAACGTTCCAAGAATGTATTGGTTTATAAGAGACTTTCGTTTGAAAGATGGGGGATATCACATTGGGAAACCCATAAGTTACGATGTGTTTACTTTGACGCATATATTGCGGGGAACCCAAATGCTATTTTACGCAACGGGTTAAGAAATTATTTTGACTCAATGTATCCGAATATAGGACTTCATGATTTAGAAAAAGCGGCTAACATGCAACATAAAGAAGCATGCTATGCTTACGGGTTAGTAATGTTCGCTTCTCACCAAAGTGAGAAAAAGAACATCGGGCTACAACTATTAAACAAAACGTTCCCACAAGTGACGGAGTCGGTAATTGAGGTAAGAAATGAGGTTTTTAGGTTATTACAAGACTGTTGGTCATTACGTAACCCTCGTCCCTTTGACGACGTTACAAAACGCTGTCTTATCAATGGCCATAACAGTTATGTTCCACAAGACCAAGGATGGGAAGTAGTCCTAGTAAAACCAGAATGCATGACTTGTTTCTGGACGTATGAATTACGTGTCTTTATTGCCTTTGCTGAACGACTTGTGTACTAGCTAGAATTATCTTCACAACTATTTGTATCAAAGTTATTGTGTGCTATATTTCATGCTTTATGTAAAATAAGCGGTATTGTAAGTTTGTAAAATATTGTATAAAAGTTTGAACGCGAAATATTATTATAATCAGTTTTTCATATAGAATTGTAGTAGTTGAATTGTATATTAGCTACTAAGTATGAACTTAACGGGTAGGTACTACCCGAATTTAAACTTATAAAATGCTAATATGAAGAAAAAGCTTTTATAAATGAGTTCATATTATGCTACGAAATACTATTAACTACTCTTAATATTCTGTATGATTAACTTGTTCCATTTGACTATTTTGAAGGAAATGGCACCGAATACTCGACACACCGTGAATATGAATGAAGAGGAATTCCGTACTTTTCTAGCTTCAAACATAGCCGCAGTACAGGCTGCGCTACATACCAACAATAACCTTGGATCTAGTAGTACAGGAAATCGTGTAGGATGTACCTATAAAGAATTCACTGCCTGCAAACCTTTGGAATTTGATGGAATCGAAGGACCGATCGGATTGAAACGGTGGACCGAGAAGGTCGAATCGGTGTTTGCCATAAGTAAGTGTACTGAAGAGGACAAAGTGAAGTACACTACGCATACCTTCACAGCTTCTGCGTTAACATGGTGGAATACCTATCTAGAGCAAGTGGGACAAGATGATGCGTACGCACTACCGTGGTCAGCATTCAAGCACTTGATGAACGAGAAGTACCGTTCCAGAACCGAGGTCAATAAGCTCAAGACAGAACTTATAGGGTTACGAACCCAAGGATTTGATATTACCACGTACGAAAGATGATTCACAAAATTGTGCCTATTATGTCCGGGAGCGTTCGAAGATGAGGAAGAGAAGATCGACGCGTTTGTGAAAGGATTACCGAAAAGAATCCAAGAAGATATAAGTTCACACGAGCCCGCCTCCATAAAACAGGCATGTAGAATGGCTCACAAACTAGTGAACCAGATTGAGGAAAGAATTAAAGAACAGATGGCTGAAGAGGCCAATGTGAAGCAAGTCAAAAGAAAGTGGGAGGAAAACGGTGATAAGAATCACCAATACAACAACAACAGCAATTACAATAATAATCGCAACAATTATCCCAACAATAGCAACATCAATCGCAACTACAACAAACGGCCCAACAACAACAACAACAACAACAACAACAACAACAACAACAAAAACAACAACAACAACAACAACAACAACAACAACAACAACAACAGCAACTACAACAATCATCCCAACAATAATAACAACCGCAACAACAACAACAATCAGAAGCAGCTATGCCAAAGGTGTGAAAAGTATCACTCGGGGTTCTGCACCAAATTTTGCAACAAGTGTAAAAGAAATGGTCATAGCACGGCGAAGTGTGAGGTCTACGGACCAGGGGTTAACAGAACGAAAGGAACAAATGGTGTCGGAACGAGTAATGGCGGAGCAAGTAGTGTCGGAGCAAGTTATGCCAATGTAGTTTGTTATAAATGTGGAAAACCGGGCCACATTATTAGAAATTGCCCGAACCAGGAGAACACGAATGGACAAGGCCGTGAAAGAGTTTTCAATATTAATGCGGCAGAGGCACAGGAAGACCCGGAGCTTGTTACGGGTACGTTTCTTATTGACAATAAATCTTCTTACGTTTTATTTGATTCGGGTGCGGATAGAAGCTATATGAGTAGAGATTTTTGTGCTAAATTAAGTTGTCCATTGACGCCGTTGGATAGTAAATTTTTACTCGAATTAGCAAACGGTAAATTAATTTCAGCATATAATATATGCCGGAATCGAGAAATTAAACTGGGTAGCGAAATATTTAACATTGATTTGATACCAGTAGAGTTAGGGAGTTTTGATGTAATAGTTGGCATGGACTGGCTGAAGAAGGTGAAAGCAGAGATCGTATGTAATGGTGTACTGAGAAAAGGGCAATATGAAGCTACATCTTATTAGTAATTTGAAGGCACAAAAACTGATAAGAAAAGGTTGCTATGCTGTTCTAGCACACGTCGAGAAAGTACAAACTGAAGAAAAGAGCATCAATGATGTTCCCGTCGCAAAAGAATTTCCCGATGTATTTCCGAAAGAATTACCGGGACTACCTCCACATCGATCTGTTGAATTTCAAATAGATCTTGTACCAGGAGCTGCACCAATAGCTCGTGCTCCTTATAGACTCGCACCCAGCGAGATGAAAGAACTGCAAAGTCAACTGCAAGAACTATTAGAACGTGGTTTCATTCGACCAAGCACATCACCATGGGGAGCTCCTGTTTTGTTTGTCAAGAAAAAGGATGGTATATTTAGGTTGTGTATTGACTACAGAGAGTTGAACAAACTTACCATCAAAAACCGTTATCCACTGCCGAGAATTGATGACTTATTTGATCAACTACAAGGCACGTCGGTTTATTCGAAGATCGATTTACGTTCTGGATATCATCAAATGCGAGTAAAGGAGGATGATATTCCAAAAACTGCTTTTAGGACGCGTTATGGTCATTACGAGTTTATGGTTATGCCGTTTGGATTGACTAACGCACCAGCTGTGTTCATGGACCTTATGAACCGAGTGTGTGGGCCATATCTTGACAAGTTTGTCATTGTTTTCATCGATGACATACTTATTTACTCAAAGAATGATCAAGAGCACGAAGAACATTTGAGAAAAGTGCTAGAAGTATTGAGGAAAGAAAAACTGTATGCTAAGTTTTCAAAGTGTGCATTTTGGTTGGAAGAAGTTCAATTCCTCGGTCACATAGTGAACAAAGAAGGTATCCAGGTGGACCCGACAAAGATCGAAACCGTTGAAAAGTGGGAAACCCCAAAAACTCCGAAGCATATACGTCAATTTTTAGGATTGGCTGGTTACTACAGAAGATTCATCCAAGATTTCTCCAAAATAGCAAAACCCTTGACTGCATTAACGCATAAAGGTAAGAAATTTGAATGGAAGGATGAACAAGAGAAGGCGTTTCAATTATTGAAGAAAAAGCTAACTACGGCACCTATATTGTCATTGCCTGAAGGGAATGATGATTTTGTGATTTATTGTAATGCATCAAAGCAAGGTCTCGGTTGTGTATTAATGCAACGGACGAAGGTGATTGCTTATGCGTCTAGACAATTGAAGATTCACGAGCAAAATTATACGACGCATGATTTGGAATTAGGCGCGGTTGTTTTTGCATTAAAGACTTGGAGGCACTACTTATATGGGGTCAAAAGTATTATATATACCGACCACAAAAGTCTTCAGCACATATTTAATCAGAAACAACTGAATATGAGGCAGCGTAGGTGGATTGAATTGTTGAATGATTACGACTTTGAGATACGTTACCACCCGGGGAAGGCAAATGTTGTAGCCGACGCCTTGAGCAGAAAGGACAGAGAACCCATTCGAGTAAAATCTATGAATATAATGATTCACACTAACCTTACTACTCAAATAAAGGAGGCGCAACAAGGAGTTTTAAAAGAGGGAAATTTAAAGGATGAAATACCCAAAAGATCGGAGAAGCATCTTAATATTCGGGAAGACGGAACCTGGTATAGGTCTGAAAGAATTTGGGTACCAAAATTTGGAGATATGAGAGAAATGGTACTTAGAGAAGCTCATAAAACCAGATACTCAATACATCCTGGAACGGGGAAGATGTACAAGGATCTTAAGAAATATTTTTGGTGGCCAGGTATGAAAGCCGATATTGCTAAATATGTAGGAGAATGTTTGACTTGTTCTAATGTCAAAGCTGAACATCAAAAACCATCAGGTCTACTACAACAACCTGAAATCCCGGAATGGAAATGGGAAAACATTACCATGGATTTCATTACTAAATTGCCAATAAGAGAAGATGACAAGATGGAGAAGTTAGCACGACTGTATTTGAAGGAAGTCGTCTCCACACATGGAATACCAATCTCTATTATCTCTGATAGGGATGGCAGATTTATTTCAAGATTCTGGCAGACATTACAGCAAGCATTGGGAACTCGTCTAGACATGAGTACTGCCTATCATCCACAAACTGATGGGCAGAGTGAAAGGACGATATAAACGCTTGAAGACATGCTACGAGCTTTTGTTATTGATTTCGGAAACAGTTGGGATCGACATCTACCGTTAGCAGAATTTTCCTACAACAACAGCTACCATTCAAGCATTGAGATGGCGCCGTTTGAAGCACTTTATGGTAGAAAGTGCAGGTCTCTGATTTGTTGGAGTGAAGTGGGGGATAGACAGATTACGGGTCCGGAGATAATACAAGAAACTACCGAGAAAATCATCCAAATTCAACAAAGATTGAAAACCGCCCAGAGTCGACAAAAGAGCTACGCGGACAGTAAAAGAAAACATATAGAGTTTGAAATTGGAGAAATGGTCATGCTTAAGGTTTCACCTTGGAAAGGCGTTGTTCGATTTGGTAAACGGGGAAAACTAAATCCAAGGTACATTGGACCATTCAAGATTATAGATCGTGTCGGACCAGTAGCTTACCAACTGGAGCTACCTCAACAACTCGCGGCTGTACATAACACTTTCCACGTCTCAAATTTGAAGAAATGTTTTGCTAAAGAAGATCTCACTATTCCGTTGGACGAAATCCAAATCAATGAAAAACTTTAATTCATTGAAGAACCCATTGAAATAATGGATCGTGAGGTTAAGAGACTTAAACAAAACAAGATACCGATTGTTAAGGTTCGATGGAATGCTCGTAGAGGACCCGAGTTCACCTGGGAGTGTGAAGATCAGATGAAGAAGAAATACCCACATTTATTTCCAGAAGATACGTCAACACCTCCAACTGCTTAAAATTTCGGGACAAAATTTATTTAACGGGTAGGTACTGTAGTGACCCGAACTTTTCCATGTTTATTTATATATTAAATGAAATTGTTATTTACATGATTAAGTGTTTCCAACATGTTAAGCAATCAAACTTGTTAAGACTTGATTAATTGAAATAGGTTTCATATAGACAATTGACCACCCAAGTTGACCGGTGATTCACGAACGTTAAAACTTGTAAAAACTATACGATGACATATATATGGTTATATATATAGTTAACATGATTTTATTATAAGTATGTATCTCATTAGGTATTTTAACAATGAGTTATATACATAAAAATGAGACTATTAATTTAAGAAACTCGAAAACGATATATATAACAATTATCGTTATAACAACGTCTTACTAGGTACATATGAATCATATTAAGATATTGATACACTTGGTTAATTATGTTAAATGATAAGTAAATATATTATTAAGTGTATTAACAATGAAATACATATGTAAAAATAAGACTACTAACTTAATGATTTCGGAACGAGACATATATGTAACGATTATCGTTGTAACGACATTTAACTGTATATATATCATACTAAGATATATTATATAACATAATATCATGATAATATAACAATTTAACATCTCATTTGTTATAATAAATAATGGGTTAACAACATTCAACAAGATCGTTAACCTAAAGGTTTCAAAACAACATTTACATGTAACGACTAACGATGACTTAACGACTCAGTTAAAATGTATATACATATAGTGTTTTAATATATATTCATACACTTTTGAAAGACTTCAAGACACTTATCAAAATACTTCTACTTAACAAAAATGCTTACAATTACATCCTCGTTCAGTTTCATCAACAATTCTACTCGTATGCACCCGTATTCGTACTTGTACAATACACAGCTTTTAGATGTATGTACTATTGGTATATACACTCCAATGATCAGCTCTTAGCAGCCCATGTGAGTCACCTAACACATGTGGGAACCATAATTTGGCAACTAGCATGAAATATCTGATAAAATTACAAAAATATGAGTAATCATTCATGACTTATTTACATGAAAACAAAATTACATATCCTTTATATCTAATCCATACACCAACGACCAAAAACACCTACAAACACTTTAATTCTTCAATTTTATTCATCTAATTGATCTCTCTCAAGTTCTATCTTCAAGTTCTAAGTGTTCTTCATAAATTCCAAAAGTTCTAGTTTCATAAAATCAAGAATACTTCCAAGATTGCAAGTTTACTTCCAAGTTTTCTAAATCCATTCCAAGTAATCATCCAAGATCAAGAAACCTTTGTTACTTATATTAGGTTATCTTTATAATACAAGGTAATAATCATATTCAAACTTTAATTCAATTTCTATAACTATAACAATCTTATTTCGAGTGGAAATCTTACTTGAAATTGTTATCGTGTCATGATTCTGCTTCAAGAACTTTCAAGCCATCCAAGGATCCTTTGAAACTAGATCTATTTTTCTCATTTCTAGTAGGTTTATCCAAGGAACTTGAGGTAGTAATGATGTTCATAACATCATTCGATTCATACATATAAAGCTATCTTATTCGAAGGTTTAAACTTGTAATCACTAGAACATAGTTTAGTTAATTCTAAACTTGTTCGCAAATAAAAGTTAATCCTTCTAACTTGACTTTTAAAATCAACTAAACACATGTTCTATATCTATATGATATGCTAACTTAATGATTTAAAACCTGGAAACACGAAAAACACCGTAAAACCGGATTTACGCCGTCGAAGTAACACCGAGGGCTGTTTTGGGTTAGTTAATTAAAAACTATGATAAACTTTGATTTAAAAGTTGTTATACTGGGAAAATGATTTTTATTATGAACATGAAACTATATCCAAAAATTATGGTTAAACTCAAAGTGGAAGTATGTTTTCTAAAATGGTCATCTAGACGTCGTTCTTTCGACTGAAATGACTACCTTTACAAAAATGACTTGTAACTTATTTTTCTGACTATAAACCTATACTTTTTATGTTTATATTCATAAAATAGAGTTCAATATGAAACCATAGCAATTTTATTCACTCAAAACGGATTAAAAATGAAGAAGTTATGGGTAAAACAAGATTAGATAATTTTTCTCATTTTAGCTACGTGAAAATTGGTAACAAATCTATTCCAACCATAACTTAATCAACTTGTATTGTATATTATGTAATCTTGAGATACCATAGACACGTATACAATGTTTCGACCTATCATGTCGACACATCTATATATATTTCGGAACAACCATAGACACTCTATATGTGAATGTTGGAGTTAGCTATACAGGGTTGAGGTTGATTCCAAAATATATATAGTTTGAGTTGTGATCAATACTGAGATACGTATACACTGGGTCGTGGATTGATTCAAGATAATATTTATCAATTTATTTCTGTACATCTAACTGTGGACAACTAGTTGTAGGTTACTAACGAGGACAGCTGACTTAATAAACTTAAAACATCAAAATATATTAAAAGTGTTGTAAATATATTTTGAACATACTTTGATATATATGTATATATTGTTATAGGTTCGTGAATCAACCAGTGGCCAAGTCTTACTTCCCGACGAAGTAAAAATCTGTGAAAGTGAGTTATAGTCCCACTTTTAAAATCTAATATTTTTGGGATGAGAATACATGCAGGTTTTATAAATGATTTACAAAATAGACACAAGTACGTGAAACTACATTCTATGGTTGAATTATCGAAATCGAATATGCCCCTTTTTATTAAGTCTGGTAATCTAAGAATTAGGGAACAGACACCCTAATTGACACGAATATTAAAGATAGATCTACTGGGCCTAACAAACCCCATCCAAAGTACCGGATGCTTTAGTACTTCGAAATTTGTATCATATCCGAAGGGTGTCCCGGAATGATGGGGATATTCTTATATATGCATCTTGTTAATGTCGGTTACCAGGTGTTCACCATATGAATGATTTTTATCTCTATGTATGGGATGTGTATTGAAATATGAAATCTTGTGGTCTATTGTTACGATTTGATATATATAGGTTAAACCTATAACTCACCAACATTTTTGTTGACATTTAAAGCATGTTTATTCTCAGGTGAATACTAAGAGCTTCCGCTGTTGCATACTAATATAAGGACAAGATTGGGAGTCCATGTTTGTATGATATTGTGTAAAAACTGCATTCAAGAAACTGATTTCGATGTAACATATTTGTATTGTAAACCATTATGTAATGGTCGTGTGTAAACAGGATATTTTAGATTATCATTATTTGATAATCTACGTAAAGCTTTTTAAACCTTTATTTATGAAATAAAGGTTATGGTTTGTTTTAAAAATGAATGCAGTCTTTGAAAAACATCTCATATAGAGGTCAAAACCTCGCAACGAAATCAATTAATATGGAACATTTTTAATCAATAAGAACGGGACATTTCAGGACCACCGTAATTCAAAAGAGAATAATGAACTTATTCCAACTAGGGAAGTCTCCAATTTGAGGGTTTGCATAGATTATCGTAAACTAAACGATGCAACCCGAAAGGATCATTTTCCATTACCTTTCATCGATCAAATGTTGGAACGTCTATCAGGAAATGAATACTATTGTTTCCTTGACAGTTTTTATGGCTACTTTCAAATCCCCCTCGATCCAAAGGACCAAGAGAAAACAACCTTTACCTGTCCTTAGGGAACATTTTCTTATCAACGTATGCCCTTTGGGTTATGCAATGCACGAGATACATTCCAGCGATGCATGGTGGCAATATTCCATGACATGATTGAACGTTGTATGGAAGTCTTCATGGACAACTTCTCAGTCTTTGGTAGTACCTTTGATTCGTGCCTTTCAAACCTTGACAAGATGCTCACCCGGTGTGAAGAGTCAAATTTATTTCTGAATTGGGAAAGATGTCACTTCATGGTTAAAGAAGGGATAGTTTTAGGACATAAGATTTCAAAAGTAGGAATAGAAGTTGATAAGGCTAAGATTGAGACCATTACTAAGCTTCCAAAACCTACCACAGTAAGAGCAGTAAGGAGTTTCCTAGGACACACCGGTTTCTACTGACGCTTCATTAAGGATTCTTCAAAGGTCACACGACCTCTCACTCATCTCCTAGGAAAGGAAGTCCCGTTTGTCTTCGATGAAGAATGTTGAAAAGCATTCAACTATCTAAAAGAACAGCTAACACATGCGCCCATCATGATAGCTCATGATTGGAGTCTACCGTTCGAAATCATGTGTGATACGAGTGACTTCGCAGTTAGATCTGTGCTTGGACAACGGTTAGATAAGCACTTTCATCTAATCTATTACGCGAGCAAAACCTTAACCGGAGCTCAAGAGAATTACACCACCACGGAAAAGGAACTGCTAGCCGTAGTATTCGCCTTCGACAAATTCCGTTCCTATCTCATCCTGTCCAAAACTACAGTCAATACAGATCATTCAGCCCTCAAATATATATTCACTAAGCAAGACGCGAAACCAAGACTCCTACGATGGATCTTACTCCTTTAGGAATTCAACATTGAGATTAAAGATAAGAAAAGAGCAAAGAACGTCGCAGCTGACCATCTTATTTGTTTGGAGAACCCAGCGATGGAACAACTTGCTGAACGAGATATCAGAGATAAAATTCCGGAAGAACAGCTTATGAGTTTAGGACAAACTCACATAGGATCACAATTTACTGACACTCCTTGGTATACCGACATGGCAAACTAGCTAGTTACTGGAGTATTACAGAAGGGAATGAGCACCTCCCGAAGAAGGAAGTTCTTCAGGGATGCTAAGTACTACTACTGTGAAGATCCTTACCTATTTAGAATTTGCCCTGATCAGATAATCAGGAGGTGCGTAGACGAAAAACTAGCAGCAGGTATTCTTCACCAATGTCACCATGGACCAACTGGAGGTCATCATGGAGCAAATTTAACCGCAAGAGAAGTCTATAAATCAGGATCTATTGGCCATCTATTATCCGAGAAACGCAAGAGCTTGTAAATCGTTGCGACGCATGCCAAAGGCAAGGTATTATCTCTATGAAGAATGAGATGCCTCGGACTAATATCCAAGCTTGAGAGATCTTCGATATATGGGGATTAGACTTCATGGGACCATTGCTAAAGTCTAATGGGAAGGAATATGTCCTCATAGCAGTAGATTACGTCTCCAGATGGGTCGAAGCCCAAGCATTTCTGACTAATGATGCCAAAGTCTTCACCAACTTCCTGAAGAGACTCTTCTGTAGATTTGGAGCTCCCCGTGCTATAATAAGTGATAGAGGCACACACTTCTGTAATACTCAATTTATGAAGGTTATGCAACAATACAGAGTTACCCACAAAATGTCTAATGCCTATCATCCGTAGACCAACGGACAAGCAGAGGTCACGAACAGAGCACTCAAAAGAATCTTAGAACGAACTGTCGGCCATCATGGAAATAAATGAGCTTCAAAACTAGATGATGCTCTGTGGGCATTCCGGACTGCTTACAAGAATCCTCTAGGAACTACACCCTACCGCATGATCTATGGAAAAGCTTGTCACCTTCCGCTAGAACTTGAATATAAAGCTCTCTAGGCGCTGAAGACCTGCAACCTCGATCCCTCAGTTACCGTAAAACATCGGAAGAGGCAAATGAATGAGCTAGTCGAATTAAGAGACCAAGCATACGAAACGTCATACATCTACAAGGAATGAACAAAGCTAACGCATGACGCAAAATTGATTCCTACAAAGTTCACCCCTATAGATAAAGTTCTGCTCTTCAATTCTCAGTTCAAGAAGTTCGCTGGAAAATTTAGATCAAGATGGAGTGGCCCATACAAAGTTGTACATGCTTTTCCACACGGAATCGTGGAATTGGAAGGGCCTACTGGAAACTTCAAAGTCAACGGCCACCGGTTAAAAGCTTTTCTAGAAGACCACGATAAGGAGGAGAATCTCTTCTCCTTCGATCCATTCTGAAGATCTGACAAGGAAAAGTCGAGCTGTAACGACTTGTTAAACAAAGCGCTCTTGGGAGGCACACCTTGCTTATCCTTTTACTTTTATTTATTTTTATTATTTTTAGTCTTAAGATATTATCTCTGTGTACTAACAACTAAGCGTCGTACTTGCGCTTAGTACTTACAAGTTTGTTGAATGTGTTCAGGCAAAAATGTCAAGTTCAGGAGCTTCAGTTTACATCCCAGTTCGCAGGAGGAGGACTCCTAGAGTTTACTCATCCGGAAGCAGTACTGATCAGAACTGGCCATCAACAAGGCAATTAGGCCCAAGGCGATTGATATTGGAAAGCGTTGAGGAGGATATTGGCACAGCACCGCCCGCTCCTCCCGTTCGACGATCTAGACGTTTAGCCAGGAGACCAGCCGAGCACACACAGCTACCAGAAATACATGAGCCACAGACGGTGATACACTATGTGTGATGCCCCGTACAAAACCATCGTGTACGAATCATCAACAATAGGATCATTACAAGGTTAAGTACTATATGCTGTAATAAAAGAAGTTGCATTCACGATAAATAGATGACGTCATAACCGACGTCAATTGTTTTACACCAACAGAATTCTTCTACGAATAGCAAGTATGAATAAATGTATGTGACCCTTAGGTCGTTACAAAACATAGTTCAAAAGTATTAAAGTTTGAATGCAAGATAAACAGTTCATGCGGTGATAACACTAGAGCAGCGGGTGTCTACGGCAAGACTAGCACGACAGCGGAAGCAAATAACCTTAAGCACCTGAGAAAAACATGCTTAAAAACGTCAACACAAAGGTTGGTGAGCTATAGTTTAAGTATAATAGTATGTAAGGTAGGCCACGAGATTTCGGTGCTACAAAGATCGTTTCAAAACAGTATGATAAAGTATATGTTAACCGTGGGCACTTGGTAACTAACTTAACGTTTATACCCCCTAAAAGTACACTTGGCAAGTGCGTATGTCTACGAAGTATTAAACACTCATTAAATGCTAGCGCAACTAGCTTGAGTGGGGGTGTCAAACCCTATGGATCCATATCTAAGATTCACGTTCACCGGTTCAAAAACCAATGACTAAACGTTACCGAGCTAAAGTGAATGTTTCTGCCGTTATATAACCCACACATATATAAGTTTAAGTACTCGTGCCTAGTATGTAAAACATAAAATCCGCATGTATTCTCAGTTCCCAAAATAAGTTAAAGTAAAAAGAGAATGCTATAACTCACAATGATAAAGTAGCGGTAAAGTATGACTCGGAAAGTAAGCAAGTAATGAAGGTTGTCCAAACGGGTCCTCAACCTAAATCAAATAGTACTAAGTCAGTAAATCATCCGAATAGGTTTAAAAGTATGTAAATAAGGTCTTAAAGGTCATCATCATTCATCATTAAACAAAAGGTGTAAAGTAAGTCTCGTTCATGAAAGTAGTTTAAAACAAAGGCTGAGTTCGGTCAGTCACCACGGCCTCTATACCTACTGAAATAAGGTGAAACCAGCGGCCATGGCTCCGTATACGAGTCCTTTAGTTGTGGTAAAATTACAGAAGCAAACTCGTCTTCGTTTGACCGTGGCGACGGTCTAAGTGCGAGTAGGTCAGAATTTTCAGCACAACATTAAATGGACATAGTGACGATCGGAGGGCCATAAATCCTAAACCGTAACTCGGATTAAGATGAGTCCTATATGAAGTGTTATATACTCGAACAGATATATCTGAAAATCATAGTTACAGTAGCCCAGGTCATACGGGTCAGACACATAAACAGTAAAAGAGTAGGGTCAGTAGGTTCCGGTGGTTCTTGGTGTTCGATGCTTATCATGGTTCTCAACCTTGATGCATAAAGCTTCAAGTGTACAACTCGTTGATGTGTTTGCATCATTTTCACCAAGTTTTGACCATCATAACCCAAGTGTAAGTCTAAGACATGAAGCACAACTCACTTAAGTGTTGCAAGTGTTTTGATGAACCAAAGTTACATCAAAGTCTTAGATCTAACACATACATGAACTTTAAAACTAATAATAAGTTACAAACTTGAAAGTGAACTTATGAAATCAAGATCTTAAGTTGTAGAACATAGTTTTTAGTTAAATCTTGAAGATCCAAGACTCAAAAGTCTAGATCAAGCATAAGTATACAAAGTTATAATTAAAGAAAGCTTACTTACATGTTCTTGAACCTTTAAAGTTAACTTTTAGTTCAAGATTAATGAGATCAATGTTAACTAGTAACACTTGACCAACAAGAACATAAATCATGAAATTAAAGTGCAAGTAAATGAAGTAAATAAGCTAGGTAAACAAGTTAATAAGTTCATGGGTTGCATACTGTAAAGATTCAAACCAAAGTTTGATCTTTAAGAAAGTAAACTTTAAAGTTTACTAACATGAATTACAAGTATGATTTACAACACATGAACCTTAAATATTTTGAAACAATAAAAGTAGAATCATAAACTAGTAAGTTTATGTTCTTGAGTGTTCTTGTAATACAAGATAAAAGAAGAATGAAACTAGTAAGTTTGATTCTTGAAACTAGTAAAGAATAACAACAACATTAACAACTAGTAAGTAATTAAACAATAATCAAGTAAACAACAACAAGTAACAAAAGATGATGATGATTCATGTGTTCTTGGTTTCGGTTTTAACAAGAAAAGAAGAAGAGAAAAGAAGTTCAAGTTACTTACAACTTAGAGAGAAAAGAGAGAAAGTTGAAAGTGTTTTGTGTGTGTGTTTTGAAATGAGAGAAATGTGAGGATATTAGTGAGTGAAGTAGTAAGTAAAAAAAAGATTTTGACTCCCTCTCATCCCCCAAAAGGCGACGGCCAGCAGAAAAAAAGGGAAGGGGAGAAGTCCACAAGGTTTTAACATGTAAAGGCTTAAAAAAATTGGTTAATGGGTGTGTTTGCATGGGGATTATGTGTAAACTAGATTCCAAGTGTAACAACTAACTAGTTAAACTCCAAGGTGATACTTACATGTAGTATAAATGGACTAGTTAATCCAATAAGTTGTAGGGTGGGCTTATAAGTCTATATTCATGAGTCCATTAACATTAAACAAGTCCAAGTTTCATGTAAGTAACAATTTAATCCAATAAGAGCCCAAGTAAGTAACTAATAACCATAGTTAATTAAAATGATTAATAAAACTTAATCACGAATGTAAATAATATATGAAAATATTATTCGTGTAATGTACGCGTGTCACAAAGACGTTTCGGGCAATTAAAGTCAAGTATGGTTAATCATGGCAACAAGTAAATGTAATAACATACATTCGTTTAATCACAAGTATTAATAATAATAATTATTAATAAATAACGTTGGAAAAACCAGGGTCGTTACATTACCCACCTGTTAAAGAAAATTTCGTCCCGAAATTTTATGCTGAGGTAGATGGAGGAGTCGGGAATAGGTGAGGATACTTCCGCATCATTTGATCCTCTCGCTCCCAAGTAAACTCAGGTCCTCGTTTGGCATTCCATCGTACTCGGACGATTGGAATCTTGTTGCGTTTCAAAGTTTTGATCTCACGATCCATAATTTCAACAGGTTCTTCCACAAAGTGAAGTTTGTCGTCAATCATAAGTTCTTCAAGTGGTATGATAAGTTCAGGTGCAGCAAGACACTTCTTCAAGTTTGACACATGGAAGGTAGGATGAACTGAGCTCAATTGTGCTGGTAGATCCAAACGGTAAGCAACGGGTCCAACACGTTCCAAGATTTTAAAAGGACCAATGTATCGTGGGTTTAACTTTCCACGTTTTCCAAAATGGATCACACCTTTCCAGGGTGCAACCTTTAACATTACACGGTCGTCCACATTGAATTCAAAGTCCTTACGTTTAAGATCAGCATAACTCTTTTGGCGATCACTGGCAGTCTTAAGTCTAGCTTGAATCTGAGCAATCTTTTCCGTGGTTTCATGGACTACCTCGGGTCCGGTGATTTGCTTTTCGCCTACTTCGGCCCAACAAATAGGAGATCGGCACTTACGACCATACAATGCTTCAAAAGGTGCAGCATTAATGCTCGAGTGATAACTGTTGTTGTAAGAAAATTCGGTGAGTGGCAAATTTCTTTCCCAGGCCTTTCCGAAATCAATGACACATGCACGCAAAATGTCTTCCAATGTCTGAATCGTTCGTTCACTTTGCCCGTCGGTCTGTGGATGATAAGCAGTACTCATATTGAAACGAGTTCCCATGGCTTCTTGCAAAGAACGCCAAAATCTAGAAGCAAAACGGGGATCGCGATCGGAGATGATCGATAAAGGTACACCGTGACGAGATACAACCTCCTTGATGTATAGTTGAGCAAGTCTTTCCATTGTATCAGTTTTCTTCATCGCTAGGAAGTGTGCAGATTTGGTGAGGCGGTCAACAATAACCCAAATGGTATCGTATCCGCCCACCGTCTTTGGCAGCTTGGTGATAAAATCCATTGTGATCCTTTCCCACTTCCATTGTGGGATCTCCGGCTGTTGAGGTAATCCATAGGGTCTTTGATGCTCGGCTTTGACCTTCGAGCAAGTCAAACACTTACCAACATAAGTTGCAACATCCTTCTTAAGATTCGGCCACCAATACTGTTCTTTAAGGTCGTGGTACATTTTACCCGCTCCAGGGTGAATCGAATATCTCGACTTGTGGGCTTCATCAAGTATAAGGTTCCGTAGATCTCCATAAAAAGGTACCCAAATTCTTCCGGCATAACATCGGAGTCCAGACTCCCTAACCTCGAATCGAGAGACAAGTATGTTCAAATGTTCGTGAGATATATTCTCCTCCTTAAGAGCCTCATCTTGGGCTACTCTGATCTGGCTGTTGAGGTTTGAATGGATGGTGATATTCAGAGCCATAACATGAAGAGGTGCCATCCTCTGCTTTCGGCTTAAAGCGTCAGCTACAACATTGGCCTTGCTAGGATGATAGCGAAGTTCACAATCATAGTCGTTCAGCGTCTCGATCCATCGATGCTGTCTCATATTCAATTGCTTCTGATCGAAGATGTGTTGGAGGCTTTTGTGATCGGTAAAGATAGTACTCTTAGTTCCATACAAATAGTGTCTCCACAATTTGAGCGCAAAGACAACGGCTCCAAGTTCAAGATCATGAGTAGTGTAGTTCCGCTCATGAATCTTCAATTGGAGGGAGGCATAGGCAATAACTTTTGATCGTTGCATCAGTACACAACCAAAACCACTCTTCGATGCATCACAATAAATAACAAAGTTGTCACTGCCCTCAGAAAGTGATAGGATAGGTGCGGTGGTTAACTTCTTCTTCAAAGTATGAAATGCTGATTCGTGTGCGGGTTCCCAAATGAACTTCTTGCCCTTGTGAGTCAGCGCGGTCAAAGGATGCGCGGTCAGATAAAATCCTTCAATGAACCTTCGGTAGTAACCGGCAAGACCTAGGAATTGGTGAATATGAGTCGGAGTAGTGGGGGTCTCCCACTTGCTGATAGCTTCAATCTTGGCGGAGTCAACCTTGATACCCTGGTCGCTCACAACATGACCCAGAAATTGTACTTCCTTCAACCAAAATTCACACTTGGAGAATTTGGCGTAAAGTTGCTCTTGTCTCAGTAGTTCAAGTACTAGTCGGAGGTGTTGCTCATGCTCTTCTTCGCTCTTAGAGTAGATGAGGATATCATCTATGAAGACAATAACAAACTTATCCAAGTACGGCTTGCAGACACGATTCATAAGGTCCATGAACACGGCAGGTGCGTTGGTCAATCCGAATGGCATCACGAGAAACTCATAATGACCATAACGAGTTCTAAATGCAGTTTTCATCACGTCACTTTCCTTCACCCTCAACTGGTGATAGCCGGATCGTAAATCGATCTTTGAGTAAATGCTCGATCCTTGTAGTTGGTCAAAAAGATCGTCAATTCTGGGAAGAGGATACCGATTCTTGATAGTCAATTTGTTGAGTTCACGGTAGTCGATACACATACGGAAGGATCCATCCTTCTTCTTCACAAACAGAACAGGTGCGCCCCAAGGTGAGAAACTTGGTTGGATAAACCCTCAGTCAAGTAGTTCTTGTAGTTGGCTCTATAATTCTTGCATCTCGGAAGGTGCGAGTCTATAAGGTGCGCGAGCTACAGGTGCAGCTCCTGGAACTAAATCAATTTGAAACTCTACGGCTCTTGGCGGCGGTAATCCAGGCAATTCTTCATGGAAGACACCGGAAAATTCGTTCACAATTTGAACGTCGTTCACGCTCTTCACCTCAGTTTCTACTGTTTTCACATGCGCTAGGACAGCAAGACGTCCCTTCTTCATAATCTTTTGCGCTTTCACGCAACTAATGAGGTTCAACTTTGAGGTACATCTCTCTCCATAGATAACCAGTGGCTCGCCATCTCCTTGTGGTATACGAAGAGCTTTATCTCCACAGATAATATCGGCCCTTATCTTGCTCAACCAATCCATACCAACGATCACGTCAAAACTTCCCAGTTTGATGGGTATCAAATCAATTTCAAAATCTGCACCAGCTATGTTGATAATAGCTCCTCGACTGATATGGTCAACTTTCTCAAGTTTTCCATTGGCAACCTCGACAAGCATACTCTCTTTTAACGGGACTAAAGACCAATTAATCTTATCGCAAAAATGTCTACATACATAACTTCTATCCGCACCAGTATCAAACAAGACAGAAGCTAAAAGATTATTGATTTTGAATATACCTGTCACCAAGTTGGGGTTTTCGCGTGCGTCCCTTGCATTAACATTGAAAGCTCTAGCGCGCGGTGGTCCGCCATCTTTTCGCTTATTTGGACACGCATTTCTGAAATGGCCCGTCTGCCCACATTCATAACACTTCTTTGGCCCGTTGGTGTTTGGCTTCCCATTCAAAGTGGTGACCTTGCAGTCTTTTCTAACATGCCCAGACCGTTGGCACTTCTCGCAGACAACATTGCAATACCCATTGTGGTGTTTGTAACACCTCTTGCATTGAGGTAGGGTTCCCTTGTAGTTCGGGTTCGTGTTGGTGTTCGAATTGGGGTTTCCACCGTTGTTGTTTCCCCTAAAACCCTCAAGTCGTTTCGCCGGGTTTTGATCATAGTTCCTTCCCCTGTTGTTGTTGTTGTGGTTATCCCATTTGCGCTTCTCATTAGTACCCGCTTCAGACTTAGTTTTCTCCGGTTCATCGATGGTTATTTGATTCATTAAAGTATGCGCCATGCGCATCGCTTCTGGGACATTTGGTGGTTTGGACGAGGTGACGTTTCCCTTAATGCTCTTAGGGAGTCCCCAGAAGTATCTCTCCATTCGCTTGAATTCTGGGGTAACCATTGTCGGACAGATCAGGGCTAATTCCAAAAATCTCCTGTTGTAACCATCAAGGTCGTTCCCAACGGCCTTTAACTGCATGAATTCCATTTCCATCTTTTGGATTTCGGTTCTCGGACAATACTCCTCAATCATGGCACACTTAAATTCTTCCCATGGCGTAGCATACGCCTCATCAATGCCTTATGCCTGTGCCATTGTGTTCCACCACGTGAGTGCGCCGTCAGATAGCGAGCAAGAAGCAAATTTGGTTTTGTTATCCTCCGAACAGTTGCTAACTCGGAATACTGATTCAAGTTTCTCGAACCATCTCGTGAGACCAACCGGTCCCTCAGTGCCGCTGAAGTTATGCGGTTTACAGCTCTGGAATTCCTTGTAAGTACACCCATTGCGAATGGGTTGAATAACCGGTGGTGGTGGCAGTGGCGGTGGAGCTTGGGGTTGCATTTCCGCAATGGCTGCGGCTACACGTTCTTGGATCATCTCTTCAATTTGAGCAGCAGTAGGTGTGGATCGACCGTTAGCCATGATGTTCTAAACAAAAATTTTTGACTCAAGTCAAAATCCAGCATTCAATATATAATAATACAGTATATAGTAACCAACATGGAATCAAAACATCAAATGTTAATAAATAACGCATCTAGGTACAAATACCACAGAATCATCGTACAGTAATGTAAATAGAACATCGTGCAAGAATTAAATAACGCAAAGTTCCATTAATAATAATAAGTTTCATACAGCTGAATAACTCCGTACAATACATAAGTGAAACATAAAACTACAACTAGATTACATAATGAAATCTAAATACAAAAGCCATACGGTGAGGGTGGGTGAAGGATGTCCATAACATGGGACATCTGGTCCTCTAGCTCAGCAACTCGAGCTCAGAGCATCTCCACCTCCCTTGTCAATTCCTCGAAAGTGAGAGATAGTGGGGCAGGCGGTGCTGGCGGTGCAGGTGGTGCAGACATTACATAACGGGGTGCAGATGTTCTGGTTCCAGAAATAGTCAGTACGTAATGGGGTGCCTTACGCACTTGTGGGTCGGCAGGATACGGCACAAGCCGCTTACGGGCAGTAACCCTATGACGCTGACCAAACGCGTCAGTGAAGGCTCGTCCTCCGTTGATCCTCGAAATGATGGTACCATCGAAGCGATACCGCTTCTTCGGCGGGGTGGAGGGTGGCTGAATAGGTACATCAGTAGGTTCCTCATCATCACTGGAGTAGTCTGAGGAGGTGTCGTCGGATGAAGCATCAGTGGATGATGGGTCGTCCGAATCATGTGGTGGCTGTACGGGTGGCTGAACTGGCCGTCCTTGAGCGGCCATCATCTGTTGGTAACGAGCGGGTCTGATCGGAATGAGACGTCCATTAGGGGCGCGTCGGCACCAATGGTGATACCGGTTACGGAATGGACCTTCCCCGAACTCCACAGGAATCACGATCTCACCGGAGCGGGGCTGTGATCCTGAGGGTTCGGGGGCAGATGGAGCTGGAATCTCCGACAGGGTCCTGGGCTCCGCTAGAAGTAACCACTGGGGCAGGCGCCTGGCTGCTATTCCCGGAAGATGAAGCGCCGGGGTCACTCGTGGGTAGCGGGATCGGTGTGTCGGCAGCAGCAGCAGGTGGGGTGGCTGACGAGTCTGGACTGCCCAAAACGATAGCAGGTGGAGTATCCGACATCTGAACAAGGAAAAATAGATTTTTCCATGTCAGTAAGTCATAAAGCAAGCACGTATTAGGCCAACAGTTTAAATCATGTATAACAATAAGTATCATGGCAATAATAATGAATCGTATAGAAGTAGCATGCAATTGAAAGCAAGTAATATCATACAGTAGTGAAATCATAGAGTAGCATACGGCATATAGCAGTAAAAGTAAGCAGCAGCATGCAGTAAGTTCAGCAGAAACACGCAAACTAGCAAGTTGTAGACTCACTAATGCAACCTAATTTCCTACAACCAATGCTCTGATACCAAATGTGATTCCTCGTACAAAACCATCGTGTACGAATCATCAACAACAGGATCATTACAAGGTTAAGTACTATATGCTGTAATAAAAGAAGTTGCATTCAAGATAAAAAGATGACATCATAACCGATGTCAATTGTCTTACACCAACAGTATGCTTCTACGAATAGCAAGCATGAATAAATGTATGTGACCCTTAGGTCACTACAAAACATAGTTCAAAAGTATTAAAGTTTGAATGCAAGATAAACAGTTCATGCGGTGATAACACTAGAGCAGCGGGTGTCTACGGCAAGACTAGCACGACAGCGGAAGCAAATAACCTTAAGCACCTGAGAAAAACATGCTTAAAAACGTCAACATAAAGGTTGGTGAGCTATAGTTTAAGTATAACAGTATGTAAGGTAGGCCACGGGATTTCAGTGCTACAAAGAGCGTTTCAAAACAGTATGATAAAGTATATGTTAACCGTGGGCACTTGGTAACTAACTTAACATTTATACCCCCTGAAAGTACACTTGGCAAGTGCGTATATCTACGAAGTATTAAACACTCGTTAAATGCTAGCGCGACTAGCCCGAGTGGGGGTGTCAAACCCTATGGATCCATATCTAAGATTCGCGTTCACCGGTTCAAAAACCAATGACTAAACATTACCGAGCTAAAGGGAATGTTTCTGCCGTTATATTACCCACACATATATAAGTTTAAGTACTCGTGCCTAGTATGTAAAACATAAAATCCACATGTATTCTCAGTTCCCAAAATAAGTTAAAGTAAAAAGGGAATGCTATAACTCACAATGATAAATTAGCGGTAAAGTATGACTCGGAAAGTAAGCAAGTAATGAAGGTTGTCCAAACGGGTCCTCAACCTAAGTCAAATAGTACTAAGTCAATAAATCGTCCGAATAGGTTTAAAAGTATGTAAATAAGGTCTTAAAGGTCATCATCATTCATCATTAAACAAAAGGTGTAAAGTAAGTCTCGTTCATGAAAGTAGTTTAAAACAAAGGCTGAGTTCGGTCAGTCACCACGGTCTCTATACCTACTGAAATAAGGTGAGACCAGTGGCCATGGCTCCGTATACCAGTCCTTTAGTTGTGGTAAAAATTACAGAATCAAACTCGTCTTCGTTTGACCGTGGCGACGGTCTAAGTGCGAGTAGGTCAGAATTTTCAGCACAACGTTAAATGGACATAGTGACGATCGGAGGGCCATAAATCCTAAACCGTAACTCGGATTAAGATGAGTCCTATATGAAAAGTTATATACTCGAACAGAGCTATCTGAAAATCATAGTTACAGTAGCCCAGGTCGTACGGGTCAGACACATAAACAGTAAAAGAGTAGGGTCAGTAGGTTCCGGTGGTTCTTGGTGTTCGATGCTTATCATGGTTCTCAACCTTGATGCATATAGCTTCAAGTGTACAACTCGTTGATGTGTTTGCATCATTTTCACCAAGGTTTGACCATCATAACCCAAGTGTAAGTCTAAGACATGAAGCACAACTCACTTAAGTGTTGCAAGTGTTTTGATGAACCAAAGTTACATCAAAGTGTTAGATCTAACACATACATGAACTTTAAAACTAATAATAAGTTACAAACTTGAAAGTGAACTTATGAAATCAAGATCTTAAGTTGTAGAACATAGTTCTTAGTTAGATCTTGAAGATCCAAGACTCAAAAGTCTAGATCAAGCATAAGTATACAAAGTTATAATTAAAGAAAGCTTACTTACATGTTCTTGAACCTTTAAAGTTAACTTTTAGTTCAAGATTAATGAGATCAATGTTAACTAGTAACACTTGACCAACAAGAACATAAATCATGAAATTAAAGTGCAAGTAAATGAAGTAAATAAGCTAGGTAAACAAGTTAATAAGTTCATGGGTTGCATACTTTAAAGATTCAAACCAAAGTTTGATCTTTAAGAAAGTAAACTTTAAAGTTTACTAACATGAATTACAAGTATGATTTACAACACATGAACCTTAAATCTTTTGAAACAATAAAAGTAGAATCATAAACTAGTAAGTTTATGTTCTTGAGAGTTCTTGTAATACAAGATAAAAGAAGAATCAAACTAGTAAGTTTGATTCTTGAAACTAGTAAAGAATAACAACAACATTAACAACTAGTAAGTAATTAAACAATAATCAAGTAAACAACAACAAGTAACAAAAGATGATGATGATTCATGTGTTCTTGGTTTCGGTTTTAACAAGAAAAGAAGAAGAGAAAAGAAGTTCAAGTTACTTACAACTTAGAGAGAAAAGAGAGAAAGTTGAAAGTGTTTTGTGTGTGTGTTTTGAAATGAGAGAAATGTGAGGATATTAGTGAGTGAAGTAGTAAGTGAAAAAAAAAAGATTTTGACTCCCTCTCATCCCCCAAAAGGCGACGACCAGCAGAAAAAAAGGGAAGGGGAGAAGTCCACAAGGTTTTAACATGTAAAGGCTTAAAAAAAATTGGTTAATGGGGGTGTTTGCATGGGGATTATGTGTAAACTAGATTCCAAGTGTAACAACTAACTAGTTAAACTCCAAGGTGATACTTACATGTAGTAGAAATGGACTAGTTAATCCAATAAGGTGTAGGGTGGGCTTATAAGTCTATATTCATGAGTTCATTAACATTAAACAAGTCCAAGTTTCATGTAAGTAACAATTTAATCCAATAAGAGCCCAAGTAAGTAACTAATAACCATAGTTAATTAAAATGATTAATAAAACTTAATCACGAATGTAAATAATATCTGAAAATATTATTCGTGTAATGTACGCGTGTCACAAAGACGTTTCGGGCAATTAAAGTCAAGTACGGTTAATCATGGCAACAAGTAAATGTAATAACATACATTCGTTTAATCACAAGTATTAATAATAATAATTATTAATAAATAACGTTGGAAAAACCAGGGTCGTTACACTATGGAGCCACTTTAAGTGACCCTGATGTTGCATGGGCACTACTCAGAGATTAGCAGAGGCTCTACCGAGCTCTTAGAGCATACCTTCAGCGTGAGGGGATGTCGCGCAGTACTCTGGGCTCGTCTTCATTTAGGCTAGCGCGCCGTGTTCAGCCGACACGACAAGCTACACCCAGGCATTACACACCGGCCTCAGTTCACTCAGTTGCCTCAGCTTCCATGCCTGCACATGCTACTCCTATTCCCATCACGCCGCCTACTCCAGTCACCAAGCCAGTTCAGTCACTGAGCTAATTGAGGGTTGTCGCTTAGTCACTATTCCCATTTCAGTTGAGCCACCAACGGCCCAGGCATTTGAGATCACTGGGAGCATACCTGACGAGGAGCCTTTCTCGAGCCTATCCCACCTGGAGTTGCTATCAGACCTATGTCTGGATTTACTACTAGGCCCTGAGTTGGATATAGGGCAGCCTCTCGAGTACTTGCCAAGACTAGAGGATGATGATGAGATATTCAGATACTTCGCAACGTCGACTCAGCACATTGAACAGGATAGTATCCCATAGACTACTTTATTTTACTTTATTTTACTTTCAGTCTTATCTTTTTGAAGCATTGTACTAAAAAGTTATATATATAGTGGAAATACTGCCTTTCTCTTTTTGTTTTTCATGCAGAAATATTATCAAAAGAGACTGGTCCCTAGGAGATTGACCATAGGAAGGCCCATCACTAGGAAAGTAACACGACCATAGGGAAGTAATCCTTCCTTAAACCTATTTTGATTATAACGCACTAAATCTCTAAGTGTGGGGTAACCCCCGCAACTAACTTAGAATTTTAGAAGTCAATGTCCTTAATTTATAAAATATTAAAATATTCTTTCTAGAGAACATTAGGGACAATGTTCTTCTAAATGTGGGGTAATGGATAAAGGTTTTAAAAGTCGAGTAACCATAAAACGCCAAGTTTTGAAAAATTCTTTTGTCCAAAAGTAATTAAGCAATGGATATTGGGTAATTTCAAAAAATTCTTACCTTGTTTTTGCCCAAAAGATCTAATAAAATTGCTAGAAATCGGTTTTCAGAACATTTATTAGAACGGAACGATTAAGCTGAAACTTATGTTTTGTGTCAAAAGATTTCTTTTAAGAAAATACGTAAAAGGCTACGCATGATCAAGCACGACCCCTACTCCCAAAAAGGTAAGGAATCTTGGACCCAAAGTATCTGTATGACCCATCAAATCTACAGTACATTTTTTTTCATTTAATGAGCGTGCCGGTGTACGGTTCAAGTTAGAACTTAGTTCAAACATAGGTTTCAAGACCAATGGTTAAAGAGCGCCATACGTGGTGCAGGTGCGATACTCCTTCCGAAATCATTCTGAATAGAGAAGACAAAAAGTCATCCGTTTCCGTTTCCACTCCACGCAATTTAAACCGACCAACTCACATAAAGAGTTGATGGATCAGGAATATTCACCCCAAATTCACTCCCAAAATACACCATTCACACTCACTCCCCTTTCCATTCATCGAAAGATCCAGAGATTAATAAAGAGATAGATCGATTAAATTCGCTTCAAAAGCACTTTTTGAAAGATTCCGAACCCCTGATTGTTTTTGATAGGTCTAAGACCTATTTTTAGTGGATTATCACTTCCTCTCTGGGCACCAGGAACGAAAGACAAAAGTTATGAAGAAAGGGTATGCGATAAAAAAAAATGAGCAAAGTATCTAGAGCAAGTCTCTATGAATAAAGGCAAAGAAAAACCCAAGAAGATGCCCTAAAGTAGAATGCCGGAGGAGCAAAAGAAAATTCTAGACAAAGTCTTAGCAAAATCCGCCTCTTTCGAAGAAAACTTTTACGGAATTCTATGAAATGTCCCGTTCTTATTGATTAAAAACGTTCCATATTAATTGATTTCGTTGCGAGGTTTTGACCTCTATATGAGACGTTTTTCAAAGACTGAATTCATTTTTAAAACAAACCATAACCTTTATTTCATAAATAAAGGTTTAAAAATCTTTACGTAGATTATCAAATAATGATAATCTAAAATATCCTATTTACACACGACCATTACATAATGGTTTACAATACAAATATGTTACATCGAAATCAGTTTCTTGAATGCAGTTTTTACACAATATCATACAAACATGGACTCCAAATCTTGTCCTTATTTTAGTACGTAACAGCGGAAGCTCTTAGTATTCACCTGAGAATAAACATGCTTTAAACGTCAACAAAAATGTTGGTGAGTTATAGGTTTAACCTATATATATCAAATCGTAACAATAGACCACAAGATTTCATATTTCAATACACATCCCATACATAGAGATAAAAATCATTCATATGGTGAACACCTGGTAACCGACATTAACAAGATGCATATATATAAGAATATCCCCATCATTCCGGGACACCCTTCGGATATGATATAAATTTCGAAGTACTAAAGCATCCGGTACTTTGGATGGGGTTTGTTAGGCCCAATAGATCTATCTTTAGGATTCGTGTCAATTAGGGTGTCTGTTCCCTAATTCTTAGATTACCAGACTTAATAAAAAGGGGCATATTCGATTTCAATAATTCAACCATAGAATGTAGTTTCACGTACTTGTGTCTATTTTGTAAATCATTTATAAAACCTGCATGTATTCTCATCCCAAAAATATTAGATTTTAAAAGTGGGACTATAACTCACTTTCACAGATTTTTACTTCGTCGGGAAGTAAGACTTGGCCACTGGTTGATTCACGAACCTATAACAATATATACATATATATCAAAGTATGTTTAAAATATATTTACAACACTTTTAATATATTTTGATGTTTTAAGTTTATTAAGTCAGCTGTCCTCGTTAGTAACCTACAACTAGTTGTCCAAAGTTAGATGTACATAAATAAATCGATAAATATTATCTTGAATCAATCCACGACCCAGTGTATACGTATCTCAGTATTGATCACAACTCAAACTATATATATTTTGGAATCAACCTCAACCCTGTATAGCTAACTCCAACATTCACATATAGAGTGTCTATGGTTGTTCCGAAATATATATAGATGTGTCGACATGATAGGTCGAAACATTGTATACGTGTCTATGGTATCTCAAGATTACATAATATACAATACAAGTTGATTAAGTTATGGTTGGAATAGATTTGTTACCAATTTTCACGTAGCTAAAATGAGAAAAATTATCCAATCTTGTTTTACCCATAACTTCTTCATTTTAAATCCGTTTTGAGTGAATCAAATTGCTATGATTTCATATTGAACTCTATTTTATGAATCTAAACAGAAAAGTATAGGTTTATATTCGGAAAAATAAGTTACAAGTCGTTTTTGTAAAGGTAGTCATTTCAGTCGAAAGAACGACGTCTAGATGACCATTTTAGAAAACATACTTCCACTTTGAGTTTAACCATAATTTTTGGATATAGTTTCATGTTCATAATAAAAATCATTTTCTCAGAATAACAACTTTTAAATCAAAGTTTATCATAGTTTTTAATTAACTAACCCAAAACAGCCCGCGGTGTTACTACGACGGCGTAAATCCGGTTTTACGGTGTTTTTCGTGTTTCCATGTTTTAAATCATTAAGTTAGCATATCATATAGATATAGAACATGTGTGTAGTTAATTTTAAAAGTCAAGTTAGAAGGATTAACTTTTGTTTGCGAACAAGTTTAGAATTAACTAAACTATGTTCTAGTGATTACGAGTTTAAACCTTCGAATAAGATAGTTTTATATATATGAATCGAATGATGTTATGAACATCATTACTATCTCAAGTTTAGTAGGTAAACCTATTGGAAGTGACAAAAAATGATCTAGCTTCAAAGGATCTTGGATGGCTTGAAAGTTCTTGAAGTAGGATCATGACACAAAAACAAGTTCAAGTAAGATTTTTACTCGAATTAAGATAGTTTATAGTTATAGAAATTGAATCAAAGTTTGAATATGAATATTACCTTGAATAAGAAAGATAACCTACTGTATATAACAAAGGTTTCTTGATCTTAGATGATTACTTGGAATGGATTAGAAAGCTTGGAAGTAAATTAGTAAACTTGAAGGGATTTTTGAAGTGTTCTTGAAGTGTTCTTCCTATGATGATTATAGCTTGATTCTTGAAGTGATTTTTGATGAAGATGATGATTAACTACTGGAAAAATACTTTCATAATAGTGTGTCTGTGTGTGTTGAGAGAGAATTAGAAAGAGAATTGGAAGTGAAATGGAGTGAATGATGAGTGGTAATTGGTGAGTGGTGAGTGGGGTTAAAAGGAGTTCTAGTTAGTTGACTGGCTCATGGTAGAAGTTAAAATTGATTAGTCATACATGACATAATCAAGAGTGGAATCCCATGCTAGTTCCTATTGGTATATACTCATAGTAAGTACGTTTTGAAGCTGTGTATAATACGGGTAAGAATACGACTAGAATTCTTTTTGAAAGAAAAGAATGGAAAAGTAACTGTAAACATTTTCGTTAAGTATGAGTGTTTTGATATATGTTTTGAAGTCTTCCAAAAGTATTTTAATACATCTAAATACACTACATGTATATACATTTTAACTGAGTCGTTAAGTCATCGTTAGTCATTACATGTAAGTGTTGTTTTGAAACCTTTAAGTTAACAATCTCAATTAATGTTGTTAACCCATTGTTTATTATATCTAATGAGATGTTAAATTATTATATTATCATGATATTATTATATATTAATATATCTTAATATGATATATATACATTTAAATGTCGTTACAACGATAATCGTTATATATATGTCTCGTTTCGAACGATAGTCGTTAAGTCATCGTTAATCGTTATATATATATATCTAAGTTAGTAGTCTTGTTTATATGTATATAACTCATTGTTAATATACTTATGGAGATACTTACTTATCATAATCTCATGTTAACCATATGTATACCCATATATATATCGTCATGTAATTTTTACAAGTTTTAACGTTCGTGAATCGCCAGTCAACTTGGGTGGTCAATTGTCTATATGAAACATATTTCAATTAATCAAGTCTTAACAAGTTTGATTGCTTAACATGTTGGAAACATTTAATCATGTAAATATCAATCTCAATTAATATATATAAACATGGAAAAGTTCGGGTCACTACAGTACCTACCCGTTAAATAAATTTCGTCCCGAAATTTTAAGCTGTTGAAGGTGTTGACGAATCTTCTGGAAATAGATGCGGGTATTTCTTCTTCATCTGATCTTCACGCTCCCAGGTGAACTCGGGTCCTCTACGAGCATTCCATCGAACCTTAACAATTGGTATCTTGTTTTGCATAAGTCTTTTAACCTCACGATCCATTATTTCGACGGGTTCTTCGATGAATTGCAGTTTTTCGTTGATTTCGATTTCATCTAACGGAATAGTGAGATCTTCTTTAGCAAAACATTTTTTCAAATTTGAGACGTGGAAAGTGTTATGTACAGCCGCGAGTTGTTGAGGTAACTCAAGTCGGTAAGCTACTGGTCCGACACGATCAATAATCTTGAATGGTCCAATATACCTTGGATTTAATTTCCCTCGTTTACCAAATCGAACAAGGCCTTTCCAAGGTGCAACTTTAAGCATGACCATCTCTCCAATTTCAAATTCTATATCTTTTCTTTTAATGTCAGCGTTGCTCTTTTGTCGACTTTGGGCAGTTTTCAACCGTTGTTGAATTTGGATGATCTTCTCGGTAGTTTCTTGTATAATCTCCGGACCCGTAATCTGTCTATCCCCCACTTCACTCCAACAAATCGGAGACCTGCACTTTCTACCATAAAGTGCTTCAAACGGCACCATCTCAATGCTTGAATGGTAGCTGTTGTTGTAGGAAAATTCTGCTAATGGTAGATGTCGATCCCAACTGTTTCCGAAATCAATAACACATGCTCGTAGCATGTCTTCAAGCGTTTGTATCGTCCTTTCGCTCTGCCCATCAGTTTGTGGATGATAGGCAGTACTCATGCCTAGACGAGTTCCTAATGCTTGTTGTAATGTCTGCCAGAATCTTGAAATAAATCTGCCATCCCTATCAGAGATAATAGAGATTGGTATTCCATGTCTGGAGACGACTTCCTTCAAATACAGTCGTGCTAACTTCTCCATCTTGTCATCTTCTCTTATTGGCAGAAAATGTGCTGATTTGGTAAGACGATCAACTATTACCCAAATAGTATCAAAACCACTTGCAGTCCTTGGCAATTTAGTGATGAAATCCATGGTAATGTTTTCCCATTTCCATTCCGGGATTTCGGGTTGTTGAAGTAGACCTGATGGTTTCTGATGCTCAGCTTTGACCTTAGAACACGTCAAACATTCTCCTACGTATTTAGCAACATCGGCTTTCATACCCGGCCACCAAAAATATTTCCTGAGATCCTTGTACATCTTTCCCGTTCCAGGATGTATTGAGTATTTGGTTTTATGAGCTTCTCTACGTACCATTTCTCTCATATCTCCAAATTTTGGTACCCAAATCCTTTCAGCCTTATACCGGGTTCCGTCTTCCCGAATATTAAGATGTTTCTCCGATCCTTTGGGTATTTCATCCTTTAAATTTCCCTCTTTTAAAACTCCTTGTTGCGCCTCCTTTATTTGAGTAGTAAGGTTATTATGAATCATTATAATCATAGATTTTACTCGAATGGGTTCTCTGTCCTTCCTGCTCAAGGCATCGGCTACCACATTTGCCTTCCCCGGGTGGTAACGAATCTCAAAGTCGTAATCATTCAATAATTTAATCCACCTACGCTGCCTCATATTCAGTTGTTTCTGATTAAATATGTGTTGAAGACTTTTGTGGTCTGTATATATAATACTTTTGACCCCATATAAGTAGTGCCTCCAAGTCTTTAATGCAAAAACAACCGCGCCTAATTCCAAATCATGCATCGTATAATTTTGTTCATGAATCTTCAATTGTCTAGACGCATAAGCAATCACCTTCGTTCGTTGCATTAATACACAACCGAGACCTTGCTTTGATGCGTCACAATAAATCACAAAATCATCATTCCCTTCAGGCAATGACAATATAGGTGCCGTAGTTAGCTTTTTCTTCAATAACTGAAACGCTTTCTCTTGTTCATCATTCCATTCAAATTTCTTCCCTTTATGCGTTAATGCAGTCAAGGGTTTTGCTATTCTGGAAAAGTCTTGGATGAACCTTCTGTAGTAACCAGCTAGTCCTAAAAACTGGCGTATGTTTTCGGAGTTTTCGGGGTTTCCCACTTTTCAACAGTTTCTATCTTTGCCGGATCCACCTTAATACCTTCTTTGTTCACTATGTGACCGAGGAATTGAACTTCTTCCAACCAAAATGCACACTTTGAAAACTTAGCGTACAATTCTTCCTTCCTCAATACTTCTAACACCTTTCTCAAATGTTCACCGTGTTCTTGGTCATTCTTTGAGTAAATAAGTATGTCATCAATGAAAACAATGACAAACTTGTCAAGGTATGGTCCACACACTCGGTTCATAAGGTCCATGAACACAGCTGGTGCATTAGTTAAACCAAACGGCATGACCATAAACTCGTAATGACCGTAACATGTTCTGAAAGCAGTCTTTGGAATATCATCTTCTTTCACCCGCATTTGATGATACCCGGAACGTAAGTCAATCTTTGAATAAACAGACGAGCCTTGTAGTTGATCAAATAAGTCGTCGATTCTCGGTAGTGGGTAGCGGTTCTTGATGGTAAGTTTGTTCAACTCTCGGTAGTCGATACACAACCTGAATATACCATCTTTCTTCTTGACAAACAAAACAGGAGCTCCCCACGGTGATGTGCTTGGTCGAATGAAACCACTCTCTAAAAGTTCTTGTAATTGGCTTTGCAGTTCTTTCATCTCGCTGGGTGCGAGTCTGTAAGGAGCACGAGCTATTGGTGCAGCTCCTGGTACAAGATCTATTTGAAATTCAACGGATCGCTGTGGGGGTAATCCCGGTAATTCTTTCGGAAATACATCGGGAAATTCTTTTGCAATGGGAACATCATTGATGCTCTTTTCTTCAGTTTGTACTTTCTCGACGTGTGCTAGAACAGCATAGCAACCTTTTCTTATTAGTTTTTGTGCCTTCAAATTACTAATAAGATGTAGCTTCGTGTTGCCCTTTTCTCCGTACACCATTAAGGGTTTTCCTTTTTCTCGTATAATGCGAATGGCATTTTTGTAACAAACGATCTCTGCTTTCACTTCTTTCAACCAGTCCATACCGATTATCACATCAAAACTCCCTAACTCTACTGGTATCAAATCAATCTTAAATGTTTCGCTAACCAGATTAATTTCTCGATTCCGACATATATTATCTGCTGAAATTAATTTACCATTTACTAATTCGAGTAAAAATTTACTATCCAAAGGCATCAATGGACAACTTAATTTAGCACAAAAATCTCTACTCATATAGCTTCTATCCGCACCCCAATCAAATAAAACGTAAGCAGATTTATTGTCAATTAGAAACGTACCCGTAACAAGCTCCGGGTCTTCCTGTGCCTCTGCCGCATTAATATTGAAAACTCTTCCGCGGCCTTGTCCATTCGTGTTCTCCTGGTTCGGGCAATTTCTAATAATGTGGCCCGGTTTTCCACATTTATAACAAACTACATTGGCATAACTTGCTTCGACACTACTTGCTCCGCCATTACTCGTTCCGACACCATTTGTTCATTTCGTTCTATTAACCCCTGGTCCGTAGACCTCACACTTCACCGCGCTATGACCATTTATTTTACACTTGTTGCAAAATTTGGTGCAGAACCCCGAGTGATACTTTTCACACCTTTGGCATAGCTGCTTCTGATTGTTGTTGTTGTTGCGGTTATTATTGTTGTTGGGATGATTGTTGTAGTTGTTGTTGTTGTTGTTGTTGTTGTTGTTGTTGGGCCGTTTGTTGTAGTTGCGATTGATGTTGCGATTGTTGGGATAATTGTTGCGATTATTGTTGTAATTGCTGTTGTTGTTGTATTGGTGATTCTTATCACCGTTTTCCTCCCACTTTCTTTTGACTTGCTTCACATTGGCCTCTTCAGCAGTCTGTTCTTTAATTCTTTCTTCAATCTGGTTAACTAGTTTGTGAGCCATTCTACATGCCTGTTGTATGGAGGCGGGCTCGTGTGAACTTATATCTTCTTGGATTCTTTCGGGTAATCCTTTCACAAACGCGTCGATCTTCTCTTCCTCAGCTTCGAATGCTCCCGGACACAATAGGCACAATTCCGTGAATCGTCTTTCGTACGTGGTAATATCAAATCCTTGGGTTCGTAACCCTCTAAGTTCTGTCTTGAGCTTATTGACCTCGGTTCTGGGACGGTACTTCTCGTTCATCAAGTGCTTGAATGCTGACCACGGTAGTGCGTACGCATCATCTTGTTCCACTTGCTCTAGATAGGTATTCCACCATGTTAACGCAGAACCTGTGAAGGTATGCGTAAAGTACTTCACTTTGTCCTCTTCAGTACACTTACTTATGGCAAACACTGATTCGACCTTCTTAGTCCACCGTTTCAATCCGATCGGTCCTTCAGTTCCATCAAATTTCAAAGGTTTGCAGGCAGTGAATTCTTTGTAGGTGCATCCTACACGATTTCCTGTACTGCCAGATCCAAGGTTATTGTTGGTATGTAGCGCAGCCTGTACTGCGGCTATGTTTGAAGCTAGAAAAGTACGGAATTCCTCTTCATTCATATTCACGGTGTGTCGGGTAGTCGGTGCCATTTCCTTCAAAATAGTCAAATGGAACAAGTTAATCATACAGAATATTAAGAGTAGTTAATAGTATTTCGTAGCATAATATGAACTCATTTATAAAAGATTTTTCTTCATATTAGCGTTTTATAAGTTTAAATTTGGGTAGTACCTACCCGTTAAGTTCATACTTAGTAGCTAATATACAATTCAACTACTACAATTCTATATGAAAAACTGATTGTAGTAATATTTCGCGTTCAAACTTTTATACAATATTTTACAAACTTACAATACCGCTTATTTTACATAAAGCATGAAATATAGCACACAATAACTTTGATACAAGATAGTTGTGAAGATAATTCTAGCTAGTACACAAGTCGTTCAGCAAAGGCAATAAAGACACGTAATTCATACGTCCAGAAACAAGTCATGCATTCTGGTTTTACTAGGACTACTTCCCATCCTTGGTCTTGTGGAACATAACCGTTATGGCCGTTGATAAGACAGCGTGTTCTAACGTCGTCAAAGGGACGAGGGTTACGTAATGACCAACAGTCTCGTAATAACCTAAAAACCTCATTTCTTACCCCAATTACTGACTCCGTCACTTGTGGGAACGTTTTGTTTAATAGTTGTAGCCCGATGTTCTTGTTCTCACTTTGGTGAGAAGCGAACATTACTAACCCGTAAGCATAACATGCTTCTTTATGTTGCATGTTAGCCACTTTTTCTAAATCACGAAGTCCTATATTCGGATATACTGAGTCAAAATAATTTCCTAACCCGTTGCGTAAAATAGCATTTGGGTTCCCCGCAATATATGCGTCAAAGTAAACACATCGTAACTTATGGATTTCCCAATGTGATATCACCCATCTTTCGAACGAAAGCCTTTTATAAACCAAGGCATTCTTGGAACGTTCTTCGAATGTCTTACAAACTGATCTCGCCTTAAATAGTTGTGCCGAGGAATTCTGACCGACTCTAGACAAGATTTCATCAATCATGTCTCCGGGTAGGTCTCTTAAAATATTGGGTTGTCTATCCATTTTGTGTTTTTATACTGTAAAATAGACAAGAGTTAGATTCATAAAAAAATACTTATTAATACAAGCAATTTTTACATATATCATAAAGCATAAGCACACTATATTATATATATTACACCACACGAATACAACTATCTTATTCCGACTCACTCGTTTCTTCTTGTTCGGTTTTGGTTCATTTTGCCAAGTTTCTAGGGATATATGATGTTCCCCTAATACGAGCCGTCGTTGTCCACATTGGTTTAGAAAAACCTGGTGGTTTAGAGGTTCCCGGGTCATCGTTACAACTTAAGGACTTCGGGGGTTGACGATACATATAAAGTTCATCAGGGTTGGAATTAGATTTCTCTATTTTTATGCCCTTTCCCTTATTATTTTCTTTTGCCTTTTTAAATTCAGTTGGGGTAATTTCTATAACATCATCGGAATTCTCGTCGGAATCCGATTCATCGGAGAATTGGTAATCCTCCCAATATTTTGCTTCCTTGGCGGAAACACCATTGACCATAATTAACCTTGGTCGGTTGGTTGAGGATTCTCTTTTACTTAACCGTTTTATTATTTCCCCCACCGGTTCTATTTCTTCTTCCGGTTCCGATTCTTCTTCCGGTTCCGATTCTTCTTCCGGTTCCGACTCTTCTTCCGGTTCCTCTTCGGGAACTTGTGAATCAGTCCACGAATCATTCCAATTTACATTTGACTCTTCATTATTATTAGGTGAGTCAATGGGACTTGTTCTAGAGGTAGACATCTATCACATAATATCAAACACGTTAAGAGATTAATATATCACATAATATTCATATGTTAAAAATATATAGTTTCCAACAAAAATGTTAAGCAATCATTTTTAAAGAAAACACGGTAGAAGTCCAGACTCACTAATGCATCCTAACAAACTCGATAAGACACACTAATGCAAATTTTCTGGTTCTCTAAGACCAACGCTCGGATACCAACTGAAATGTCCCGTTCTTATTGATTAAAAACGGTCCATATTAATTGATTTCGTTACGAGGTTTTGACCTCTATATGAGACGTTTTTCAAAGACTGCATTCATTTTTAAAACAAACCATAACCTTTATTTCATAAATAAAGGTTTAAAAAGCTTTACTTAGTTTATCAAATAATGATAATCTAAAATATCCGGTTTACACACGACCATTACATAATGGTTTACAATACAAATATGTTACATCAAAATCAGTTTCTTGAATGCAGTTTTTACACAATATCATACAAACATGGACTCCAAATCTTGTCCTTATTTTAGTATGCAACAGCGGAAGCTCTTAGTATTCACCTGAGAATAAACATGCTTTAAACGTCAACAAAAATGTTGGTGAGTTATAGGTTTAACCTATATATATCAAATCGTAACAATAGACCACAAGATTTCATATTTCAATACACATCCCATACATAGAGATAAAAATCATTCATATGGTGAACACCTGGTAACCGACATTAACAAGATACATATATATAAGAATATCCCCATCATTCCGGGACACCCTTCAGATATGATATAAATTTCGAAGTACTAAAGCATCCGGTACTTTGGATGGGGTTTGTTAGGCCCAATAGATCTATCTTTAGGATTCGCGTCAATTAGGGTGTCTGTTCCCTAATTCTTAAATTACCAGACTTAATAAAAAGGGGCATATTCGATTTCGATAATTCAACCATAGAATGTAGTTTCACGTACTTGTGTCTATTTTGTAAATCATTTATAAAACCTGCATGTATTCTCATCCCAAAAATATTAGATTTTAAAAGTGGGACTATAACTCACTTTCACAGATTTTTACTTCGTCGGGAAGTAAGACTTGGCCACTGGTTGATTCACGAACCTATAACAATATATACATATATATCAAAGTATGTTTAAAATATATTTACAACACTTTTAATATATTTTGATGTTTTAAGTTTATTAAGTCAGCTGTCCTCGTTAGTAACCTACAACTAGCTGTCCACAGTTAGATGTACAGAAATAAATCGATAAATATTATCTTGAATCAATCCACGACCCAGTGTATACGTATCTCAGTATTGATCACAACTCAAACTATATATATTTTGGAATCAACCTCAACCCTGTATAGCTAACTCCAACATTCACATATAGAGTGTCTATGGTTGTTCCGAAATATATATAGATGTGTCGACATGATAGGTCGAAACATTGTATACGTGTCTATGGTATCTCAAGATTACATAATATACAATACAAGTTGATTAAGTTATGGTTGGAATAGATTTGTTACCAATGTTCACGTAGCTAAAATGAGAAAAATTATCCAATCTTGTTTTACCCATAACTTCTTCATTTTAAATCCGTTTTGAGTGAATCAAATTGCTATGGTTTCATATTGAACTCTATTTTATGAATCTAAACAGAAAAGTATAGGTTTATATTCGGAAAAATAAGTTACAAGTCGTTTTTGTAAAGGTAGTCATTTCAGTCGAAAGAACGACGTCTAGATGACCATTTTAGAAAACATACTTCCTCTTTGAGTTTAACCATAATTTTTGGATATAGTTTCATGTTCATAATAAAAATCATTTTCTCAGAATAACAACTTTTAAATCAAAGTTTATCATAGTTTTTAATTAACTAACCCAAAACAGCCCGCGGTGTTACTACGACGGCGTAAATCCGGTTTTACGGTGTTTTTCGTGTTTCCAGGTTTTAAATCATTAAGTTAGCATATCATATAGATATAGAACATGTGTGTAGTTAATTTTAAAAGTCAAGTTAGAAGGATTAACTTTTGTTTGCGAACAAGTTTAGAATTAACTAAACTATGTTCTAGTGATTACGAGTTTAAACCTTCGAATAAGATAGTTTTATATATATGAATCGAATGATGTTATGAACATCATTACTACCTCAAGTTTAGTAGGTAAACCTACTGGAAGTGACAAGAAATGATCTAGCTTCAAAGGATCTTGGATGGCTTGAAAGTTCTTGAAGTAGGATCATGACACAAAAACAAGTTCAAGTAAGATTTTTACTCGAATTAAGATAGTTTATAGTTATAGAAATTGAATCAAAGTTTGAATATGAATATTACCTTGAATAAGAAAGATAACCTACTGTATATAACAAAGGTTTCTTGATCTTATATGATTACTTGGAATGAATTAGAAAGCTTGGAAGTAAATTAGTAAACTTGAAGGGATTTTTGAAGTGTTCTTGAAGTGTTCTTCCTATGATGATTATAGCTTGATTCTTGAACTGATTTTTGATGAAGATGATGATTAACTACTGGAAAAATACGTTCATAATAGTGTGTGTGTGTGTGTGTGTGTGTGTGTGTTGAGAGAGAATTAGAAAGAGAATTGGAAGTGAAATGGAGTGAATGATGAGTGGTAATTGGTGAGTGGTGAGTGGGGTTAAAAGGAGTTCTAGTTAGTTGACTAGCTCATGGTAGAAGTTAAAATTGATTAGTCATACATGACATAATCAAGAGTGGAATCCCATGCTAGTTCCTATTGGTATATACTCATAGTAAGTACTTTTTGAAGCTGTGTATAATACGGGTAAGAATACGACTAGAATTCTTGATGAAAGAAAAGAATGGAAAAGTAACTGTAACCATTTTCGTTAAGTATGAGTGTTTTGATATATGTCTTGAAGTCTTCCAAAAGTATTTTAATACATCTAAATACACTACATGTATATACATTTTAACTGAGTCGTTAAGTCATCGTTAGTCGTTACATGTAAGTGTTGTTTTGAAACCTTTAAGTTAACGATCTCAATTAATGTTGTTAACCCATTGTTTATTATATCTAATGAGATGTTAAATTATTATATTATCATGATATTATGATATATTAATATATCTTAATATGATATATATACATTTAAATGTCGTTACAACGATAATCGTTACATATATGTCTCGTTTCGAAATCCTTAAGTTAGTAGTCTTGTTTATATGTATATAACTCATTGTTAATATACTTATGGAGATACTTACTTATCATAATCTCATGTTAACCATATGTATACCCATATATATATCATCATGTCGTTTTTACAAGTTTTAACGTTCGTGAATCGCCGGTCAACTTGGGTGGTCAATTGTCTATATGAAACATATTTCAATTAATAAAGTCTTAACAAGTTTGATTTCTTAACATGTTGGAAACATTTAATCATGTAAATATTAATCTTAATTAATATATATAAACATGGAAAAGTTCGGGTCACTACATTCTAGGCCGTTCTCTATCCAAAATGGATACTCCGAAGAATCAAAGTCTATCAATTCTCTCAAAAATCAAAAGATCTGGATACCTTTCACCGATCCATAATTTCCCGACCAAAACCCTATAACCCGTCTTCCTCTTGGAAGAATGCTTAGGAAGAAGATCAGTGTCGTCCTTACTTAACCGGTGGAGATATCGATGCTTTACCAAGCCTATGATGAGAACTATTACACGACTGGCTTTTGAGTGACAATACAATTAAAATAGGACACCCTAAACACTTGAGTGATATGAGTGACCCGCTAGTGAGGAGCCTGATCATGTATACTCTACATATGAGAGTTGGAAAGTACACCTTTTTCACTATGGACGCGGTTGAAATCTAGCGACCAAATCATCTAAGCTCGAAACTTTTTCTAATACTTTTGAAAAATGTGCCGACTTCTGATGAAGGCATAATAAAAAGATCTACGGGTGGGGCAAGGGAGAGTCTATTAGAAAGATCCTTATATTCCCACTTTTTGCTTGAGGACAAGCAAAGCCAAGTGTGGGATATTTGTTATCGGTCAAATAGTCACATTTTTATCCCCAATGTTAATCCCTAGAACAATAAAGATTTAAACTTTGTCGGCAAAATTATCGCTTTTTCGGTTGATTTTGTAGATTAAGTGATTTCGAAGGCGATGCAAAAAGAATCAAGTAAAACGGAGCTAAAACGAAGATCCTAGAGCGAAAACGGTGAAAGACAAGAAATCAAGTTACGATCCAGTGAAATCAGGCTGACCAGGCCAGCAAACGGCCTTCCATACGGCTTGCCAAATGGCCTGCCAGTATGGCAAACGGCCTGCCAAACGGTCAGAGCAAACGGGCTCGATAAACGGCTTGCCTTAGCAAACGACCTCCAAAAATGGCCTGCCAAACGGCCTGCCAGCCGTTTGCAGGCAAAAATCAAGTCTATTTAAAGGGCTCTCTCCATCCATTCCAACACACACTCAATTTGTAATTCATTTCATATTTTCAAGCTTTTAGTTAGTCTTTAGTAGTAGTTAGCTTAGCTTTTATTTTTTGGAGGATATCCCAGCGAGTCCCTGCGATCTCGGGCAGATTTCTTCGGCCTTTTCAGGTATTTATCTCAAATGCTTGTCTTTTGTATTAAACATCTGTTCTTAATTTTTATGTTTAATAATGCGTTCCAATATTACCATGATAGCTTAATTAATCTGTATGTTGCCATGATAGAAGTTTGGGTTAGCGTAATTATGTTAATTTAGTACGATTACTGTTATAATATTGAACTAGGAAGTCTGATAGATTTGTATGCTAGCATCTTAAGGATTGACCAACCTAGGTTATGATCAGGACTTTTCCACCTATATGAAATTAGCTACTTCATAGGATTAAGACCCCTGGTTATACTGTATCTGAAGATTCTATGAACTCGGTATGGCCGGAGTTCCCGAGAGGCATTTAATGCTCTTTTAGGACACGGAACTTAGGAATTGAGACATGAATGACCTAGTATGCCTATTGACTGTTCCGAAGAGACCTGTTAGGAGCTGTTAAGATCTAGTTAGTGCATTCACTGTGTGACCCAAGCATATTGCATGTTCTTGTTTGATTGTTGCCTTAGGTCTTAGTCATATCAACTGTTTAGGTATTCATTAGGTTTCTATCTGCTTTACTATCAGTATATTGACTGTGATGCTGTATAATGTTTGAATTGATATGATCTCATTAGTATGATAGAATGGTTGTTAATTTTCATTTAATATTTTGCCAACTTAAATCGACGGATTCCTTCCGTTTGTGATCAGTGTTCAATCAACACGGCAAGTTGTTATTCAGTTACCTAAACTGATAACGAGGGTTAGGATTAGAGCTTAACTCACTAATAAACCTAGTACTTTACTGAGGATAACCTCTGAGATATTGCTACCTTTCAATTATATGACCAAGTGACATACTTTTCACTGCTCAAAGAGAACTCCGAGAGTTCAGAGATAAGTAGGTCTGTGTAATTGGATCATCCAACCAGATCTACATCATTCCAAGCATAGTCTTAACATAATCATAATTACCTTCCCCTAACCCAATACTAATATCTTGGTCAACATTTCCCTGATCTGCATACTCCGGATATCCTTTCACTTTATTTACTTTTCCGCACTTAGTACTTTTAGCTAAAATCAACTACTATCTTATATCCAGGTAATTTAACTAAAAGACGATTATCCACTTGATCTTCAATTTGTTAGTCAGCAAAAAAATACGACACTAGATTAACTTACACTTTCTACACCTTAGAAAGGAAAAGTAAATTTAGGCCCCGCAAAATATAAATAAATGAAGACACTGTGTGCTACCAAATCGGACATCCTGCGACCTAACGACACCGCAAAAATAAAACCGTCCGTTAGTAGTATATCAAGAACTTAGCGTACAAATCTTCTTTCCTCAACAGATCAAGCACCAACTTCAAATGTTCTTTGTGCTCTTCATCACTCTTGGAATAAATAAGGATGTCATCGATGAAAACAATAATGAATTTGTCCAGATAAGGTCTACACATATGGTTCATGAGGTCCATGAACACAACAGGTGCGTAAGTCAATCCGAACGGCATAACAAGAAACTCGTAGTGACCATAACGGGTGCGAAATGCGGTTTTCGGAATATCAGATTCTTTAACACGTAGTTGATGATCACCGGAACGAAGATCGATCTTAGAATAAACAGACGAACCCTGAAGCTGATCGAACAGATCATCAATTCTAGGAAGAGGATAACGGTTTTTAACTGTAAGCTTGTTCAAATCACGATAATCAATACACAAACCGAAGGAACCATCTTTTTTCTTAACAAATAGAACAAGAGCTCCCCAAGGGGATGAACTGGGATGAATAAAACCCTTGTCTAACAACTCACGGAGTTGATGAAGTGACACGTCCTAATCTACCTGGATGAAGTCTTCAACATTTGGTCCCATTGCGAGGTACTGACCTCTATATGCCATGAATGACTCCAAGTAATATCTTTAAATTGAGCAAATGCACAGCGGAAGATTTCTTTCGTACCTAAGAATAAACATGCTTAAAAGTGTCAACCAAAAGGTTGGTGAGTTCATAGGTTTATCATAATCATTCATTTCCATAATTTTTAATAGACCACAAGATTTCATTTTTATATTACACATAACATGTGTAATAAAATAGTACGTATAACCTGTGAATTAAAATTCATTCATATGGTGAACACCTGGTAACCGACATTAACAGATGCATCTACAATATCCCCAAATATACAGGTACACTCATCTGTATATAAAATCGAAGTACTAAAGCATCCATAACCTGGATGGGGTTTGTTAGGCCCAATAGATCTATCTTTAGGATTCGCGTCAATTAGGGGGTCTGTTCCCTAATTCTTAGGCTACCAAGCTAAAAGGGTGATATCCGGTATAATGATTCAGTCATAGAATGTAGTTTTAAGTACTTGTGTCTATTTCGTAAAACAATTGTAAAAACAGCGCATGTATTCTCAGTCCCAAAAATATATATTGCAAAAGCATTTAAAAAGGGAGCAAATGAAACTTACAATACGATATTTTGTAGTAAAAATATGCATACGACGAAACTGAACAATGCAGGGTTGGCCTCGGATTCACGAACCTATATCATTCATATATATATTAACACGTATAATGGTAATCGAACAAATTTATATATATATTGTTATGTATTGAGATTAGTATTTATATATAATCTTATTAATAATTATAATATATTATAATGCTTATTCGATATATAATTTAGCTAACGTTATATCAATAGCAATAATATTATATATATATATATATATATATATATATATATATATATATATATATATATATATATATATATATATATATATATATATATATATATATATATATAATATCATAATATTAAGTGATATTAGTATAATTATGTAACAGATATACTTTTACATAAATTTCTTTCGTTTGCAAAATTATAATTATAATAATAATAATAATAATAATAATACTAATAATAATAATAATAATAATAATAATAATAATAATAATAATAATAATAATAATAATAATAATAATAATAATAATAATAATAATAATAATAATAATAATAATAATAATAATAATAATAATTATAAAATGATACTAATAATAATATTTATGAAAATAATAATAAATTTGTATTGTTTTCATAATTATAACAATAATAATAATCATAATCCTAATAATGATAATATTATGAAAATGATAAAATTAGTAAAAATATTAATAATTCTTATAATACTAATCTGATAAAATTAATAATAATGAAAATATCAATAATAATAATTTTTAAGGATAATACTAAAATGATAATAATATTATTAATAACAATTATAATTACTATCATAATAATAATAATAAATGATAAATAATAATAATAATATTAACAATAATAATATTCATATCCAATGTAATAATTATAATTATAACAATAATAACACTAATTATAATGATATTAGTAATAATAATAATAATAATATTAATGATATTAATAATATTAGTAACAATAATAAATATTATACCTTAAATAACAAGTGGATCTTGGGAGTCCATTAACATTTGAAAAAAAAATAAGTCCAATTGCAATCCAATTTAGGTTTACTTGGCCCAAGTTGTATCAAATATAAACCAGTGGGTGTGTGATAATTTCGTTCAGTCCAGACGAATGAAGCAGCAACAACACAATCGATCTAGGTCATTGGTTCCTTAATCGATCAATCAGAAATGGAGAAGGTAGCTGCAACATCTTGCGAATCAGAGGGGCAACAGCTTTTAACAAGGTGGAGTTCGATTTTGGTGTCTGTTCATACTTGGAAGAAATTAGTAATCACAGTAGCGTGTAATTACCGGTACCACCTCAATTATCATCATCATCGATCTACTCATCATCGATTTATCATCATCGAGTAACAATGGAGAACAGAAACAGTAATTGGTTTCTTTTTATTTATTTACCTATTCATTTATATAAATATATATTTTTTTATTAGGCATCATCGTTCATCGTAATTTATTAATCAATTCATTCAAATTCACTGCTATGTAATCTATTTGTTCGGTTCGTATGTGAAAGATTTGAGTATTTTGTTTTCTTTTGCTTATTTTTAAACAGGTCAGATTCGATTCGTTAACAGATTCAATTCGTGTAAAAAGGTTTGATGGTGTTTTGTGGTGGAGGTTGGTGGTTGTTTGATGTTATTGATTGAGAAAAACAGCAGCGTTTTTGTTGTGATTTATTTCTCGAACAGAAATATGAATACTAGCAATAGTAATGGTATTCAATTTATTTTTGGCTTTTAATTTGTTTGAAAAAGAAAACAGAAATATGTAGCAGGTTTGGATTGCAGTTCGAATAGATAGAATTAGAAACAACGAAATTGCAGCAGTAACAGCAGAATATACAGTAGTTGTAGGGTGTTTGGTAGTGGTGTTTTGGTTGGTAATAGGCTGCAAAAACAGTAAACGAAGGGAAGCAGTAGTAGCATAAATGAGTTGTAGTGGTGGCTTACAATGGTTATGTGTAGCTACAACAGAAACAGAAAGCTTCCAATAGCAGTAACATTAATGTTTTGATCGCGGTTTTGTTCTTGGGCTGCAAACAAAAGCAGGAGCTGCAGCTTTCTATCGTTTAATGGGTTTTCTAAATTTGTTTTGATGGTGGTTGTTGGAGGAAGGGATCAAGTGGTGTGGTGTCGTGAATGTGTCTAGTGAAGGTGTCAATGTATAGTCGCTTATCTTAGCTAGTTTGCAGGTAATGTATAGTTCTTGTAGTGCATAATCTAATATGCATTTGTTGTACATCTCCAGGTTCTAGTAATAAAAAGTGTTCGATTGCCTAAAAAAATAGAAAGGATATGGTGGTGGTTAGTGATTGCCGATGGAAATTGAGTTCAAGGGTGGTGAATGGTTTATGTAGTAGACCATGTATCATATATAAATATTTACATAACACTGCTATTGATATTGATATATAGAAAGAATATGATAAAGCAACACCACAAGTAATCCAATTCATAATCACGGATCTACAAGATTTTAACAAGTGGGTTTGTTTTGAGCGTATATAATACTCCCTCCGTCTCATCTTAAGTGTCCACTGTTGACTTTTCAAAGTCTTTATTTGTCAATTTTGACCTTAAATATTTTTATATTTGTTATATAATATTTGATGAAAATTATATGAAATGAAAACACATTTAAAACTCAATTCATTCATATAATTTCTATTAAATATTATATAGCACAAATAAAAATATTTACGGTGAAAGTTGAGAAAGAAAGACTTTGAAAAGTCAACAGTGGACACTTAAGATGGGACGGAGGGAGTATATATTAAATATAATATAATAATAATGATAGATGTAATAAGAATAGTGCAATCATTCAATGATTATGTATATATAATATTCAGTAGTTGAACTGAATTCAAAAGGAAACAGAAATTGAATAATAATATTAATATAATAATAATTATAAAAATCAAATGAAATAAAAACGTGTGAATTGTTAGCCGTCGTCTACTATTTCATTTACGGAATGAAATTCGTACTCCGTTGATAATTAGTGGCGAATAAAAGTATTCGGAAAAATCCCAAATTTTTAAATTAACTATATCTATTTATTTTGGTCATTATAGTATAAAATTCGATCATTAAATATTTAAAAAAATTAATTCACTGTCCACGCCCGATCCAAGATAAAATAAAAAAAATTTAAAACTAAACAATAGTTCCTAGATACATATTGAATAAGCCTATAAGTTATAACTCATTTTCGAATCACAGTTTATTTTAAATTCATATAAGTTCTTATTTAACTTTTTTTTTAATATCCATCGAATGGTAATTGAGTGCTACTGTCGTTTACGAAATCAGATATATATATATATATATATATATATATATATATATATATATATATATATATATATATATATATATATATATATATATATACACATTTAAGTTATAATATCATATATTACTTTATTAATTTAAATAACTAAATTTTGTAATATTACAAATTACCATTTGATATATATTTAAATATATACATTTCTATTTACAAATAAACGTTCGTGAATCCTCGGGAACAGTCGAAGGTCAATTGAATGTACGAAAATAGTTCAAAAATTTTGAGACGCAACATAACGGACTTTACTTATCATGTCAGAATTATGAAATCGTATCGTGAGTTTGGTTCAAAATTAGTCAAAATTTTCCGGGTCGTGACAGTTGACTCGACAATTCTTGAAGTTCGGAAGGTGCAAGTCGGTAAGGAGCACGTGCTACAAGAGCAGCACCGGGAACAAGATCAATTTGAAATTCTACCACGTGTTGCGGCGGAAGGCCGGGTAATTCTTCGGGAAATACCTCGGAAAAATTTCTAACAATATGAACATCACCAATGCTCTTCTCTTCTTTATCAGAATCAACAACATGAGCTAGAATAGCATGACAGCCTTAGCGAAGATATTTATGAACTTTCAAACAGCTAACAAGATTCAACTGTCTGCATTTCTTATCCCCAAAAACCATCAGCGGTTCTCCAATCACATTAGTAATACGGAAAGCTTTCTCATAACACACTATTTCAGCACGATTCGCAGACAACCAATCCATACCAATAACAACGTCAAAACTGCCTAGGTCAATCGGTATTAAGTCTACCTTAAAATCTCTACCAGCCAGATTAATGTTACATTTACGATACACAGTCTTAGCAGTAAGCACTTTACCATTAGCTACCTCTACAACATAAGTTCTGTCTAAAGGAGTTAACGGTGTTTTGATTTTTGGACTAAATTTACTCGACACAAAACTCAAATCAGCCCCTGAATCAAATAGTACATAAACTGATAAATCGTTGACCGAGAACGTACCCGTAACAAGTTTTGGATCTTCCTCAGCATCCCTGGAAATAATATTGAACGCCCTTCCACGTGCATTCTCAGTAGTCTTCTTGTTAGGGCAGGTGTAACATCCCGCGTTTTTCCGTTAAATTTAATTTTAACACCGTCTTTTTCTTTTAAATAATACCTTTCGTTATTTAAATTCGTAGTTTCCGTTGACTAACGTTCATAATAATTCCGTCGTTTAATTATAACATCTCTCGTTAACTTGCGTTTTAAAAATATTCGATCGGTTAAATCCCGCACCCGCTTTGAAACTCGAGGGACCGGAGTTGCCAAATGGGCAAACTAGTTGACTAGGTCAACTAGTCAACCCATTTCATCCATTCCATCATCTCCCTCATCCCTTTTCTCTCCATCTCAAGAACACACACACAAACCCATTCCATTCATTCATCATCTAAATTCAATCTTGGAAGCTCACAACAAATCCGATTACATATTTGGAATCCTCTCTTCATCCTCTACAATTTGATACCAACTTCATCTCGTTTGGGTAACATTTCTAAAACTCTAGATTTCTCTAAATTCGTGTTTTTGATTTGAAATGGTGTTAGTTAGTGTCTATGGCTCGAGTCTAACATGAATATATGTTTGGTTTGCTCGATTTGTTGTTTTTGGAGTAACTAGCATGAACTTGAAATGGGTGTGCTTAATCCTTGATTTTGGATGAGTTAATGTTGTTAGATTGTTAAAGTGCATGTTTTAATTGTGTTACTAGTATCACTAGCTTCGTTTTGATGCGTAGGTTGATTAAGAAAACTTCAAAAACATGAATATTGAATTTGTGATGTTTGACTAGGGTTTGATAGTTCTTGACATGAACTTTTGATGCTTGAATGCCATGGAATGTTAATTGTTAGTGATTAGTTGTAATGTATGCTTAATTACCTTCGAAACGGCATATCGTATGTGTAAATTGGATTCCCGAAACTTAAAATGCAATTGATGAACTTGAAACTTTGAAAATGGACTTTTAAACGATCACTTGACGAGAAATCGGTTATGGAAAATGTTGTTTTTGTTTGATGAAACATGTTTAGTTGTGTTCCTTGTCAAAAGAGCTTTCCAACGGTATAAGATACGCTTCCTAATTGTTTACGGTTTGAGTTTTGCGTTTGTTTGAAATTTTACCAAGCCTTGAACAAGTGAAACAGGCCAGGGACCAGGCCACGGCCATTGTCGCGCCGCGGAGCAATTTGTCGCGCCGTGGCCCAAAGGGTGATTTTAGAACATGTTTTTCAAGCTTTCTGACCTTCAACATAGGCATTTGTCGCGCCGCGGAGCAATTTGTCGCGCCGTGACAATTGCCTGTTTCATCCGAACTTCAGCAAACTTGTTTTGGCCATAACTTTTTGACCGTAACTCCGTTTTCGATGAATCAAATATCGTTGGAAACGTAATAAGATTTCCTTTCTAATGGTAAGGTTTTGAAATGTCAACTCAAACTTTATTACAATCGTTCTAACATGCTTTTATACTTGATTCTTGCATGAAACTTGACAACGTGATTCACATGCTATACTATTCGAGTCGTAACGAGCCATAGGACTAATTGAGCACATTTCACCCGACATTGTGTCGTAACCGGTAAATTGATACAACTTACTTGTTTAGGTCAAGGCTAAGCAACTTTCATGCACACGTTTACTTTGCGAAGTACTTTTATACTCGTGCACTCGAGGTGAGATCATAGTCCCACTTTTACTCTTTTTGAACTTATATTGGGATGAGAAAACATAAACGATTCTTTTGAACTAAGTGAACACAAGAGCGGGAAAACAAACATTCTACATACGAGTTTAGAACAAAATCCTCAATTCGATTATCATTAATTACACTTGCCGGGTGTAAGCGAGAACTTATGTTATATGGCCATATGGGTTGACAACCCTCATCCTTGACGGTTCGCTACCGTCTACGGATGAAATATAATTTTGAGAATCAGTGTTTGTTCTAGCACTAAGTGATGGGGTATACAATGGAAGGAATGTTAAGCTTTGATAATTGGGTGCTCGTGAAACAAACTTTTGGAATGTATTACTATTATTTCATTGATGCAAATCTTGTGGTTCACTTGTACTTACTTACGTAAACCTATGATTTCACCAACGTTTTCGTTGACAGATTTCTATGTTTTTCTCAGGTCTTGCACGATATGTGAAACATGCTTCCGCTTACTATTTGATACTTGCATCCGATGTCGAGTATACATGCATTTCATGGAGCGTCTTTTGACTTTACTTTAAACCGTGTCGCCTAGATTTCAATCGTATCTATAACGTTGTAACTTAACTTTTGGTTGAACAATTCTTGTAAACTTTGAAACAATCTTTATTTTGAAATGAAGGCGACATATTTTGGTCAAACGTTATCTTAAAGACTTATAATCAGGTAATGGGACCCACGTAGCCGACGCCGTCACTTGACGATTTGTCGGGGTCGCTACAGGTGGTATCAGAGCCTTGGTTGTAGGGATTTAGAGTTCATTTGTGTCCACCCCGAGTCATAGGGTACATAGGTGAATCTAGACTACAACCGGCATATAGACTGAAGTAGGAATTATTTGACAAATTGTGCATTTATACTCGAACTCTTCTATCATATCTAACTCGTATTCGATCTTGATCTTACGTTGATAAATTTTGTTGATGCGCCACCTTGACTTTATGAAGTAATGTTAAATGCACATGAGAATCAGGGTAATATAATTTCCGGGATTATATTACGGTGATTCACATGGACGTTCCGACATTATGACATAGAGAATTTAAGGCGAGTCAAGGAAAATTTTCTCTCTATCCTTATTCCATGCCACGGTTAGTATTGTTGAAAATACTAACCAACGATATTCTTGTCTCATGAAGGAACAATGGCTCACCAAGGTCAACACAATACTCCTCTCGAAACTCTAGAACAAGCTCTTCAACGAATGATAACCACCGCCGTGGGTACGGCCGTGGCCGATCACTTTTCTAACAACAACAATCATGGAGCCGGTAATTCAATCGAAGGTTGCTCCTACAAGAACTTCATGAAGTACAATCCTCCCACTTTCGATGGAACCGGGGGACCGGTTACTCTCACCCGATGGTTTGAACAAATGGAGACCGTTTTTAACACAAGCGGTTGTCGAGACCAAGATAAGGTCAAGTTTTCCACCCTCACTTTCACCGGCATTGCTCTCTCGTGGTGGAACAAGTACGTACAATCAGTGGGTATCGATGAAGCCCTTACACTCTCTTGGGCCGAATTAAGAGAAAGAATGATCACCGAATACTTCCCGCGCGACGAGACTCGAAGGCTCGAGCAAGGGCTAAGGAATTTGAAAACGGTCGGGAATGACCTCGGAGCTTATAATCAACGGTTTACCGAACTAGTCTCAATGTGTCCGAATCTCATGGCTCCCGAATCACTAAGAGTCGAACTTTACATGGATGGCCTCCCTAAGGGCATTCAACACGGGGTAATGGTATCCCAACCCACTAACCTACAAGAAGCTTTAGCAAAGGCCCACCAAACTTTAGAAACGGTAACTGAAATGGAAGCACCGGCACCCATGATCGAGAACCAATCGAGCGGCAATAAAAGAACATGGGAAGCCTCTCAATCAAGCAACCACAACAATAACAACAACCCCGCCAAGAAGCCTTTCGCCTCCAACGACAAGAAAGGCTATACCGGAAAACTACCTTTTTGTAACGAATGCCACAAGCATCACTTTGAAGGATGTGGCAGGTTTCGCCACCGGCGCCAAGGACCCGTCGCTCGAAAGATGCCCAACGCACACAGAACGGGTGCTTGCTTCGAATGTGGCCAACCGGGTCATTTTAGGAATGTGTGCCCAAATAAGAAAATCAACCCCAACGCACGCCATTGAACTTTCAACATCGACACCTAGGATGCCCGAGACGACGATGGACTAGTCACGGGTACGTTCCTTCACAACAAACCATATATTTCATACTTATTCGATTCGGTTACCGCTAGACGTATTACAACCGAGGCTTTGACTTGTACTCTTTACATTCCACCTTTTTCCCCTAGATACTACTTAGGCAATTTAAGCGACCAATGGATAAATATTGTGAGCCTATAAATTTTATTGGAGGATATACGTTAAGAATTATGACTTGACGCCTATAGAACTAGGGAGCTCGAAACCTATTTGTTAAGGAGAAATGTTTCCCCATCATCTTGTATAAATTATTGCGAACTGAGTAATTTTCGGTTGGAAACCGATACCCTCTCCCTCGCATCCATGACCTCATGATTATTTGCACGAATCCCGTATGTTCCAAATCGACCTCCGTTCCGGTTATCATCAATTGGGGGTTAAGTGAGACGATGTCTCCTAAGCCACTTTCTGAACTCGCAACGTTAGTTGTAAATCCCTCTTAGTACCGCTTGATTTATTTAGGGCTCGCCCGTATCCATAAACCTCTTGAACCGCGTATGCAAATTCATATAGACTAATCTGTTATCGTATTTATAGATGACATATTAACTTATTTAAGTAAAGAAGGAAAACGAACAACATCTTTGTCTTACGCTCGAACTCTTGAGGAAAGAGCAACTCTATACCAAAATCTCCAAGTGTGAACTTTGGTTAAACAAAGTCCAATTTCTAGACCATGTTGTTAGTGGTCAGGGTATTACAATAAATCTCGCAATCGAAGCCACACGTAATCGGGAAACCCTCACAACTCTGACTTGTGTTCGTAAAATCTTAGATCCCTACCGAAAGTTCATTTCCGACTTTTTCTCGTGATGCTCGTCCTTTACCCTCGATAACTCATTAAGTCGGAAATTTAAACCTCTCCGTGCCCGGACCTTAAGCGTGATTTTTCACACCAACATTACTAGCTAAATTCGTATAACGCCAGATGGAACTTAAATATGGAAATATTTCTACTTGAACGCCGAAAGGCATACTCTCTCGACTATAAATCGACGTAACTGAAATTCGTTATTTTTGCACGAGCGATTGGAATACTTAATTATGGATCCGATCAATCTTCTCATCACCACGTACCACGTTACATAACACTGTTATTTCACTATGACCGTCTGATATTACTGGGACCCAAGATAACACACAATCCAAGGATACTTCCTTTCTCTTTGACTTATCGTCCTCATGCTCCTGATACGGACAACTACTACTCAACCCCTAACTATACAACTATGTGTTCTATCTCGTTTTCCCACCAGGTCTCAACATTTGACCACTAGATGCTCGATATGGCTACCTCAGGATGTGAGCTCATCCTATTCTAAGTTCTCATTCCACTCCTGTCCTTTTGCTTGTACTTTTGTATAAGAAAACCTTTTATATACTTTCTCAATGGAGAGAGAGACTCATCATGTATTACTAGTATTCACCACGAGGGTGAATAGCCCTGAAAAAAAAAAAAAAAAAAAAAAAAAAAAAAAATATGTTCTCTGTAGCCGGTGTACCATTGCCAACAAACATTTTCAAACCCTAACTAGCTCGTTCAAACATATCTTAGGGAATTTTTTTTTTTTTTCCAATACGGTGTACCATTGCCAATTACCTCGAATCAATACTCGTATCGCTTCTAGTTTTGCAAGAAACCTTGGGAACCCGCTTAGACATGAGTACCGCGTACCACCAACAAATCGATGAACCGAGCAAACGAACGATTTACATCTTGGAAAGGCATGTTTCGATCTTGCATTGTCGCTTTTAGTTGATCCCTCATACTACGATAGTTACCATTCGTGTACCAACGCCGCACTTCCGAAATCCTATATGACCGCAAATGTCATACCCCTATTCGTTGGGCCAACGCATGTGGCAAACAAACACCGAATCTTAACCCGTTCAAGAAACAACAATTGAGATCATTCAAGTCCGAGAAGGGCTCGAGACAACCCATTGTCGCCAGAAGAGTTATACCAAACTTAGAGGAGAACCTCACAAATCCCAGTGTGTAACCGCGTAATATTGAGAACCCGCACCTTGGAAGGGTGTAATCCGTTTCGGGAATCAGGGAAAGTTAAACCCGCGACATGTTAACCCTTTTGAAACCTTGGGGCGTATTGGAACCGCTCCCTACCGTTTAGAACTTCCGACTCAATTAAGTTTCCGTTTACCCTACATTTCGTGTAACAAACTTAATAACGTGTCCTGCGGAACAGGAACGTGCAATCCTGCTGGATACATCAACTATCGATGACAAACTTCTCTTCATAGGAAAACCAGTTGAAACTGGGGATCGTAAAAACCGAACCTTAATGCAACGTAAAACCCTGACTATCCAAATTCATGAGAACCCTCAAGAACGTACTTTCACTTATTCATAGCATTGACAACGTAAAGTCTCGAGTAAGAGATATCGACTACTACTTCCAACTAAATTTCGGGACGAAATTTCTTTTGAGTTGTGGATAATGTAACATCCCGCGTTTTTCCGTTAAATTTAATTTTAACACCGTCTTTTTCTTTTAAATAATACCTTTCGTTATTTAAATTCGTAGTTTCCGTTGACTAACGTTCATAATAATTCCGTCGTTTAATTATAACATCTCTCGTTAACTTGCGTTTTAAAAATATTCGATCGGTTAAATCCCGCACCCGCTTTGAAACTCGAGGGACCGGAGTTGCCAAATGGGCAAACTAGTTGACTAGGTCAACTAGTCAACCCATTTCATCCATTCCATCATCTCCCTCATCCCTTTTCTCTCCATCTCAAGAACACACACACAAACCCATTCCATTCATTCATCATCTAAATTCAATCTTGGAAGCTCACAACAAATCCGATTACATATTTGGAATCCTCTCTTCATCCTCTACAATTTGATACCAACTTCATCTCGTTTGGGTAACATTTCTAAAACTCTAGATTTCTCTAAATTCGTGTTTTTGATTTGAAATGGTGTTAGTTAGTGTCTATGGCTCGAGTCTAACATGAATATATGTTTGGTTTGCTCGATTTGTTGTTTTTGGAGTAACTAGCATGAACTTGAAATGGGTGTGCTTAATCCTTGATTTTGGATGAGTTAATGTTGTTAGATTGTTAAAGTGCATGTTTTAATTGTGTTACTAGTATCACTAGCTTCGTTTTGATGCGTAGGTTGATTAAGAAAACTTCAAAAACATGAATATTGAATTTGTGATGTTTGACTAGGGTTTGATAGTTCTTGACATGAACTTTTGATGCTTGAATGCCATGGAATGTTAATTGTTAGTGATTAGTTGTAATGTATGCTTAATTACCTTCGAAACGGCATATCGTATGTGTAAATTGGATTCCCGAAACTTAAAATGCAATTGATGAACTTGAAACTTTGAAAATGGACTTTTAAACGATCACTTGACGAGAAATCGGTTATGGAAAATGTTGTTTTTGTTTGATGAAACATGTTTAGTTGTGTTCCTTGTCAAAAGAGCTTTCCAACGGTATAAGATATGCTTCCTAATTGTTTACGGTTTGAGTTTTGCGTTTGTTTGAAATTTTACCAAGCCTTGCACAAGTGAAACAGGCCAGGGACCAGGCCACGGCCATTGTCGCGCCGCGGAGCAATTTGTCGCGCCGTGGCCCAAAGGGTGATTTTAGAACATGTTTTTCAAGCTTTCTGACCTTCAACATAGGCATTTGTCGCGCCGCGGAGCAATTTGTCGCGCCGTGACAATTGCCTGTTTCATCCGAACTTCAGCAAACTTGTTTTGGCCATAACTTTTTGACCGTAACTCCGTTTTCGATGAATCAAATATCGTTGGAAACGTAATAAGATTTCCTTTCTAATGGTAAGGTTTTGAAATGTCAACTCAAACTTTATTACAATCGTTCTAACATGCTTTTATACTTGATTCTTGCATGAAACTTGACAACGTGATTCACATGCTATACTATTCGAGTCGTAACGAGCCATAGGACTAATTGAGCACATTTCACCCGACATTGTGTCGTAACCGGTAAATTGATACAACTTACTTGTTTAGGTCAAGGCTAAGCAACTTTCATGCACACGTTTACTTTGCGAAGTACTTTTATACTCGTGCACTCGAGGTGAGATCATAGTCCCACTTTTACTCTTTTTGAACTTATATTGGGATGAGAAAACATAAACGATTCTTTTGAACTAAGTGAACACAAGAGCGGGAAAACAAACATTCTACATACGAGTTTAGAACAAAATCCTCAATTCGATTATCATTAATTACACTTGCCGGGTGTAAGCGAGAACTTATGTTATATGGCCATATGGGTTGACAACCCTCATCCTTGATGGTTCGCTACCGTCTACGGATGAAATATAATTTCGAGAATCAGTGTTTGTTCTAGCACTAAGTGATGGGGTATACAATGGAAGGAATGTTAAGCTTTGATAATTGGGTGCTCGTGAAACAAACTTTTGGAATGTATTACTATTATTTCATTGATGCAAATCTTGTGGTTAACTTGTACTTACTTACTTAAACCTATGATTTCACCAACGTTTTCGTTGACAGATTTCTATGTTTTTCTCAGGTCTTGCACGATATGTGAAACATGCTTCCCCTTACTATTTGATACTTGCATCCGATGTCGAGTATACATGCATTTCATGGAGCGTCTTTTGACTTTACTTTAAACCGTGTCGCCTAGATTTCAATCGTATCTATAACGTTGTAACTTAACTTTTGGTTGAACAATTCTTGTAAACTTTGAAACAATCTTTATTTTGAAATGAAGGCGACATATTTTGGTCAAACGTTATCTTAAAGACTTATAATCAGGTAATGGGACCCACGTAGCCGACGCCGTCACTTGACGATTTGTCGGGGTCGCTACAGCAGGCATCACGGAAATGCCCCGGTTTACCACATTCATAACAAACTTTCTGACTTCCACCATTTCTTGGCTTCCCATTACCATTACCTCCATTGTTACCGGCATTATTACCACCACCTACAGCAGGAGTAGCAGTACCCGGCATAACCACCGTACAATCTTTAGTAATGTGTCCCTGCTTGGAACACCTTTTACAAGTAACCGTACAATAACCATCATAAGCCTTATAACATCACGGACAAACACGCTGATTACGGTTATTAGAACCAGAAGTATCTTGTTTCTTCTGCTAACTTTGGTTCTGGTTGCAGTTGTTATCTCACTTCCTTTTCCCATTATCAGCCTTTTTAACAACTTCCTCACTGGCCTCAGTCACGGCTTTCTTACTTCTTCTCAAAATCTTATCATTAAGCTTATGTGCCATGGACATGGCAGCTTCAATATTCTGGGGCTAAATGGACTCAACCCCATGCTCAATCTGCTTAGATAACCCATCAATATAAGCTTCAATCTTACGGTCCTCATCAGCATAAGCATTAGGACACAACAACGTCAGTTCCAAGAACCTTTGCTCATAGGCATCTAAATCTGTGCCCTTCATCTTTAAGTTCTTAAGCTCAGTCTCCAGCTTTGGTGATCATCCTCTCTTTAAAATCATTCCAAGTCAAACCATAAGCAGCATCATTACCCAAACTGTTAACCAAATTGTTCCACCAAGTTAAAGCACCGTCTTTGAGAGTGCAGCTAGCGAAACTAACCTTGTCCTCATCTGGGACTCTGCTAACCCGAAAAATAGACTCAATCTTCTCAAACCAACGAGTAAGTCCAATGGGTCCTTCGGTGCCACTAAATTCTTGTGGACGACTGGCCATGAAAGTCTTGTGGGAGCATCCCACCTGATTGTTGGCATTGGCATTAGCATTAACTGCCATAGCAGCTGCAATCCCTTTAGAAATTAGGCGTTGCATATGAGCTTCGTTGGACTCACGGGGATGCATGATCTTCAAAACAGAATAACACAACCGTTAGTACTAAGAATAATACTAGTGTTATAAAGGAATAGATCGAACACGAAAAGATTAACCATTAAAATAACAGTCAATGAACACTATGAGTAACAACATGATAGTTATGATAGTTATAGAAATAGCCACCACATGCATACTTACTTTATGATAGAAATCATACAACATACATAGCACCTAACATACATGAACTATATTATGCATATAACATGCCAAGAGTCACAACACCAGAATAAAAATATGATAATGATAACCAGATGTTATAAAAGAAATAACCATCCATACATAAATGAAATATCTCATAACAAAATCCTTGGCAAAACGCCGTACATCACCCAAAAATGAATGTATAAAAAGGATAATAAGTCCATGAAATAAAATGATCACTCATGATATCATCACATCACATCTGCTTGGAGCGGGTGTGATAAGCTGGGCCTGTATGAGGCTCTTCAGGAGTCTCATACTTCCTCAACTTTCCTTTTACCTCCTCCAACTCCGTCTTCAGACCACGAATCATGCTCTCAAGAGCCACGAACTTAGCGTCCACCTCTCGGTTATGCTTCCTAGTCTCAAACTCGATCCCATGCTTGAAGCTAACGAACGTATCCATATCAGCTCTAATATCATCCATCACCTCCGTATGCGGCAAGACACACATACAGTCGCTAAGAGCATCAATGCGAGCCTCGTTCGTATACGCCTGAGTCATATGAGTGATGGTAGCCATGTAGTAGTTAACAGGGTCCCTCAGGCGAGGTTGATGTGCACGACGATGGGCGGCATACGGGGAAACGGGTGCAGGAATGAAATTGTTGCTCGAAGCCGACATCTGCAAATAGTAAAACCACAAGCCACATACAAAAATAGAATTGACATAAACAATAACTTATAAGTATCTCTCATATGAAATGAAATGCATAATAATGCTTTAACAAGAAAGGCCGGACTGTAGATTAGACTCTAACGCACCCTAAAAACCACGGGTTGACCACATTATGACCGCCTAGTTCCCTATAACCAGAGCTCTGATACCAACTGTGATGGCCCCGTCAATACACTTAACAGCTCCGTCACTTGGTCCCACAGCTTGATCGAACTTTAAATGAATTTAATAAACAACATTGCATTCTTTTATTCAAAAAGTTTCCCAAAAAGGAAATTTACCAAAATATGTAGTTTAAACAAACCCAACATATTAAATATCCAAAGTTGACATAAAACATAGCCAACCAAATACCCACGAGTTTAAATATCCAAAAAGAGAATGCAAGTTTAATGTTTCATTAATTGTTTAACAAAATCTGCCCAAATGCATGCAGACACTTCTAACATAGCGGAAGCACCAAACAAATCAAGTACCTGTGAAAACATGCGAGTAAACTGTCAACAAAAATGTTGAGTGAATTATAGGTTTAAATAAATGAATAAACTTTAGACCACAAGATTTAAAATGTTAGATAACATAAAACATTATTCCATTATCTATGAGCCACCTGGTAAACATTTAACCATTTACTTACCCTTGCCAAACACAATATATATACACTGAACAGGTGTATCTTCAAATAAATACGAAGTACTAATATATTCCGATTATAAATTGCTAGCGCTACTAGCTCGAAATGAGGTTGTCAAGCCCGATAGATCTATCCATAGGATTTGCGTTCACCAGTAGAAACTAGTGATTACAGTTACCAGACTAGGGAATATTTTCATTCAGCTCATAATGAATAATTTAAATTTAATTGCCACTTGTGTCTAAACGTAAAACAAAATGCGTGTAATCACATCCCAAAAATACTTTAAATAGTATGAAAAGCGGGACTATAGCTCACCTTAAATCAAATGAAGTAACCATACAAAAAGCAAACAGCAAACGAAGTAAAGTGATCAAGTATGATCACAACGCCGACCTATAAATAAAGCAGGTCGATATAAATAACTAACTTAGGTCAAGTCTTAGTATGATAACTATAGTACTTGTTGCAAGTAAACATAGAACAACACTCAACATGCTTCGGTTTGATCAGAACAGCATAAGGACACGTACTTTCTATTTTTAGAAAGTTTCTGTTTTTAGCAGGTTTCCATTTTTGGAAAGTTTCTATTTTAGGAAAGTTTCTATTTTTGGAAAGTTTCTATTTTATGAAAGTTTCTATTTTAGGAAAGTTTCTATTTTTGGAAATTTTATAACTTAGGAAAGTTTCCTTAATTAGAAAGTCACAAAAGTCAACTGAAAGTCAAAGTCAACCAAAAGTTAACTCAAAAGTCAACCTTAGTCAATCATAGTCAACATTGAATTTTAAAGTGTAAATTATATTAATAATATAAGTTATAATGTTATTTAAAGTCATATATGTATAATTATTTCATATCATAATTTTAATTAAATTAAAATGAATTAATAAAGTTAACATAAGTTTAAATGATATAATTAATATAGCATAAGTATTTAATTAAATAATTAAATATTAGTCATAATATAAGTATTATTAATTAATAATAAATTTTAATCATATCATAAGTATTATTAATTAATAATGAATTATTAATCATATCATAAGTTTCTAATTATAATTATTAAATCATAAGTATTTAATAATTAAATTATAATTAAGTAATAACTAAGCATTATAATAATTAAATAATTAATTAATCTTTATTATAAGTATTAATATAATAATCTCATAACATAAGTTTAATACTTATCATAAGTATTTTTCATTAATAATAAAAGTATTATTAATCATAAGTTTAATTAAAGTTTCATTAATCAAAATATAATTAATAAATGATATAATAAATATATATATCATAAGTCCTAAATTAGAATAATTACTTTTTATATCATAAGTAATTTATTAATAATGAAAATCATTATTTATGCCATAAGTCTTATTTCATAACCAAAAGTTTTAATTAAAAGTTCATCGGGTCATAACTTGAGCCCCGGGTATCGGTTTTCGGTGAGTCTTATATATATCTTCGCCTAACCAAACCACCCGACACATTAGTACACTCAAGAACACCCCAATAACAGCTACCAAGTCATGACCAACAGCCACCATTCAACTTGGAGCTTTAATCCGTTTAAAAACATGTTTTAGTCATAACGGGTGATCTGTGGCTCGGATTTCGATGACCCGAACATGAAAGTTCATCCAATCATCAATCCTAATATACTAGTACATCCTAGAGACTCTAAAAGTGGTCACAATGTCGGACCAAACCTGAACACATTCGTTTTTATGTTTTAATTCCATGAAAACACCATTTTAATCATATCTTAAGCTCCGGGAATCGAAATAACATGAATCCGTAGTATACAATCAATGTCTTGATGAGAGGAACACATCTAGACACTTTAATTTTACAAAAACATCAGTTAAGTTTACAGAAATTATCAAATACACCGCTGTCCAAAATCAATCAAACCGAAATCATGAATTAACGAGTGATTCTACGCATACAATCAATAATCCAACAACATACAAGACAATACTATCTAATAACATATAAAAACAGAAAAATTAAAGAAAAATCATAAATCTAGGGTTAGGGTTTATACCCTAATCGAGAAATAAAAGATATGTGCATGTAGAGGATGAAGAGAGCAACGCGATGATGATTAAAGCCCTATGATCCAAGCGAGAAATCAATTGATGGTGATGATGTTATGGTTGGTGGTAGGTGATGGCCTAGAGAGTAGAAAGAGGAGAGAGCAAAATTTAGATTTAGGTTCGTAATGTAATGAGATGTAAGTGAAAAATGAAAACTAGAAAGTGAAAAACAAAAGGGGTATCCCCTCCCCATTTGGTTCGGCTGATTAGTGGGGTATGGGGTGGGCCCCATGGCCCAATTTTGCTTAATGTACAATTGCTTGTGGCCTGAATGCTCGATCGAAACCCGAAACGCGAAAACGCTATTACGCGATTAATAATTCGGAGAGATAACAAATACGCGATGAATAAAATATATAAACACTATATATAATCATATGACCTTAAAATATCATACTTAAAATAATTTGGATTTAAAAATCCCAAAAGCTTAAGTGTTGGTTTGAAAACCGAAAAGATTCGGCGGATAGAAATCCACGATTCGTATAAACGTACAAATTTAAAATATGAATACAAATATTCACATAACACATAATAATTAATATATTATTACTAAAATAATAATATAGGTTATAGAAATGACGTAGCATGAATAACAATTAACGGACGTTAAATAATAAACGGTAAAAGATAACGGAAAAAGTAGGGTCGTGACAATAAGTAGGTGTTACCCTTTGAACTTTCGCTTGTGAAAACGCACTTAGTCTACTGGCTCTGAGTATACAGCGATGTCTTTGAACTCGTCTGCCGTTTTTGTAGGTGACAATACGCTTCACACAAGACTCTCCCTAACAATGTCAAGTCCTCATAGTTATGTTCGTTGTGGTCATGAACATTAGTCTGGTTCCATGAGAGCTCATCAAGTATTGTGCCCAACAATACCCTTTGAAGCGACCCCACTTCTCTCTCACATAGGTGATTCACCACTGAATAGCTACTAATTAACCACGCATGGTTATTTAAGTTGAAACATTAAAAGTCATAGGCTTATCCTCTTACTTGTCACTTTTAGGAATTGACTAGGAAGTCTACTCTCAATGAGTAAACTCCCTTTAAAATGTGTAGGGGTTGCTAGTATAGTAATTAACTCCCCCACAATGACTTCGCCAGTTCATACAAGTAGGTTATCCTATTGAACTCGTAGGGATCTCCAGTCAACTGAGTTAGGTTTTCCTTCATATAAACTTAGCCTTTCAGGAGCTTCAGTCCCATTTCCACGCACGACTCATACACTAACTCTCTGCTTAAGCCTTTTGTCAGCGGATCCGCAACATTATCCTTTGACTTCACATAGTCAATAGTGATAATTTTTGTATAGATTAGTTGTCGTACTTTATTATGTCTACATCTCATATGTTTATTCTTACCATTACACATTGTAATATGAGCTCTACCAATCACCGATTGGCTATTACAATGTATACATATGGCCGACACCGGCTTAGGCCATCTTGGTATTTCCTTAACAAATTGACGTAGCCAGCTTTATCTAAAGCGATGAATTTTGATTCCATTGTGGATCTAGTAATAACCGTTTGTTTAAACGACTTCCACAACATAGCAACACCTCCAAGTGTGAATACAAACCCATCAGATATCTAGTTTGCATCACAGTGTCCCTTGATCACTACAGGATATCTGTGACTGACTTAACACTAATGCGATGTACTTGGATTACTCTTGTATCTACTTAGCTTGCTTACAACATATGCTAAGTTGGATCTAGTACAACTCATTAGATACACTAGAACGCGTTATCATGTATCATGTTCTTGATATCAGATACAAGACACCCCCACATTTTAAAGTTATTTTGTTCATTTTACACAACTAACAAGGGTTACTGCTCATCTTTTTAAAGCTTCCCCCACATATCTAATATGATTCTAATCAATGAAGCGTTCAAATGCCCACACATAAGATTTACATCTTTTGTGATCTATATTTTAACACATTTGAGCAATTCTTAGTCATGTTCTAGGTTTGACCTAGAGACTTCGAATTTAGAAAACTTTACAAAGTTCTCACACTCAAATTATATTTCCACATCTAAATTCTGATTAGGTAATTCAGATCTCAAGATAATAATATAATAAAGATTGAAATCTTTATATTTATAATTATCTTCAATATCATATTCCACATAAAATGGAATAATTCACATCATCAATGATGTTTACAAATCTGGTTTCACAATATACCAAATGCATCTATTACTGAATGAAAGCGATTTTGTCTTTAAATAAATTCAACACAGTGAAATATTAGTTGTTAATTAATCTTTGCAGATGATCATTATTAACAAGTCTAAGTCTAGTATTCTATAGACTTCAAGTCTAAAGCATGAGAATAAAAGACGCATCATTCATATTCTCCATAGCTTTTCTCACAAGGAATTATATACGATATCCCTTGTATCATGACAAAATCGAATTCATATATTTAAGCACCGCCTTAAATATACAATTTAAGAGGGTCTCAAATATCATGTATATCTTTTATACATTCAGTTTTAGTTCCTCTATAAGCATAATGCATATGCCATTTATCGAGGAAGCTCCTTTAATTATACTAATTCGTATTGAACTAGCTCATTAGGTGTCTCGTCTTGAACACCTTCTCGTCTATCCTTGATGAACTTTCACGTTCATTATATATGCAAAATACATTTTCAAAGAATGAAACATTTCTCAATTCTATTAACGAAACATTGTGTATATCTGAAATCTTGGATTCATGCACACAAGGAAGTGATAAACACTATTAAATATTATCTTTTGTGCCTCAGGTAGTTGAATTACTACCTTTACTAGGCACCCCCACACTTTCAGGTATTCATAGGATGCTTTCTTTTTCCATCATAACTCGTATGAGGTTGCATCCCTTTTCTTCTGGGGTATCTTATTTAAAAGATAATTTGCCAACAGAATGACATCCCCCCACATTTACTGGCTTACACCAGAACTTACCAACATGGCATTCGCCATATCTTTCAGGGTTCTATTCTTTCGTTCAATTGTCTCATTCGAATGGGGTGAGTAAGGTGCAGTGAATTCATGTTTAATGCCATTTTGTGAACAAAAATTTCAGCAAAATGTGTGATATATTCACCACCTCTATCACTACGAACAACATTGATTTTCTGTTCAAGCTAATTCTCAACTTCGTTTTATAAGCAATAAACTTCTCAATTGCTTCATCTTTACTTTAAAACAAGTAACAAAACAATACTTCGTGCTATCATCGATACATGTAATGAAGTACTTATTACCATTCCTCGTTGGAATGGATTTCAAATCACACACATTGGTGTGGACCGTATCAAGGTTTTCGGTTATATGTTCAACCGAAGATGATCTCGTTAATCTGGCTTCAACACAAGTTTCACATTTATGGGGCATAACCCTTTTAAATGTACATTCACTCTCGATCAACATGACCTTTTGAACATACATTCCATTTTTTAAACGTCAAACTTGTTCAACAACCATCCGAACACCAGATTCTTTACGAATCTCAGGAACATACAACACATTATTCAATGTGAGTTCCTTTTCGGAGTTTATTTTCTAGATTACACTCCCGTTGCCATTGATATCATCAGTGGTCGAGTTATGCATAAAGAGCTTTTCTCCATTAGTGATCTCTTTTAAGGAGTTGAAAAGGCTTATGTCTGCACAAACATGACAGGTAGCCCAAGTATCAATCCATCACTCATTGGTATTCGAACCAACCAATTTAATTTCAGGTATCATTGCTCTGAAATATGAACTAAACCAAACCTTTTTAGCAAAGCAGAAGGTTTCAGTTGTCAATCCATTTTAACAAAATAGTAAATACCGCGTAAACTGAACTAATTTGAGTTTTCAACCCAAAATAAAGGTCTCGGTTTGTCGTGACAAACCAAGTTAAACTAGACAGGTTTTTAAATCAACTAGGTTAAACCAATCAGGTTTCAACCAAATAAGTAAACCAAGCAGGTTTCAAACTAAAAGCGTTTCAACTGAAGTGGGTAAACCAAACAGGTTTCAAACCAAACGGGTAATCAAACAGGTTTCAACTTAAAACCTTTTCAACTCAAACAGTTAAACCGAACAGGTTTCAACCCTACAGTTAAACCAAGCAGCTTTAAACCAAACATGTTAAAACCAAAAGGTTTCTACTAAACGATTAAACTGAACCGTTTCAACAATACCGGTTCAACCAAACATGTTTAAGCCCAACTGTTAAACAAACAAGTTTAAATTCGGTTTAATAACAGTCTAAAACTGTTCCAATATCATCCCAAAGACAGTCCATAACCAGGTTCAAATGCAGTCTGGAAACAGTCAGAAATGTTTCGGACGCGCTCCCAAAACCATGTACGAGAATAGTCCAGAAACGGTCAAAAAACTGTTCAATTACACGTTTAGAATGAACCAGCTATGCCATTCAAGACATAGTTGCGGCATAAGGAATCCAAATGATTCCAAGCCTGAACCGCGCTCACAATTTGAGCATCATGTTCCCCTTCAGCAACTTGGGAAGCGGTTCAGCCAAGAACCTCGCAAGGTTCAGTCAAGAACCTCGCAAGGTTCAGCCAAGAACCTCGCAAGGTTCAACGTTGTTAACTAAAATAACATCTTTTACTACCAACGCTAGAAGTCCACACATGTGAACTTCTCAGGTTTTTCAGCCTGAGAAAGAATCACATTAGAAAGCGGATCAACAATCGTACTAGTAATCTAGTAGCAAAAGTCATGATAAGCCCAATTAATCATCATAAACAACAATTTATGTATTCCGAGTACTATACAAATCAACATGTTTGCAAATTAATTAATAACACAACCGAATCAAAGAGGTGTATTAACCTTATGTATTAATTTGATGTAGTTAAACTACAACCATTACATCTATTTAGATACGTATTGCATAGAACATACAATTTTGAAGCATATGTTTATCTCAGCATATCTGCAAACATATTTAAATAACATAGATATGTTCCATAAATATATTCATATGCGTAGTTAGCAATATTTATAAATTAGCATATCAAAGCAAACACATGTTCAATTATGATCACACATATGCATGCAATGACTTTAATAATTTATAATTCAAATTAGAAAAGATCATGATCGATATTTATCCTTATATATCAAAATGAATACTCCGTAATTTATAATCTAAATCGATCATTGAATTACCATATAAACACTTCATCATATAAACCAATATGCAGCATATTACCACAAAGCAATCTCATATCAATTTAAATATTCGGCAGTAACGGATTACAAGCAAAAAAGTTTACGCATAAGTAATCTCCAATATTTAATAAAGTTAAATAAATATAAGATATAATCATCAAATATTTAAGTATCACATACACAATACACAATCACAAATATATAATAAATATATATAATAAACCCATGGATATTCAGAAAGATCATTATCACATAGCCATGATGAATACATATTAGTATAAACAAAAAGGATTTAATGTTTCAAACGTAGACGATTATTAACATCTTAATCATAATCGATTATAACTTTTTAACAAAAAGGATTTATTGTTTCAATCGATCTATATCATATTTCAAGTTCCACCTTTTGTTACCAACTTACCATATAACCAAATACGTCTACGAAATAGCTGTGTGTGAATAAATAGAGAGAATATCAAAATATGGTAGTGAGTTTCCATTCATCTTATTCTCTTTATCTATAGCATTAGTGTATATAAGTCTTTAGCAAAAAGATCTACGCCTAGTCAGAATAAGTAGCAGTCACTGTTGCAAAACACCTCGTTTTGAGTCGTTGCGATTGTAACATCCCGTCTTTTTCCGTTTACTTTCCGTTTAATTATCTTAAAGTCCGTTATATAATTATAACATCTTCCGTTAATACGCGTTTTTGAAATATCTCGTTTAGGTAATTTACGCACCCGCTTTTAAACTTGAGGGACTAAACTTGCCAAGAGGCTAAAGATTTGACTAGGTCGAATGGTCAAACCTTATCTCCACCATTTATTCACCACCTCCTCTTTTGTGATACTTCAACTTTTTCTCTCAAACACCAAATCAAAGAATCATCATCCATTTTGAATCTAGCAAGCGTTCTTCAAAACAAATTACATATTTGGAATCCTTGCAACTTCCTCTTCGAATCCATACCAACTTCATCTCATTTGGGTAACTTTCTAAAAACACTAGATTTTATGTTCTTGATGTTTTTGACTTATAAAAGTGTTAGTTAGTGTCTATGGCTCGAGTCTAACATGAATATATGATTTGTATGCTCGATCTTGTTGTTTTGGTGAAACTAGCATGAACTTGACATGAGTGTGTTTAATCTTGAGTTTTGGATGATTAAATGTTGTTGTTATGTTAAAGTTCATGTATTAAATGTGTTACTAGCATCACTAGCTCCATTTTGATGTGTAGGTTGATTAAGAAAGCTTCACTAACATGATTATTGATTTTGTGATTTTGGTTAGGGTTTGATAGACTTAATTATGAACTTTTGATGCATTAAATGCTTGACAATGTTGTTTGTAAGTGTTTAGTTATATTGTATGCATAATTACCTACGAAACGGCGTATTGAATGTAGGTAGTAAGTTCCCGAGTCATCAAAGTGCGTTTATGAACTTGAATGTAATTAATGATGAACATTTAATGCGGATTTGGTTGTTATAAATGTTGAATTGATTGATGAAATGTGCTTAGTTGTTTTTCTCGTCAAAATACCTTTCCAACGATATAAGATACATGTTTTGATTGTTTGCGGATCATAAATTGTGTTTGTTTGAGTTTTGGTTCGAGACTTGTGAAATTTCAGCAACTTCAAATTGTCCAGGTGTTTGGACACCGTCCAACCCTTTGGACGCCGTCTAGTACTTCATTACTGGATGCCGTCCAGACCATTTGGACGCCGTCCAAATGAACTGCCAGGGCCTGTCCAACTTGGTCATTTTTTGTTTAATTCCAACTATGCTACGCACCTCCGATTAACATGTAACTTGTTCTAACATGCTCATATATGATTATAAAACTCAGAAAAATTGTCCGAGACCCGACCCGAACGTGTTGACTTTTTGTTGACTTTGACTTGACCAAAGTTGACATTTATTCAAACTTAACCGAATACTTATGCAATTGTTCTAACGTGCTTTTATACTTGTATCTTGCATGAAACTTGACAATTTGACTCACATGCTATATTAATCGAGTCGTAACGAGCCATAGGACTAATTGAACACTTTGACCGATCGTGTTTACCGATATTAATACAACCTATTTGTTTAGGTCAAGACTAGCATTCTTTTCTTGCACACGTTTACTTGTGAAGTACATTTATATGCGTGCACTCAAGGTGAGATCATAGTCCCACTTTTACTCTTTTATACTTATACTTGGGATGAGAAAACATAAACGATTTATAGTTTTATACATTGAACACAAGTACGAAAACAAACATTCCACGTACGAGTTAGAACAAAAACTCTCAATTCAATTATCATTAGTTACACTTGTAGGGTGTAAGCGAGTAATTATGTTGTGTGGCCATACGAGTTTGACGAACCCTCATTCGGGCGGTTCGCTACCGTTAGCAAATGAAATATAATTTTATCGGTATAGTGTATGTTCTAACACTATAAATTCAGAGGTAACGTTCAGTTAAGCCTTGATAATTGGGTGCTCGTGATACAAACAACATCTTTAGAATGCAAACGATTTGGATAATCAACTTATACTAAATCTTGTGGTTCAAATACATACGTTTACTAATACACCTACGATTTCACCAACATTTTTCATTGACAGTTTTCTATATGTTTTTATCAGGTCCTTGAACGCTAAGTAATACATGCTTCCGTACACTATTTTGATACTTGCTTGGATGTCGAGTATACATGCATACATGGAGCGTCTTTTGACTTACTTTTGAATTGTGTCGTATAGGTTTCAATTGTGCTTAAAACGTTGTAACATGATTAACCGTTGATCTACTTTGTAAACTTTGAACATCTTAACATTTGAAATGAATGCGACATATTTTTTTTTTTGGTCAAACGTTGTTTTAAAGACTTATGACCACGTAATGGGACCCAAGTAGACGGCGACGTCAAATGACGATTTTGTCGGGTCACTACAGATGGTATCAGAGCGTTGGTTGTAGGGATTTAGAGTTCATTGGTGTCAACCCCGAGTCAGAGGGTACATTAGTGAGTCTAGACTATAACCGGCATATAGACTTGAAGTAGGATTTACTTGACTACTTGTGCATTTATACTCGAACTCTTCTATTCATATCTAACTCTTATTCCATCTTAATCTCACGTTGTTTAATTTGATTGACACGCCACCTTGACTATATGAAGTAATGTCGAATGCACATATGAATTAGGGTAATATAATTGCCGAGATTATATTACGGTGACACATATGGACGTTTCGACATTATGACATAAAGAATTTAAGGCGGGTCAGGAAAAATTTTCTCTCTATCTTTATTCCATGTCACGATTAGTATTATTTAGAATACTAATCAATGATATTCTTGTGTCTTGAAGGAACAATGCCTCCTCGCCGAGTTTCACGCAATGAAACTCCCAAACAAGCTCTTCAACGAATGATAGCCACCGCCGTAGATGCGGCCATGGCCGGTCACTCATCCAACAACAACAACAACAATAACAACAACCACAACAACAACAACAATGGAGCCGGTAACTCAAACGAGGGATGCTCCTACAAAGCTTTCATGGGGTGCAAACCTCATACTTTCGATGGGACCGGAGGGCCGGTTGCTCTTACTCGATGGTTTGAGCAAACGGAAGCCGTTTTTAGCATAAGCGGTTGCCGGGACCAAGACAAGGTCAAATATTCCACCCACACTTTCGCCGGTATCGCTCTCACGTGGTGGAATACATATGTATAATCGGTGGGTACCGATGAAGCCCACTCTCTCTCTTGGTCCGATTAAAAGGAAAAGATGATCACCGAATACTTTCTGCGCGAAGAGACCTGGAGGCTCGAAAGTGAGCTAAGAAGTTTGAAAGCGGTCGGAAACGACCTCAACACTTATAATCAACGGTTTGCTGAGCTAGCTCTAATGTGTCCAAACCTTGTAAATCCCGAGCCTCTACGAGTTGAACTTTACATGCATGGCCTTCCTAAGAGCATCAAACACGGGGTAATGTCCTCCAAACCCGCCAACCTACAAGAAGCTTTAAAGATAGCCTGCCAATTGATTGAAACGGTGGATGAAATTGTAGTACCGGCACCTAAGACCGAGGATAAATCGGGTGGCAACAAAAGAAAATGGGAAGCCACTCAATCAAGCAACTACAACAACAACAACATCACCAAAAAGCCTTTCACCTCCGATGGCAAGAAGGGTTATGTAGGATATCTACCTTATTGTAACAAGTGCTACAAACATCATTTGGGTAAATGTGGCAAGCCATTTTGCCACAAATATCGAAGAAGTGGTCATGTGGCCAACGATTGTAGAAGTGTCGCCCCCGTCGCTCAAAAGGGGCCCAATGCATCGAAAACGGGTGTTTGTTCCAAATGTGGCCAACCGGGTCATTTTAGAAATGCATGCCCAAAGAAGAAAGCTAACCCCAATGCACGCGGTCGAGCTTTCAACATTAACACCGAGGATGCCCGAGATGACAATGAACTAGTCACGGGTACGTTTCTTCTCAACAATTCTTATGTCTCTTGCTTATTCGATTCGGGTGCTGATAAGAGTTTTGTATCCAAGACTTTGACTCATTCTTTTAGCACTCTACCACTTCCACTAGATACTACTTATACCATTGAAGTGGCCAACGGGAAACTATTGAGTGCCAACAAATTTTATAGGGGGTGTACGTTAAACTTAATGGGTAAAGAGTTTGAAATTGACTTGACACCTACAGAACTAGGGAGCTTCGATGTAATCATTGTTATGGATTGGTTAGCCAAAATGAAATCTCACATCCTTTGTGATCTCAAAGCAATTCAAATTCCTATCGAGAATGGTAAACCCTTGATTGTCTATGGCGATAAGAGTTGCACCGGACTCAACCTCGTCTTGTGCCTTAAAGTTGAAAAATACCTTCGTAAAGGTTGTTTCGTGATCCTAGCCCACGTTAAGAAAGTCGAGACTGATGAGAAGCATATCGATGATATGTCAATTGTTAGTGACTTTTCCGATGTTTTTCCCGACGACTTGCCTGGTCTTCCACCTCATCGACCAGTAGAATTCCAAATCGATCTTATTTCGGGAGCCGCACCCGTAGCACGTGCACCGTATAGACTTGCTCCATCCGAAATGCAAGAATTGCAAAGTTAAATCCAAGAACTACTTGACCGTGATTTTATCCAACCTAGCCATTCATCATGGGGCGCTCCGATTTTGTTCGTTAAGAAAAAAGATGGATCCCTACGAATGTGCATCGATTATCATGAACTAAACAAATTGACGGTTAAGAACCGATATCCTCTTCCACGCATCGATGACCTCTTTGATCAACTACAAGGATCTTGTGTATATCCAAAAATCGATCTCCGCTCGGGTTATCATCAATTAAGGGTTAAGGGGGAAGATGTCTTCAAAACCGCTTTCTGAACTCGCTATGGTAGTTACAAATTCCTTGTCATGCCATTTGGTCTAACTAATGCAACGTTGGTGTTCATGGATCTTATGAACCGCGTGTGCAAACCGTATCTTGACAAGTTCGTTATTGTATTCATCGATGATATCTTGGTCTATTCTAAAAGCGAAGAAGAGCATGGACAATACCTTCGAATTGTGCTCGAACTCTTGAGAAAAGGACGACTCTATGCCAAATTCTCCAAGTGTGAATTTTGGTTGAAGGACGTTCAATTTCTCGGTCATGTCGTAAGCGACCAAGGCATTAAGGTCGATCCCGCAAAAATAGAAACCATTAGCAAATGGGAGACCCCTACTACTCCTACTCACATTTGTCAATTCTTGGGTCTCGCTGGATACTATCGTAGATTCATCAAGGATTTCTCTTTGGTTGCTCGTCCTCTAACCGCATTAACTCACAAGGGAAAGAAATTCATTTGGGCAACCGAACAAGAATCTGCGTTTCAAATCTTGAAGACAAAGCTAACCACCGCTCCTATCTTGTCATTTCCCGAAGGCAATGATGATTTTTTGTATATTGAGATGCCTCGAAACATGGTTTTGGGTGCGTATTGATGCAACGAAAGAAAGTTATTGCTTATGCCTCTCGACAATTGAAAATCCATGAATGGAACTACACGACACATGATCTCGAACTCAGAGCCATTGTCTTTGCACTCAAAATGTGGAGACACTACCTTTATGGAACCAAAAGTACCATCTTCACCGATCATAAAAGCATCCAACATATCTTCGACCAAAAACAACTAAACATGAGACAACGACTGTGGATTGAAACTTTGAACGATTACGATTGTGAGCTTCGTTACCATCCGGGAAAGGAAAATGTAGTAGCTGATGTTTAAGCGAAGGGGTACTAAATACTATTAATTTTACTACGAAATACTATTAAATACTGATGTGTGCGATCGAGACCTTTATTTATGAACGGATTTGAGTTGTTTTGTTACACGAATTGATTTATTGTATATGTGGTATTTTATTGATTTTAGGTTGATTTCACACATATATATAGGCAACTAGTCCTATCCGTGTAGTTTAGTTTGTTGGTAAATCCGATTCGTTCCACAGGGAGATGGAGTGTTTAATGGTTTTTAATAGTCTTTGATGTCAAACTTAATTAAAGAGGGTTTTGGATTAGGCAATTTATGGTAACAGTAAAAGAAAATAACTTAACTAATTTACTAAATAAAATTACAAGATTACAATAATTAACTTAAAAAGAAACTAAATGAAATTATGCTAATTATGATGCGATAATTATATTACTAGATGGCAATTAGTAAAATAGTAATTTTCAATAAAACTATATATTTAGAATTTTGTTTTAAGTAATTATTATATAAACTTATTTAACTTAACTAAATGACATTTTTAATTAAACTAATACAAATTAAAAGGAAATTAATTAATTTACTAATTATAAACTAGTTACAATTTATAAACTTATAATTAATACTAATTTTTAGAATTAAAACATGTATTTAAGTATTTTATAATAATTAAAACTAATTATATAAAAAAAATAACCTAAGTATAATAATTAAAATAACTAAAAACCTAAATATATAATATTAAATAATTAAAAACCCTAAATTTAACCTACGGGTACTGTAGCCGTATTCAAGGCCTACACGATTCGTGTGATGATACACGATTCGTGTATGAGTAAAAAGATGTGACAAATAACTGTTACGAAAATTAACTATTTTTATGTATTTTTTTTTATATTTTAAAATAATACTTCGTAAATAATAAACTTAATACTTTTATAAGAAATATAAATGAGATAAATGAGAGTGTTTACTTAATTGTGTCACCCCTAGGTCCATGGATTGTTTTAAGTTTTACGCCCTATTTAAAATGTTCTAGTATCAAACTTTACATTTTTCTCTCGAATAAATATAAAGTTACAACTTAACTAAATAAAATCTAATTTTCATTGGATTCTTTTTAGAAAGCTACTATTCCCTAAGTATTTAAATTGAGACCTAGCCTAGTTTTGACCTTCGCCAATACCTAAATTATAACGGTTTCCCTTTTTATAATTTCACCTTCATATAACTTATTGATATCACCCAAACCACCGAAGTTTATTTCTAAATTGGTGTCAATAACTTATCCATAAATTCGTCTAGATCATTTTTAATGTTGAAGCTCAATTTATGTAGATAAAAACAACTTTCGTTATTTAAATTTAATAAATTAAGTGGCAAGGGTTAAATACCTAATTACATAAAAATGGTTCTTTTAACTAGGCTCAATATTAAAAATACTAAAGTTACATTTTAACTTTTACTAATGGTAACAATCCATTTCACTAGGGGCTCTACATTTAAGCAAACACTAGGGAAATTTAGCTATTCATTACACTAAGGTAGACATAAAAATATAGACATGCAAACATAATAACAACGCTAATTTTAACAGAGTAAACTTACTAAAATATCTTCACTTGCATTAACTTCAAACGGTAGAAAAATTACAATAATAACACCCCTTTCACGCGTACAATAACACCCTTTATCACGAACAATACTCCCTTAATAATTGAAACTTGAAACTAATTACAATAGGTACAAGTAAAAATAACAATAGTAATTTGATATAGTAATTTTGTGTGTATATTCTCTCTCCAACTCTGAACGTACTCCATATTTATAATTGAAGTAGTAGTTGGTGAATGTTTTGTTGAATTCCTGCTGTATCTCCATTGAGTTAAAGAATTGTTTTAAAATTAAAAAGCCAGCCGCCCCATTTCACGTTCTGGAAAGTCTTGTGGCCTAACATTACACGATTCGTGTATGCTCACACGATTTGTGTAAGACCAGATATCTACACGTTTCGTGTAGACATACATGATTCGTGTAAGATCAAATAACAGTTTTCTTCATTTTTCTTCTTCAGTTGTTCTTTGTTGATCCCGTGTTGATGTGTACTGATTTGGCACTTCTCATTTGAACTCTTTTCTTCTTTCATCTTGTACTTTCATTCGGATAAACGTTTCTTGATATAAATCTAGTTAAAACTATCGTTTTATCGTCGTTTCTTCTAACTTCACTCTTTTGTCGTTTTTCTCGTGAAATGCGCATTGAATGTCTTTGTAGATGATAAAAACCTATGAAATATAAGTGATATTGCGTTGAATAATATGTATGTTTAGAGCAATATCAAAATACCCCACACTAGAACGTTGCTTGTCCTCAAGCAATTACATCTTTTAACAGAGTTAGAACATTATATATCTTTATTATCGAACATTAGATCACACAACACACACTACACGAAATGAAACACACGCTATATGAAATATATTACACAACACAGTATTTATTGGATCACACGCACACGAAACGAAATTCTGACAACAGAAACAAACATGAAACTCGTGATTAGGGTTTAAAAATTTGGATCCTTAGGGAAAATTGGACCTTGTGAAAACGTTTTATGATTTTATAAAATGTCAGGCTAGTTTTTACACTAGACACGTTTTCCGGTTTTAACCTCAAATTCCGGTTGAGGGTAACTGAAAACCGAAGTCTCAGTCGGCGATTAGCAAGCTATTCGCCCCCATGATTATAGTATCATGGAACTTGAAGCCGAATGTCCAAAAAATGGTTTTACACAAATATAATTCATAAAATAGCATAAGTTTTAGAACAAAATTATATCGTGTCCAAATATCATCGGTGAACCATGAGTTTGCACACCTCAATTTGTTATGGCATATGTATGTTGACCGCGGTCAAACATAGATGCGGTTAATCTTTACGGAGATCATCCATCCGGGGATTAGATTCATTAGTCTTAAAAGCTAATTTGCATTGTGCCCCCCCATTGTACGGGACATATCCTTCTCATGGTTAGGATAAGTCTGACCACCAAAAACCCTGTTTGATGCTGAGGTTAGGTGGATTTCCAGCCGATTTTAGGGATGACTTTACAAGATTTTTCGTCAACCTACAGCTGTTCTGGACTACATCTTCTAACATAAGTTAGCAAGTGTGTCAATTTGGAAGACCTTACTTCCTTACGGGATGGACTTGATTCATCCTCTATTACTCGTAATAGTGGAATATTCAGGTTTATACGTTCCAAAGCAATGATATCTGCAATAACTTCATAGAAACATGTGATATATGGTTCTCAACATAAGGTTTTATAAATTCTTGTTATACTTGGTTTCCTTTTATAGGTTTTAAACAAATAACTTATGCGTTTTTAATGTATTGAGACGATAATTTCGGTTTTTGACACCTATGCTTTAATCGCTCGTAGTTACCCTAAAAATTCATTTGATATATTTGTTTAAAATTTTTATAAATCTTGATAAAAATCACCAAATTATAAGTTCTCGAGAATTTATATATTCCCACCCCACACTTAAGATTATGTAATGCCCTCATTACATAAAAATCAGATAATAATGCATAAATTTGAGAGGACAATTAGTGTGAAGTATTTGGAACTTCCTTTGTTAACCGATTTGGATTTTCAAATTGTTTTACCTATGATCATATCCAATGTTTGTATCACAATGTAATTTGATGTTTCGTTTCGTCTAATTGCATTTTCGTCTGTACCTGTCAAAACCATGTTAAAAACACACAAAATATGGGGTTTTAATTCAATCGTACAACACATTTTTTTACCCCACACTATATTTTCTTGCTAATATAAAAAATAAAAACATAATAAGTTTCAATACACACCAAAAAATTATGTTATTACAAACTAAAAAATAAAAAAGATTAAAACAATAGAACTAGTCAAATGGGCTCCAAAATGGTCCTCCTCGTTCGCCCTCCTCCTGTTGCTATCGCTGCCGTTGCTCGTTTAGGCGTTGTTCCTCGTAGAAACGCCTATATGCATCCTGAATCGCGGCTATTGCGGCGTTATGGTCATAGGGTGGAGGTAGAGGGTCATCGGGTGATTGCCATGGGGGATATGATGGAAAGGCTGAGGGTGCGTAAGCTTGCGGGTTAGACGCGTATAGATATGCCTGTTGGTGCGCCCACTCTAATTGATTTCCCATTCCCCTCTGATCATATCGGATGTTGGACAGCATATTATATTGATCTAGCTGGGTATGCCTAATGTCCCCTAATTGCCGAGATAAAGCAGTGTACTGATCTTCTGATCTCGCTCCCCAGTTTTGATATGAATTACGTACATCTAAACTCAATGCGTTAAACGAGTTTTGGAGCATATCGAAATCAGAAGTACCTGTATGAGACGAGCTAGCCTGATCTGTCTCTCGTCGTCTCCTCCTGGCTTCCCTCTCGGGTTCGTCATCTTCTTCCATGGGTTCCTGAGGCGCAACTTCCTGTGGCCTTAAACTAATCACCCCAGCCCTCACCCGTATAGCTTTAGCTGTCCTATACACATCCAATCCTAAGGTACGAACCTGTTGATTTATCGGTTGGATTGGAGGTGCGAAGTCGTTCGGGTTGATATCGAACCAGGATGCCAAACATGTGATATAGTGACCCCCCGACATGTCACTGTCTCCTCGAGCACCCTTACCTACATTGGCCAAAAAGTAGGCCACTCCATAGGGTATACTAATATTAGTTTCCCTATCTCTAATAACATCCAAATACCAAAGGTCGACATAATTAATCCTATCTGTAGTAAGGAATGCCCTTTGGTTAATCGTGTTCGCTATAAATTTATGAATTAATCGATAGCGAATATCTTGGATCTTAAGGTATGATTCTCGGCCTGCTGTATATGAATTTCTTCCAGAAAAAGATCGCCAGACGCTGACAGAATCATAATCTCCTGAATACCTAGCTCCTGTAAATATAAATTCCCAAAAACCTGGAGCAATCATATCATCACCCTCATAAATTCCTAAGGCCATAGTTATGTCGCCTAGGGACATTACTCTATCAACCCCACCCAGTCGGAATTGTAGGAAACTAGTATCTTGGACAGTTGCGGGGCGGGTATTCATCCTAACAGTAGAGTAAAATTCTAAACACAAATCCCTATATACAGGAGCAGTCAAACCAAACAATCTCTCCCAGTCATTAAAATACCTAATTACCCCAAATTCATCCGTGTAGCTTTGGGTTAAAATATTCCTTATCTGTGTATCTAAATTAACTGGGGGACCTAGGGGAGTCCAATCAACAATGCAAACTTGATTGATTGTTCGATTTACCAGAGTAAGTAAATCCTTAACTTTTTGTACCCTTTGGCTTAATTCTATAGGGAAATGTAGAATCGGGTGTAGTTGCAAGAGTTGTTGTTCCATTTCGGGCATAACTTCCTCTTGTTGGTTAACTGCCCTCATTCTAATTGGTCCCTGCATAACATTTTAAAAACAAGGAAATCATCCCAATAGGATGTGTAAATGTTAGCAAAGATTTTAACTTCAACAAACAACTTGTTTTCAACACCACCTTAATCAATTTAATTCAACAAACTTGGGAGATTTAGTTCTATAATTCAAAACAAAGCAGAAACAAACCACAAATCATAATTCAAAAATCAAGTTTCATATAAAAAGTTTAATTCATAAGTGAAAACACGCAATTTTTCTAAGCATATCTAATTCAATTCAATCACATTGCGCGTATCTCAGCTTCTAAATCATCCTTAACATCATTAAAACGCATACTTGATTCATAGAAATGACAAAACTTAACAAATTTAGACTAAAATTAAAAATCACACAATCAAGCAATCAAAATCATGTTCACAAGTTCTATCTACTAACAAAACACTCAAAAACAACTAATTATAACTAAATTAACACACCTCGGTATCAATTTCCTAATTTTCCCCAATTTTGTATAAACCCTAATTTTCAATCACCAATTAAACATCAATTTTTCATGCTAATCGGGTTTATTATGTTACTAACAACATACATATAGCAATAATCAAGCAAAAATGAACAAAAACATGGCTAATATTCGGATTAAAGCTAAAAAGAAAAAATTGAAAAAAACTTGAAGAACACTAGGTAAAATGGGTTAAAAATCCTTACCAATCTAGGCATGTTGAAAGATTGAAGATTTAGAGGAGATTGAGAGCGTTAATTTAGTGATTTGGTGCGTTTTTGGGGTTTTTGGGGTTTTAGCTTCGTCACAGCAGAAAAATGGGAATGGGGAAAGAGTGAGAGAAGCAGCTGCTGCTCGTTCTGATATGGCCAGATTTTTGGCCTTACACGAATCGTGTAGGGGTACACGAATCGTGTAAGGCTTAATTTCAGCTGTATTTTTTTTTTTTTTTGTATAACTTATAATTAATTAAATTTAAAATCTCTTTTATAGATTTATATTTGTAACGGAAATTCGGTTTTTATACCTGTTCTTTATCCGTTTATAAATCTTAAAAATAAATTTATAAAATTCAATTCATTAATAGTTAAAGTTTTTATAGTTTTTCTGAAAACAAATTCAAAAATAAAATAAAAACACTCTATTTTTGTGTTTAAAAATATTAACATTTTTAATTTTAGAACAAGTTCATAAAAAATTAAAATTACATAATGTAAAATACACTCTATTTTTATTTAACTTAAAATCAATTGAATTCAAAATATCTTTTATAAATTTATATTTGTAACGGAAATTCGGTTTTTTACACCTGATCTTAATCCGTTTATAAATTTTTAATTTCAATTTATAAAATTCAATTAATTAAAAGTTTAAAGTTTTTATAGTTTTATCGAAAATAAATGAAATAAAAACAAGTACATGAAAAATAAAAATTAAATAAATAAAAATTCACTCTATTTTTGTTATATACCCTTAAATCAACTAATTTTCAAACTTAAAACTTTGTTTCCTATCGTCTAGGTAGAGATTAATTTCGGTTGTCAAACCTATCATTATCCACGACAAAGATTTACAAGTTATATATTTTTACGGTTATTGATAAAAGAGTATATTTTTGCAATCTACTATAGACTTTTAGAATTTAACAAATATTCTGTACAATTTTTGAAAAATAAAAATTCAGTTGTGACACCTAACATTTTCATTTTCAAAGAAACAAGTTAAACTCAAGGCGTTTCACCTCAATTTAGTAGAAAGAATTTTTTTAATTTTTATTTTGTTTTCGTGATTTACTATTTAAATGATATCTTAAAAATTTAACAATTAATTTCGTGCAATTTGAACAACAATAATTCAGTTTTAACACTTTAACATTATCGTTTTCAATGAAAACAGGTTAAATTCAAGTTTAATCAATTTTAAATAGTAGACCTTTTTATAAAACTCACTGCAAACAAATATAAACCAAAATACACACAAAATAAAAAAAATAAAAATAAAATATGCACATACATACAATCGACGAGAAAAAGAATTAGATAGTGAACCCACGTTGACTCGCTTCGTAGTCGAGTCGCGAAATTTCGCTTCCCATTGCCTCGTAGGCGTAACCTCGTGGGTTTAAGAGGTTTTCTTCTAAACATTTGAAAGGCCCTTCTCGGCATAAAGTTACGTACTCGAAATTAGAGTCCGTTTGGTTCTTTGGGCAATCTCCTGAGTGAGCTGGTTTTCCACATTTTTCACATTTACCCAATTGACGTGCCCGACGCCTTTTAGCGCATTTTGATTTGCCTTTTCCATAATTTTTCTCATTATAATCTTGTCTTTCTCCTTTTCTCGTCGCATCGCATCTTTTCTTAATATCTAACACCACATCTCTTGGTAAAATCTTATCGCATATTAAAATGAAGTGGTTGTAGATATATTGACCTCGCATCTTGAAAATAAACAATAAAAACAAACCAAAAGAAATTAAAAAGGTAGAATGGAGGGAGAAGACTAGTTCTTTAGGGTCTGCTAGGGAAAGACCAATCTAACCCCACTCTTAAAGATAAGAATAAAAATCGAGAATGGAGTTTAAAACCTTAGAGTTACCCTGAATTTATTTGTCCTTAGGGTAGAAGGTGGTTTCGTCTCTTTCCGTAGTATTGATTTCTTCAAAGTATAACTTGAGTCTGTGTCCGTTCACTTTGAAAGTTCCGCCGTCTTTACCATACAACTCTGCATATCCAGATGGAAAAACCTGTTTTATTATATATGGCCCATTCCATCGGGATCTAAGTTTACCAGGTGAAAACTTGAAACGTGATTGGAATACCAATACTTTATCCCCTTGCTCAAATTCTTTCTTTTTTAATCGTGCATCGTGCCATACTTTAGTTTTTTCTTTATATGTTTTAGAATTTTCGTAGGCTTGTAATCTTAATTCATCTAGTTCGTTAAGTTGTGATAACCTATTTTCTCCGGCTTGTACAAGGTCGGTATTACATTCTCTCATAGCCCAGTACGCCTTGTGTTCAACTTCAACAGGTAGATGACATGCTTTACCGTATACAAGTCTAAATGGCGTGGTACCTATTGGTGTTTTATACGCAGTCCTAAAAGCCCACAACGCGTCATCTAACTTGCGTTGCCAGATTTTAGGGTTGTTATTAACCGTCTTCTCAAGTATGCGTTTTAAGGCACGATTCGTGTTCTCCACTTGACCACTTGTTTGCGGGTGGTACAGAGTAGAGAAACGATGAGTTACGCCATACTTCTTCAACACCTTTTCAAGAAGGTTGTTGGTAAAATGTGTTCCTCGGTCGGATATGAGTGCTTTTGGGATTCCAAAGCGTGAGAAGAGATTTTTCAAGAAGTTTACCACCACCCTAGCATCATTTGTAGGCAAAGCTTTTGCTTCAGCCCACTTGGATACATAGTCAACGGCTACTAGTATGTACTTGCACTTATGTGAACTTGGAAAGGGTCCCATGAAATCGATTCCCCAAATGTCAAAGATTTCACAAACTTGGATGCCGGTTTGAGGCATCTCATCCTTTTTCGTGATGTTACCCGTTCGTTGGCATGCGTTACAAGTCCGAACGAAATCATGGGCATCTTTAAAGATCGTGGGCCAATAAAAGCCCGATTCAAGGATTTTTCTTGCAGTGTGGTTTGGTCCGAAATGACCGCCGGTTGGCCCTTGATGGCAATGCTCAAGAATTTGTTGAGCTTCTTGTCCGTACACACAACGGCGAATTATTTGATCCGCACCAACACGAAATAGGTCTGGGTATTCCCAGAAATAAGACTTTAAATCCGCAAAGAATTTCTTCTTTTGCTGATAAGTAAGTCCTTTTTGTAGAATGCCTGAAGCAAGATAGTTTGCAAAATGGGCAAACCATGGGATTTCAGATTCTTTTTCAACCCTCATTAGAGATTCGTCAGGAAATGTATCTTTGATGATTGTATCATCAAGTTTATCTAATTCGGGGTTTTCAAGTCGGGATAAATGATCGGCAGCTAGATTCTTAGCTCCTTTCTTGTCACGTATCTCAATGTCAAATTCTTGAAGTAAAAGAACCCAACGTATGAGACGATGTTTTGCATCTAGTTTCGAGAATAAATACCTAAGTGCCGAATGATCCGTGTAAACAATGGTCTTGGACAACACCAAATATGACCGAAATTTATCAAATGCATAAACAACCGCTAGGAGTTCTTTTTCCGTGGTGGTATAATTAATTTGGGCTCCTGTTAGAGTTTTACTTGCATAATAAATCGGAAGAAAATGATTATCGGGACGTTGTCCTAAAACAGCACCTAAAGCATAGTCGCTTGCGTCGCACATTAGCTCAAATGGCATACTCCAATCTGGAGATACCATAATGGGAGCTTGTGTGAGTTTTGACTTAAGAATCAAGAATGCATTCTCGCAATTAGTGTCAAAGTCAAATGGAGCATCCTTTTCAAGAAGCTTGGTCAATGGGCGGGCGATTTTAGAAAAATCTTTGATAAATCGCCTATGGAATCCTGCGTGACCAAGAAAGCTTCTAATTGCTTTAACATTTGATGGTTTAGGTAGCTTAGAGATAACTTCAATTTTAGCTTTATCTACCTCTATTCCCGCACGAGATATTTTGTGACCAAGTACAATGCCCTCCTTCACCATGAAGTGGCATTTTTCCCAATTTAGGACCAAGTTTGCTTTCTCACATCGGATAAGCATACGTTCTAGATTGAAAAGACACGATTCAAAGGAGTCTCCAAACACGGAAAAGTCATCCATGAAGACTTCCATACAATCCTCTACCATATCATCAAAGATTGCCATCATGCACCTTTGAAAGGTTCCGGGTGCATTGCATAAACCAAACGGCATGCGACGATAGGCAAAGGTACCGAAAGGACAAGTGAATGTGGTCTTTTCTTGGTCGTTGGGATCAATTGGAATTTGGAAGTAACCGGAGAAACCGTCTAAAAAGAAATAATATTCTTTTCCCGCTAATCGTTCAAGCATTTGATCAATAAAAGGTAACGGGAAATGATCCTTTCTAGTGGCATCATTTAGACATCTGTAATCAATACAGACTCTCCAGCCGGTAACTGTTCTAGTTGGGACGAGTTCGTCCTTTTCATTTAATATAACGGTTGTACCCCCCTTTTTGGGTACTACTTGTACTGGACTAACCCATGGACTATCGGAGATGGGGTAGATTAACCCGGCGTCAAGAAGCTTGACGACCTCCTTTTTAACAACCTCTTTCATGTTGGGATTTAGCCTGCGTTGTCTTTGTACTACGGGTTTGTAGTCATTCTCAAGGAGAATTTTATGTGTACAATAAGACGGGTTTATTCCCGGAATGTCGGTTGTTTTCCAGGCTATAGCCTTTTTATGGATTTTTAATACAGAAATTAGCTTATCCTTCTCATTATCTGAAAGATGTGAAGCAATAATTACTGGTAATTTAGATGTACCTTCGAGATAAGCATACTCCAAGTGTTTGGGTAGCTCTTTAAGCTCTAGTACGGGTGGTTCTTCTAAGGAATTTTTTATACGAAATCTATCTTCATTTTTGATTTCCTCAAACGATTCCTCTTCCATGGGAATTTCTTCTATTATGGTCTCGTCATTCGTGACCACCTTCATTAACTCATCAAAATCTTTATCAATATTGAAGTATTCATTCTCACTTACCGGGGCTAAACCCGGGATATCAATTTCAAGTAGCTCCTTCAATTCATTCTCGACACAAAGGTCTATAACATCAATTTGAAAACAAGAGTCATCGGTGGAAGTGGGTCTTTTCATGGCTTTGTCAATGTGACAAATTATTCTCTCGTTTCCCACACCTAGACTTAATTGTTCTTTTTGGACATTGATGATAGCATCTGCAGTATTTAGGAAAGGACGTCCTAAAATGATAGGAACTTTTGTGTCCTCTTGCATTTCTAGAATAACAAAGTCGACGGGAAAGATGAGTGAGCCAACTTTTACAAGTATATCCTCGGCTATACCTATTGGAGTATCAAATGATTGGTTTGCTAATCGAATACCCATTCGGGTTGGTTTTAAGTCTCCTAAGTCAAGTTTTAAATATAACGAGTAAGGCATTAAGTTAACACTTGCACCTAGGTCGGCTAGTGCATCGTACACTACCGAATCACCCATCATACATGGTATGATAAAACTACCAGGGTCTCCTAATTTTGGAGGTACATTTTGTTTCTTTAAGATGGCCGAACATTCCTCATGGAGGAATGTGGCAGAAACGTCGTGGTATTTACCCTTCGAGGATATGAGATCCTTTAAAAACTTCTCGTAATTGGGCATATCCCTAAGAACCTCCGCGAGTGGCATGTTAATGCTAATTTGCTTAATCATGTCCGCAAATTTCTCATACCGCCTTGCGAGTCTGTCTTTCTTTAATGCTTTCGGGTAAGGAATAGGTTCCTTATGCGCCTTTACTGGTGGTTCTTCACTTTTCTTTGGCATGACCTCAGGTGGATCATCTTTCTCTTGTTCTTTGTCATCTTGCTCATTTTCATCAACCGGTATTTGTAAAATAGAAGGAGATAAAGGAACTTCCGGGGATTTTGTAGTCTCCGGTTTAGTAGTTAAACCACTTCTAGTAGTTATAGCATTTACATGCTCGTTCCTTGTTTGGGGGTTGTTGGGATTTACTTGAGTATTTGAGGGGAGAGTACCTGGTGGTCTCTCTGATAGTAACTGTGAGATCCTTCCAACATCTCTTTCTAAGTTTTGTATTGTAGCTTGTTGATTTCGGATTTGCTGAGTTTGGAGCTCTGCATTTTGCTCGTGCTTAACCATAAAATCTCTTAAGAGATCTTCTAAACCAGATTTCCTCTCAGGTTGAGGTTGCATAATTGCTAATGGTTGTGGTTGATTGAATGCTAGTGGTTGTGTGTGTTGGAAATTATTTTGATAATTTCGTTGAGGTTGATTTCGGTTATTATAACCTGGTGGCGGATTTCTTTGATTTTGATTTGGGAAATTCCGGTTATTTTGGTAACCTGGATTTCCTCCTTGATAGTTATTATTATTTTGATAGTTATTATTATTTGATCCTGAAGGTCCTCCTACTTGATAGCTGTTTATAGGAGGATATTTTCGGTTGTTTGCTTCTATAGCTGGAAAATCACTGAAGTTCATTTCACCTTTTCGTAAGTATCCTAAGAAATTTGCTTGTTCTTCCATTGTACTTTGATCACAATCTCTAGTAAGATGGGGACCATGGCATAGTTCACATCCTACTCTGATAGAATGCATTTCCTTGGTTACTTTCTCGATTTGTCTTGCTTGATTTGCTATTTGAACTTTTAAAGAAGCAATTTCATCATTGCTTTCAATACTAGCAACATTTGATGATCTAGAAAATTCTATTTCTTGATGCCAATTATGAGAATGGGAAGCTAAATCAGCAATGATTGTGTGAGCGTCTTCAGGTGTTTTCTTCATGATCGAACCTCCAGCTGCAACATCTATATCTTTTCTAGTTGTCACATTGACTCCTTTATAGAATATTTGGACCTTTTGGAATGTATTCAACCCGTGTTGAGGACATATTCGAAGCATTTTATTGAATCGGGTCCAAGCTTCATAAAGAGTTTCATTAGGCTTTTGTTTAAAGTGATTTATGTCACTTTGTAATTTTGCTGCTTTTGAAGCAGGAAAGAATTCTGACAAAAATTTATCCATCATATCATTCCAGTTTTCAATATAACCTTCTGGTAATGAGTCTAGCCAATCTCTTGCATCATCTTTTAATGACCATGGAAAGATTTTTAAACATGCAACTTCATCGGTGACATCTTTGATTTTGAAAAGCTTGCAAATGCTTACAAACTTACGAAGATGCTCGTTAGCATCCTCATTTGGGGCTCCACCGAATTGACATGTATTAGTTACCATGTGTAAAAATTGACCTTTTATTTCAAAGCCATCACTCATCGTGGGTTGGATGATTGTGTGGCCTTGACCTTTTCTTGTGGCCTTCATTAATGCTTCCATCGTTTGATTTGTATCAGCCATTTCTTCTTCTTCTTTAATAATCGGCTCTATGATTGGTTGAATTATTGGTTCAGAGTCGGATTCTAAGAAAAGTGACTCTAAATTTTTAGCAAGAGATTCTACTTCTTGAGTTCTTAAGCGTTAGTGGAATCTTCTTTCGGGTTCAGGATGTGAAGGAGTTAATTCAGCGTTGGAGGAACGTAAGTTCATACATTAATTTCTATTATGAGATCACTTCACTAAAGGTTTATCTAGGGTTACCTATTTGTTTCTCTTTTTTTAGTGTTTTTCGGTGTTTTAAAATTACTAGTACTTCCTATTTCTTTTTGTTGTTTTTGTCCTTTATTAATTCCTTGAGGTTCCGGATTAAGTTTAACGAGTTTAGGATTGAACGGATCATACAATTTGGGAAATTGTACAAAGAATTAAAGGATTTATTCAAAAACTTTGAACTTTCTTGGAAATGAATTTCCTCGAGAGGATCGAATAACATAAAAACAATGATAAAAACCCTTAAACAACAGATTTTCCTTCTGATTTTGCCCACGTTTTGAATAGCCAAAAGATGCAGCAGAGGGGCAGGATCCTTCTATTGACCAATAAAATTGGTGATCCAACAACCCGGTCCACGTACAAATCCAACTACTACTACGAATCAGAAAAATTATCTATTTATTTAACTGCCAACTCCCCGGCAGCGGCGCCAAAAAGTTGATGTGTGCGATTGAGACCTTTATTTATGAACGGATTTGAGTTGTTTTGTTACACGAATTGATTTATTGTATATGTGGTATTTTATTGATTTTAGGTTGATTTCACACATATATATAGGCAACTAGTCCTATCCGTGTAGTTTAGTTTGTTGGTAAATCCGATTCGTTCCACAGGGAGATGGAGTGTTTAATGGTTTTTAATAGTCTTTGATGTCAAACTTAATTAAAGAGGGTTTTGGATTAGGCAATTTATGGTAACAGTAAAAGAAAATAACTTAACTAATTTACTAAATAAAATTACAAGATTACAATAATTAACTTAAAAAGAAACTAAATGAAATTATGCTAATTATGATGCGATAATTATATTACTAGATGGTAATTAGTAAAATAGTAATTTTCAATAAAACTATATATTTAGAATTTTGTTTTAAGTAATTATTATATAAACTTATTTAACTTAACTAAATGACATTTTTAATTAAACTAATACAAATTAAAAGGAAATTAATTAATTTACTAATTATAAACTAGTTACAATTTATAAACTTATAATTAATACTAATTTTTAGAATTAAAACATGTATTTAAGTATTTTATAATAATTAAAACTAATTATATAAAAAAAATAACCTAAGTATAATAATTAAAATAACTAAAAACCTAAATATATAATATTAAATAATTAAAAACCCTAAATTTAACCTACGGGTACTGTAGCTGTATTCAAGGCCTACACGATTCGTGTGATGATACACGATTCGTGTATGAGTAAAAAGATGTGACAAATAACTGTTACGAAAATTAACTATTTTTATGTATTTTTTTTTATATTTTAAAATAATACTTCGTAAATAATAAACTTAATACTTTTATAAGAAATATAAATGAGATAAATGAGAGTGTTTACTTAATTGTGTCACCCCTAGGTCCATGGATTGTTTTAAGTTTTACGCCCTATTTAAAATGTTCTAGTATCAAACTTTACATTTTTCTCTCGAATAAATATAAAGTTACAACTTAACTAAATAAAATCTAATTTTCATTGGATTCTTTTTAGAAAGCTACTATTCCCTAAGTATTTAAATTGAGACCTAGCCTAGTTTTGACCTTCGCCAATACCTAAATTATAACGGTTTCCCTTTTTATAATTTCACCTTCATATAACTTATTGATATCACCCAAAACACCGAAGTTTATTTCTAAATTGGTGTCAATAACTTATCCATAAATTCGTCTAGATCATTTTTAATGTTGAAGCTCAATTTATGTAGATAAAAACAACTTTCGTTATTTAAATTTAATAAATTAAGTGGCAAGGGTTAAATACCTAATTACATAAAAATGGTTCTTTTAACTAGGCTCAATATTAAAAATACTAAAGTTACATTTTAACTTTTACTAATGGTAACAATCCATTTCACTAGGGGCTCTACATTTAAGCAAACACTAGGGAAATTTAGCTATTCATTACACTAAGGTAGACATAAAAATATAGATATGCAAACATAATAACAACGCTAATTTTAACAGAGTAAACTTACTAAAATATCTTCACTTGCATTAACTTCAAACGGTAGAAAAATTACAATAATAACACCCCTTTCACGCGTACAATAACACCCTTTATCACGAACAATACTCCCTTAATAATTGAAACTTGAAACTAATTACAATAGGTACAAGTAAAAATAACAATAGTAATTTGATATAGTAATTTTGTGTGTATATTCTCTCTCCAACTCTGAACGTACTCCATATTTATAATTGAAGTAGTAGTTGGTGAATGTTTTGTTGAATTCCTGCTGTATCTCCATTGAGTTAAAGAATTGTTTTAAAATTAAAAAGCCAGCCGCCCCATTTCACGTTCTGGAAAGTCTTGTGGCCTAACATTACACGATTCGTGTATGCTCACACGATTCGTGTAAGACCAGATATCTACACGTTTCGTGTAGACATACATGATTCGTGTAAGATCAAATAACAGTTTTCTTCATTTTCTTCTTCAGTTGTTCTTTGTTGATCCCGTGTTGACGTGTACTGATTTGGCACTTCTCATTTGAACTCTTTTCTTCTTTCATCTTGTACTTTCATTCGGATAAACGTTTCTTGATATAAATCTAGTTAAAACTATCGCTTTATCGTCGTTTCTTCTAACTTCACTCTTTTGTCGTTTTTCTCGTGAAATGCGCATTGAATGTCTTTGTAGATGATAAAAACCTATGAAATATAAGTGATATTGCGTTGAATAATATGTATGTTTAGAGCAATATCAAATACGATACAATTTTACACAAGTTAATTATTTATTATTAGAGTGGATATACCAAAACCTTGCTACAACACTATAGGCAGTGTACCTAATCGTACAGTAGTATAGTTTTTAGTAAGTTTGGTTCGTCCATAGGGAACTAGCCAAGTTTAACTCTATATTATATATATATATATATATATATATATATATATATATATATATATATATATATATATATATATATATATATATATATATATATATATAAGTAGTATTATTATTATAAAAAGGGGGTTTTACCGTTTAATGACCGATTTGTCGATTTTAAAACTTAAGTCACAATTAAAACCTAATGCAAAATATTAAAAATAAATATTACTTAATTTAAAGTGTAAAGTAAATGACGATAATTAAAGTGCGATAAATAAATGACCATAAATAAAATTGCGATAATTAAAATTACGATAATTAAAAGTGCGATGAGATATAAAATAAAGGAATTATGCTTATTTAAACTTCAGTAATCATGATGTTCGACGTGTTGATTTTAGTTCATTACCATGGGTTAATTGTCCTTTGTCCTGGATTATTAGATATGTCCATACGGTTTTTGTCCGTAACAGTCCATTGGTCATAAATATAAAGTGCGGGTGTCCTCGTCAAATTATCCTTATATCCGAAGTCAAATATTCCAACTAATTGGGGACTTAAACTATAACAAGGTTTTAATACTTTGTTAATAATTACACCAATTTTCCTTGTATGTAATTCACCCCTATTTTAATGAGTTTATTAACTATTAATCCATTTACGTGTCCAGTTAAATGAACAATTATTAGTACTTATAAATATCCCGCCCATCGTGTCCGATCGAGTGTATGTGATTATTTATAGGTACGTCCAATTGTAAATCTTTATATTAAATTAACGAACTATCATTCAATTAAACAAATATAAAGTCCATTAATAGCCCATAGTCTACTTTCCACAAGTGTCGGTCTTTTGTCCAAACCCCAATTATGGTACCAAACCCAATTACCCAATCTTAATATTTAGTCCAACATCATGATTACTTCGGCTTAAATAAGCATAATAATAACTTAGCTACGAGACATTAATTTAAAAAGGTTGAACATAACTTGCAATGATTATTAATAGCGTAGCGTTATACGGACAGTGTTTCGACTTACAAACTTAAAACATTCGCTAACATAACCTTATTATTATTAATCTTAAATTAAAATTAAAATTATAAATATAAATATATATATTGAGAGAGTAAGAGATTAGAAAAAGGTGTAATCGATCGAGCAGAATTTGTTGCCTTTTATAGGCCCACGTTGAACTGTATATCTCCGCGAGTGCGGCATTTTTCTGCTTCATAGCTCCGCACTCGCGGAGCTTTGGATTCCAGCTCATCTCTTTGAGTTAAACGTGGGCTGCTTATAATTATAATATATAATAATATATATAATTAATTATATATTATATTATATTCTTGTGCATAGTTGACTTGTAATTTTTTGTCCGTTGCGTCGCACGTTGATAGTTGGTTCATGTCTCTGTTCCAGATTTTCGAACGCCTTTTCGTACGATTTAATATCTTGTACTTTGCGTTTCACGGCTTGTACTCTTGTCATTTTTAGACGTTTCTCGTCAATAATTTGAACCACTTGGATTGTACTTTGTACTTTTTAGCTTTTTGGTCATTTGCGTCTTCAATTCGTCGAATTTGTCTTTTGTCTTCACATTTTAATATTTAAACGAATATCACTTGTAAATAGAACAATTGCAACCAAAAGCTTATCTTTCTTGAAGGATAATACTATGAAATATATGTTCGTTGTTAGCATTATTAAATATTCCCACACTTGAGCGTTGCTTGTCCTCAAGCAATATAGAACTTGAATAAAAACATACATGAATCACTTCTTTATTCTTCACACTTTGTACATCAGTGATTTCAATACAGCAGTATGAACAATGATAGTAACATTGTGGTTTACAGTCCCACATGACTATAAAAATTTAGATCCGTTAGAAAATTGGATCTTTATGAAAACATTTGATCTTTTGAAAATTCAATCTAGTTTTTACCCTAGATAAGTTTTCCGGAATAACCCTTCACCGGTGTTTGCAAAATGTTTTTGTGGGTTTTGTGGGTTTCAGATTTGAAAATTTTAGCTTAAAACTTGCGGTTTTGTGTCACTCACTTACTAACCTTGTATTAGGAAAGCAACAAGTCCAGTATACTTGCTCCGTATATTACCTTTCGGTAAACTACCGTCCAGTTGTAAAGGAAAGCGTTGAACAAGCAACTGTTAAGGCAATGTCCCGTGACATGCTTTTGATTAAGGTCTATATCGTGTCGGATGCAATTACTATCCTTTGTAGGAGTAATAGTAAAGATCACCCTATAGTTTTTCTGTCTGGCACAAGGTCCTGTCTTCGACCATGCTATGCAACCACTGTTCTTACGGTTGACACCCGATTTGGTTTAGGTGACCTAATGAATTCCGGTGAATTCTTAGGATTTTACATTCAATGGTAATGAACGCATTAAAAATAGGTTTTCAGAAAACAAATCGGTTTGTAATTTTGATCAAAATATTTTCTCTTTCAAGCTCGAGTTTAGATATCATCGAATTCCATGAGTTTAAATTCTCAATCTTTAAGGTCAATCTCAAAGATTGAGTAATATCAGGCTTAAATGCTGATTTTTGATCTTTAAGGAGATTATCCTTTCTGGAGATCTGATTCATTAGTCTTATAAGCTAATTTGCACGGTGCCCCCCATTGTACGAGACAGATCCTCCCATGGTTAGGATAAGTCTGACCACTTGGCGACCCTGTTTGATGCTCAGGTTCGTGGATTTCCAGCTGATTTTTGAGAAAACTTTTCAAGGTTTTTCGTAAACTCTACAACTGGTCTGGACGACAACTTCCTGACCTAAATCAAGAAGCGCGTGTCTTTTTCTCGGAAGACTTTACTTCCTTTTAAATCAAGTGGCACATTTCTTTCAAACATATTATAAAAAAATGGGTAAAACTGATTAAATCGTTCAAAACAAAAGTATCTTCAATTATTTGTACAAAAATATGTGATATATGTAATTTGAATAATTTGGTAAATTTTTCCTACACTTGGCTTTTATTTTCCTTTCTTTGCCTTTTTATTTTCCTCTATTCCATTTTTAAATGAATTCAAGCGTTTTGGGTTGTTTCTCAATTTATGTCCTTTATGAGGTAACGACAATTTCGGTGTTAATACCTAGTTTTATCGTTCATAAATATGTATAAACATGATTTTGAATTCATTTAGTTGAAAATTTTTTAAAAATTTTACTAGAAGTGGGTAGTCAGTATATAAGACTGGGGCTGTTCTTTATTATCAGAGAGCACTAGATTCTAATACAACTACTGCGTTACTAGTATTTTTAATGGTAACCAAGTGTTTAAATTAAAATTTTTTAAAAATCCGAACGAATTTAACCCCTTTCCACACTTAAGATCTTGCAATGCCCTCATTTGCAACAAATCAGTAACAATTTAAATTATTGAGGGTAATTAGCGTAGAAAAACAATTAAAATCTTACCAAAGTTTCCAAACATATTGGCGTTTGTTTTGAATGATAAATGGTGCACTTCATTTGTTCATTCCGTCTGTTGTTATTTCACATATATTTTGCATCTTGTCGTCAAAATTAGTTGCTTTTGCTGAACTTAATGCCAGTCTTTGAAAATGCGCTGTTTTACCCTGTTTTGTACATGAGATAAACTACAAACATATATATACATATTTTTGAAATTGGGTATATCACCCCACATTCAAAAATATTATTAAAATCTAATAATAAAAGTTAGAAAATTATAAAAACTATTATAGTATCAAAAGAAGTATTAAAAGTATACAATTACAACTTACCAAATAAATAAAAATAGGCATAAAAGAAAATTAGGGTTGATGAGGATGGTTCCAGTAGGGATTCCATTCATAGCCGTAAGTGCTGTAGAATGCTTGAGCTGGGTCATATGTAGGGTACGGTGGTCGGGTCTGTATAGTCCAGGGAGGAAATACGGGCATTGGAGTAGGAATGTAGTTTGTATTTATGTATGCACAATGACTTATGATTTGGCTTTGATGATACTGCCAATCTTGAAATGCTCGTTGTCTAGCCATTTCATACTCATGTTGAGCCATAAAAATTTGCATTTCTGTCATCCGATTCCCGCCTTCCGCATTACCTTGCTGCTGATCTCTTTCGACCTGTGGATGATTGCCATCATATGGTGCTGCAACGTTATGTCATTTCTTTAAAAACTTAGCACCATGATACACGCGTAAATCTATTCTATCACAGGGTTCTGGTTCTACCATTAATAATCCCCCCCGACTTCTATCCATACCGAGATGCTCAGCAATTAAAGTAATAAAGATACCACCTCCTATTATACTATTAGGCTACATACCCCTAACCATAGCCAATAAATAATAACCTACACAATAAGGTATACTTACAGCGCTCTGTGGGTCTCGAATACACATGTGGTAAAATAAATCTTGTTCATTTACCTTTTCTTTGTTCCTACCTCGCTGTGTAATCGAGTTTGCTAAAAACCTGTGGATCACTCTTAACTCAGCTCTATCAATATCAGTATAAGAGTAAGATCCCCCACGAAATCGGTTATGGCTAGTCATTCTACTCCATATTCCATTCCTATCAAAATTTTCATCAACCCTCCTACCATTAACTATCAACCTTTGACAATCAGTAGATGCTAGTTCCTCAGGCGTATATATACGTAAAGCCTGAGCCATATCTAGTAGAGACATATGGCGCATCTCACCTCCTAATAAAAATCTAATAAAGCTCTGATCGGTTAAGGTAGCTACCCGATCATTTATTTCAATACTACATAATAATTCCATACACCATTCTCTATATACAGGCCTACGTATATTGAACAAATATTCCCAATCATTAAAAGTAGAATTACCATACCTTTGTGTAAGTAATTCTCTGATTGGATAGGCCAATCCCACTGTTTCTATTTCATAACCCGTCCTAATCCATCCGGATGAAATCCATATTGATTATAGACGATTCGTAATAGTTGATTACATCGCGAGGTACTTGACCTCTATATGATACATTTTACAAACATTGAATTCGTTTTTAAAAGACAAACTTGCTTTACATCGAAAGTTGATGGCATGCATATCATTTCATAATATATCCAACTATAATTGACTTAATAATAATCTAGATGAACTCAATGACTCGAATGTAACGTCTTTTAAAATATGTCATGAATGACTTCAAGTAATATCTCTAAAATGAGCAAATGCACAGCGGAAGATTTCTTTCATACCTGTGAATAAACATGCTTTAAAGTGTCAACCAAAAGGTTGGTGAGTTCATTAGTTTAACATAAATAATCATTTCCATCATTTTAATAGACCACAAGATTTTCATATTTCATAAACATCATTCTCATATCAGGCATTTCGCAAACTGCATAGAGATAAAAATCATTCATATGGTGAACATTTGATAAACGAACTAACAGGATGCATATAGAATATCCCCATCATTCAGGAACTCTCATCGGACATGATAATCGAAGTACTAAAGCATTCGTAACCCGAATGGGATGTGTCAAAGTCCATAGATCTATCTTTAGGATTCGCGTCAATTAGGGGCCATTTCCCTAATTCTTAGGCTACCAAGCTAAAAAGGGGCATATTCGATTCGATAATGCAACCATAGAATGTAGTTTCGATTACTTGTGTCTATTTCGTAAAACATTTATAAAAGTAGCTCATGTATTCTCAGTCCCAAAAATATATATTGCAAAAGCATTTAAAAGGGGAGCAAATGAAACTCACGATACTGTATTTGGTAGTAAAAATACATATGACGATTTTGAATAATGCAGGGTTGGCCTCGAATTCATGAACCTATATCATTCATATATATATTAACACACGTAATTGTAATCGAACCAATATATATATTATTACTAGTGATGTAAAATATAAATTAATAAGTTTCAATTAATCATCATCAATCATTTTTTTTTTTACAGAATTATTGAAGTAGTAACAATGGAAAACGATAAGGAAATGGAAATGAAAAGGCAGCAAGAAACACAACGTATGCTGCAGTAGTTGATCGAAAGTAAGAAGAAAAAAATATATAAGTTACCGATTGTTGATTCGTGGGTTTTGGACCGGAGAAAGGAAGTAGCAGTAGCATGAATTGAATCATGGGTGTTGTGGTTATTTCAGGTTGCATAAAAAAATATACAAAAGGTTACTGTAGCAACTGCTGGGTGTTGTTTTTAATTATCAATTTGCAGTGTTTTGAAGTGAAACATAAGCGTAAACAGCAGTAGTTTTGTAGTCGTTTGTTGGTGGTTACGGTGGTGAGCGTTTGGATAACTTTTTAAGTGGAAAAGCAAGCGTGTTGTGGTACCAATCGAATTATGGTTAGATGATCTCATGGTGGTTCGATGATGGGGTTTAAAGTGGTGGTTGTTATTCTTGATAATGGTGGCCGAAGAAAAGTGATAAGGTGGCATGGTGATCATGATTGGGTGATGGCGGTTAGGATAGTTTTGTAGAGATTTGATCGATTAATAGGGTTGATGAGTTTTACGGTGAAGGTCTCGGTGGTGGTGAGGTTTTATGGGTGCAACCAATTAGGCACAAAGTGGTGATTGTATGGGTTGTAGTGGTGGTGAGAGTGATCGGATGTGATGCGGTTATGATGTCCGAGGATAGGGTTGGTGTTGGGTGGAGATGATAGAAGGAAGATATATACTTATTTGTATCTGTATTATGTATATATATATATATATATATATATATATATATATATATATATATATATATATATATATATATATATATATATATATATATATATATATATATATATATATATATATATATATAATATATAGAGATAGATAAAATGATTGAGTTATCAATTTTTAGTTTAACTTTTGTGGCCATAAAGTCATAATTAGAATAGTGAGATAGGAAAATATGGAGACAGGAAAATCCACTCGGATAGGAATATATAACAATTTTGATTGTGATGATTTATAGGTGTAATGTGCATATGTATATATCTATTTGCCACATGTATGTAAGTAATCATATATATATATATATATATATATATATATATATATATATATAGAATTTATACTTTTAATAAGCCTATAATTTATATGACTCATTTTCGGATCACCTTTTATTTTAAAATCATATAAGTTAGTTTTAACTTGATTAATAATCATGAAGATGATAAACGAGTGCTACGAGCGTTTATTAAATATATTCTAAATTATATATAATCAATGTACTTTTCATATATAGATAGATTTATAGTAATGTCATGTATTATTTTATTTACACAAATAAACTAACTCATATAAGTTTCTATTTCAAATTAAAATATATATAAATAAATACATTTATATTTAAATATGTGTGTATCTATTTACAAATAGACGTTCGTGAATCATCGAGAGCAGTCGAAGGTCAATTGAATATATGAACATCGTTTTAAAATTTTCTAGGCTCAACATTACATACTTTGCTTATCGTGTCGAAATCGCATTAAGATTAGGTTTAAATTTGGTCGGAAATTTTCGGGTCGTCACAGTACCTACCCGTTATAGAAATTTCGTCGCGAAATTTGAGTGAGGTGGTCATGGCTAACAATAAAAATGTTTTCATGACGAATATGAGTTGATAAATAGAGTTTTATTACTGTTGATTAATAAGGATAAATTAATTCGATTATTCGAAGAGTACTAGTGAAGCTATCACAAAAGAATGAAATGAGTAAATGCAAATTTGTCTTAACCGGTGACGTAGTCACGGTTGAATTTCGAAATTCAAGGGATATAAAGAAAATTTTCGAAATCTAAAAGATTTGATTCTTCGACGAATAAGAAAATTAAGATCTCTATAATTAAATACGGTGATCTGCCTCGATTACTCTGTCTGATATTTCCATTATACATTAAGTTCTTCCGTTCCATTATTCTCATCCTTCCTATAATTTCTTTCCTAGTTCATACCTCCAAAAGATTGTGAAAATGCTTAATCCCGTACTAATCCTTGATATTTTTCTAATTATCACTTCTATCATCCTTCTTTTCAATCTTCTACCAGAAAAATCTGTTTGCTTTTACTATTACTTTGGGGTGATACTATTCTTAATTCTACCGTGTCTTTATATTGTTATTCGTATTAATATCCACTGTTTGTAACCTCCGTGTTGTTATTGGGCTTTATATTTTGTTTTATATTTTGGAGCTCTTTGCCTTTTTATTCTCCTCTCAACCTCTGGTAAAGCGAGTAACGGTCCAGAATTCGTAAGTATGGAGTTTCAAATGAACTTAATGTTCTAAACAAGAAAGAACATAATAGCACGATTTGATTTTTCAAATTACCAGAATCACTGAGAATAAAACTATCAAGAATATATTTTCTTGATATGTTTGAAGGTTGAACAGATTGAACGAGTCGTGTAACATGGCACATGATGACGTTATGATCTGTGAATCATCACGTTCCATTAGAAACTCAGCATGACTTACTGTAATATAATCACGTTGATCAAGTGTCATTATATTATACTAACTCATTCATCAATTTCCAACACTACTTGAAAATCATTCATAATTCAAACTCAAATTCCAAAGAAATTTAGAAACTAAAGTAGTTTCCTTTATGATGTAATATAGATAGCGTGAAGTGATAAATAATTTCGAACGAGAATATTTATGAAAATATCTTCAGAAATATTCAAGATATTTATGATGATATTTTGGAATTTCTAAGTTCGATGGTTGATGAAGAAAGATTTTTCGCAAGATTTTAACATGTGTACAAAGCAAGATATTCGTTGAAGGTTTCATCGGATCCAGAATTACTTGGATTCTTTGAATATGGTATGGTCCGTGTATTTGGCCTTGGTCTCCTTCAAGGTTTGCTCAATCTGTTTTTCCGTACCAAATTTTCTATCGAGCGTTCCTAACACTCCCTTCTTTATCATCAAACTTTTGGCCGTTTAAACCATCTACAATTTTTCTATTTCCTATGCATTTAATGCTACAATATCTGAATCATCGGTTATCAATCCAAGGTAGTTTCAGGAGAATTGTATTTTTAGATGATTAAACGCTTATGGTAATATGGTGGAATATGAAAGGTTCCCCGATACCAATAAAAGAACACACATATATATCAAGGTGTTAATAAGGTAGTTTCGAACGAAAATTCGAAGTTGACTTACTGGAGCTGTGACAAAATTTGCTACTTTAGAGAGAGATTGCAAGGTTATTTTTGGAAATAACAATACCAAAGGAGCTAGCATAGATACGTGTTTAAACGTTTGCTTAATTTTCGAGTGTTTTCAGGTGCATAACTATATGCATCAATCTTTTCTTTCGTAGATGAAGTGCGGTTGGTTCATTCCTCTAGATTGAGGTGTTTTCAAGAATCATGAAAGGTTTGAAAGCAGATTGTAATCGTCAAGACACAAATGAGGTTTAAGATGAAATCAAGTGGCAAACTTGAAGAGATGTTTAGTTTCATATGTTATAATCAATATTTTAATTCATTTTAATTGTCCAATGTTGACAGTCCACAGTTGATAGTCCAATAATTCATATATAGCTTAATATATAATATTCAAATTAATTAATACGTATCGTGATCCGTATACATGTCTCAGACTAGATCACAACTCAAAGTATATATATTATTATAGAATCAACCTTAACCCTGTATAGCGAACTCTAGCATTACAGCATATAGAGTGTCTATGGTGATTCCAAATAATATATATATGCATCGATATGATATGTCAAAACCTTGTATACGTGTCCCGATATTTAAAGTGCGTAAAATAAATAACAGAAATTAAATGACAATAAATAAAATTGCGAGAATATAAATTGCGATAATTAAATTGCGGTAAATAAAATGTAACCAGTTAGCTAGGAACAGTTAGCGTGGATTCTTAACAAAATTCTTCATAGTTAAATTGTTTGTTTCTAACAAATTTTATTTTGTCCAATGTATTTTTCATTATACCACTTGTTGGATTCTGAGAAGTCAAAATCCAAATATGAAATTGAATAAAAATGGTTATTCTGTGGTGAACGGATACGTATTTCGGTGGATGTAAGTAGGATAGTAAATGACTGTTGAATCAGATTGGAAAAATGTACAGTGTAACTTATTAATGTGAAATCTAAATATTTCTAGGGTATTACCTACCCGTTAAAATATTTTCACCATTAACAGTTTGTACGAAAGAATTTTTAATTACAATCTTTATGAAAAAATATATATACCTATATATTTTCTTCAGATGTAATCATGGATTTAATGAGTCAATATGATATTAAACTCATTTGATTTACCATTAGAACAAGAATATATAATCTATAAAACATTAGTGATTACATAATCGCTATGTCGAACGAAGATAAATGATGTAGAACGTCATGTAGAACGATGATTATACCCGAGGTACAGAATGAGATGTCGAAGCTGGTGACGTGGATGTTGTTGTTGGTGGTACTAGTGCTGTTGGTGTTGAGGCTGGTGATGTTACTGGTGTTGGTAATACTGCTGGTGCTTGCAAATTATGTACCGTGCTCTCTAAAGTTAACACTCGAGCTCGGAGTTCTTTAACTTCTTTTACTAACCCTGGTTGGTTATCAGTGTGAGGTAGAGATCGGATATCTTCTCTAGTCCCGTTAATGGTAGCCTCAAGATGAAAAATTCTTACAAAAAGGGTATAAACGGTGTTGCGAACAGGTTCGCGGTGAGCGGGTCGAGTACTCCAAGGTTAGGTGGTAGATTCGGTTCATGATATGGAATACCTTCTTCCCTTCTCCATAGGGTGAGTATGTCACGAACCCACCCCCATTTTCTCCAGTAATCACGGTAGTTGATTGGTTGTTGTGCTCCCGTCACGCTGTCTTCGGAGTCAGAGGAACTTGGTCGATTCGTAGAGGTCATCTTACGCGATCACAGAAAACATTTTTGGTATGAAGAGTTTAGTGACAACAATTGATAGTTGGATGTATTCTCAATGCATAATATGCATAGATATATATAGTACCAGGATCCCTTAAATTACGAAGAAATTTACGAGAGATGACAGGCAAGGTCTACAGTAACAGATACACTAAGATATGAATTGCCAGATACGCTAAAATATGAATTTTTTCTATACACTATTCATGCAGCCAATGCAGTAAAACGTGTCTAGACTAAGAATACTGAGCAGGTTATTTCCTAGGGATGATAAGCAGGTGATTTCCGCCAAAAATGATAAGCAAAACTTGTGACATGCAGACACGGTCGAAGTCCAGAATCACTAATGCATCCTAACGACCATCAGCTAGACATACTAATGCAAGTCCTGGTTCGCTAAGACCACCGTTCTGATACCAACTTTCATAACCCATCCTAATCCATCCGGACGAAATCCATATTGATTATAGACGATTCGTAATAGTTGATTACATCGCGAGGTACTTGACCTCTATATGATACATTTTACAAACATTGCATTCGTTTTTAAAAGACAAACTTGCTTTACATCGAAAGTTGACGGCATGCATATCATTTCATAATATATCCAACTATAATTGACTTAATAATAATCTTGATGAACTCAATGAATCGAATGCAACGTCTTTTGAAATATGTCATGAATGACTCCAAGTAATATCTCTAAAATGAGCAAATGCACAGCGGAAGATTTCTTTCATACCTGAGAATAAACATGCTTTAAAGTGTCAACCAAAAGGTTGGTGAGTTCATTAGTTTAACATAAATAATCATTTCCATCATTTTAATAGACCACAAGATTTTCATATTTCATAAACATCATTCTCATATCAGGCATTTTGCAAACTGCATAGAGATAAAAATCATTCATATGGTAAACGCTTGATAACCGAACTAACAGGATGCATATAGAATATCCCCATCATTCTGGGACTCTCATCGGACATGATAATCGAAGTACTAAAGCATTCATAACCCGAATGGGACGTGTCAAAGTCCATAGATCTATCTTTAGGATTCGCGTCAATTTGGGGCCATTTTCCTAATTCTTAGGCTACCAAGCTAAAAAGGGGCATATTCGATTCGATAATCCAACCATAGAATGTAGTTTCGATTACTTGTGTCTATTTCGTAAAACATTTATAAAAGCAGCGCATGTATTCTCAGTCCCAAAAATATATATTGCAAAAGCATTTAAAAAGGGAGCAAATGAAACTCACGATACTGTATTTTGTAGTAAAAATACATATGACGATTTTGAGCAATGCGGGGTTGGCCTCGGATTCACGAACCTATATCATTCGTATATATATTAACACACATAATTGTAATCGAACCAATATATATATTATTACTAGTGATGTAAAATATAAATTAATAAGTTTCATTATATATATTTTCATTTTTTATATAGAAATATTAATATCGTTAGGTTATGTGTATTAAATATATATTTATACGTAATCTTTATTTTTATACTTATAACTTTAATAACTTTATCAAAACTGTTATTTTCATAATCATAATTATTAATAATAATAATATAGATAATACTGATAATAATAATAATAATAATAATAATAATAATAATAATAATAATAATAATAATAATAATAATAATAATAATAATAATAATAATAATAATAATAATAGTTTTTGTGATAACAAACTAATAATTTTAGTAAAAGTGATAATAACGATTATAATTTTTAATAATAACAATGCTAATATTAATAATGTTACTTATATTAATAATAACAATAGTAATGATAATAAAAATTTTAGAATGATAATAATACTACTTTTAATAATAATTATAATAATAATAATAATAATAATAATAATAATAATAATAATAATAATAATAATAATAATAATAATAATAATAATAATAATAATAACAAATTGTATTACTTTCCTAAAAATAATAATAGTACTACTAATATTTAATGATAATACTAAATAGCAATAATAATGATCTTAATAATATAAATGATATTAATGATAGTAAAAAAAATAATTAACTTATTAATAATAACATAATAATAATTAATAATTAATAATAATAATAATAATAATAATAATAATAATAATAATAATAATAATAATAATAATAATAATAATAATAATAATAATAATAATAATAATAATAATAATAATAATAATAATAATAATAATAATCATGTTATTAGTCTTGGTGATAATAATAAGTAATCTAAAATAATAACAACAACAACAATAATAATAATAATAATTATAATAATAATAATAATAATAATAATAATAATAATAACGATTAAATTGAGTAAACTACCTTCAAGCTTTTTCTACAAAAAAAATGCCTCAGACAGGCTTGAACCCACGACCTCCTGTTAACAAACACACTCCCCTAACCAACCGTCTGCTTCTGTCTTTCTGAATAATATGGTACTTAATTTATTTTAATCCATTAGTTATCTGTTTTCATTTTAAGCCCATTTAACTTCTTCATCCTCCTTATCATCTATAATTAACATCATCATCCTTACGTTTAATTAGGAATAGAAACAGGAAAAAAATACTGCAGCAGGTCGACTAATAATACTATCACCATCATCGAAATTGTAACTTCATAATCATAATCATATCATCTCATGATCATCATCATCATCTCATGATTATCATCATCTTCTCGATATCATCATCATAATCATCTTCACCGTCCATAACAGATATTCACGATCATCATGCATCATTCGCATCATTACCCTATATTATATTATCATCATCTCATGATCGTCCCTTCATAAAGATAATTGAACTTTTGGCCCAGCCTCACGATAAACACGATCCAAGGAACAACATAAACATAAGCCCAACATTTAAAACAAGTTCATGATCCAATATTTTCATGGCCCAACAACTATTTCCAAATTTTACGGCCCAATAATGTGATGACCCGGCAATTTCTGACCAAATTTAAACTTAATCTTATTATAATTTCGATACGATAAGCAAAGTCTATAATGTTGAGTCTCGAAAATTTTGGAACTACGTTCATATATGAAATTGACCTTCGACCATTTCCGACGATTCACGAACAATAGTATATGATTTTATGTGATTATTACTTTCATTAGAATATAAATATTAATATTAATATTAATATCAGTATTGTTAATATTACTAAAATTATAATATATAGATATAAAATTTGATACATGTAATTGGTTAAATTATTATTATTATCTTAGAATTATTATTACCATTATTGTTAAAAATCATTATTTTCATAAGTATTATTATTATTATAAATAATACAATATATTATTATTATATTATTATTATCATCTTTATAACTATTATTATCAGTATTATTATTTATTAGTATTATTATTATTAATATTAATAGTATTTTTATTATTAACATATTTATAATAATTATTATCAATAATAAATATAACATAACAGTAAATATAATGGGAATCAATTTAGCATCACAATCCAACATCTTTTACTGTCTCTAATCTTCTTACCTATCATCTTTACTAATACAAACGAAATCAGTTTAAGGTCTTTATCAACTTTATGTTTTTGATTCATTTCACCCTCCTACCCGTGATTTATTGTCCATCATTAACTCTCAATCCACTCTCTTTATTACATCAATCATTCTATTTATCTTTCACTATCTCTATTCTATATATTACATATAAACATATACATATAGATTAGACATGAAGATATAATCAAACCACTCTCACCTTCTTTCACAACACCCATCTACTTCTTCTTCATCCCTTCTAATAAGTTCACTTGATACCACTAACAACCAGCAATTCTTTTTGATTCGAATAACAACAATCACCTATGGCTCACACCGGCATACACTACAAACACCACCACAAGCCTCATTTATATTTTCGTTTCTTTTCGCTGAGATATTAACCAAGAACTCATCATCAAAACCCACAAACCACATAATATACAGTTTTGATGTCGACGACCATGGTACCCAATATTTTTTTCGTGCCAACTATTCTACTACTAGTCGACTGGTAACAAGAATAAAACCCCGGTTGATTGTTGCAGATATTTACATCCTGTTTGAAACCATAACCACCTAACAACCTGAAATTTCGATGTCGCTATACAAGTACTGCTATAATACGTGTTCTTCTACTTTTCTGTATAGCAAACGCAAACCAAACAACACGATTGCAGCTGCTGTGCTACCGTTATCGATCCATTCCATATTCGTGTACATCGATAACTATGATAATGATCTTTACAGTCGGTACATGATGATGTTGAGGGTGATAGTTGATAATGAATTGGTTAACATAATTATGTGTAGATGATAAAAGTGTTGCACTTTTTCTTTCTTCTTCTTTATGGCCGGTATATATATCAAATCCAGAGAACCACTTAATCAAAACCAAATAATGGGATGAACTAGGGTCGATATAAAAAAAAAAAAAGAAAGAAAACCTGATAGTGGATTATGAGCTGTAAGTAGCAAAAGATGTTGAATAACCTAATATATTATAGAACCAATTGGCGAGTTATTGTTTCTACATGCTGTTTTCGGATCCAAATTCAGTCGAGGAACCCAAATCAACTTGGGCCGTGACTATCTTAGTAATATGGACTGTGAATATTGTTATAACAAAACGAGCCGTAAACTTTGTATTGGTAATTTGGACCGTGAACTTATTTTGCTATTGGTTCAATTAAATAGCTAATATCATAGGTAAGCGATTAATTGGCTTCGGTTGATGTTTGATGGAAAAGGTTTACGATTAGATATATATAATGATATTGCATAGGAATGATGATGATCATAAGTGATTATGATCATGGAGGTTGATAAAAATGATCCCGGTGGGTTTAAGGATGATAGATGATACATGATATATAGATGGTGATGTAGTGATGGTTCATAGGTGATGATAATGAAATTAATATAAACAGATTCGTACATAATAAATAATAAATCTTGCAAAACCTTACAAGGATGGATGTTTAAGGATAAAATGATTCAGGTTATGATTAAAACAGAAATGGGAGTGTAGTGTAATGGTTTAGGTTGTTATCGGGTTAGCGGGATGTCGCGTGTTCAAACCCGGACCTGGGCATCATTATTTTTAGGGCTACTTCCTTGAGGTTCGTGAATCCGAGGCCAACCTTGCATTGCTCAATATTGTCATATGTATTTTTACTACAAAATACATTAGGTGAGTTTCATTATTCCCTTTTTATATACATTTTTGGGCTGAGAATACATGCAAATGCTTTATTAACTATTTTACAATATTTATATGCGTGAGTTTCATTAATCCCTTTTTAAATGCTTTTACAATATATATTTTTGGGACTGAGAATACATGCGTTGTTTTTATAACTGTTTTACGAAATAGACACAAGTAATCGAAACTACACTCTATGGTTGAATGATCGAAATCGAATATGCCCTTTTTATTAAGTCTGGTAATCTAAGAATTAGGGAACAGACACCCTAATTGATGCGAACTCTAAAGATAGATCTATCGGGCCCAACAAGCCCCATCCAAAGTACAGGATGCTTTAGTACTTCGAAATTTATATCATGTCCGAAGGAGGATCTCGGAATGATGGGGATATTCTTATATGCATATTGTTAAGGTCGGTTACCAGGTGTTCACCATATGAATGATTATTTTGTCTCTATGCATGAGACGTATATTTATGAGAACTGGAAATGAAAATCTTGTGGTCTATTAAAATGATGGAAATGCTTATTTATGTTAAACCAATGAACTCACCAACCTTTTGGTTGACACTTGAAAGCATGTTTATTCTCAGGTACGAAAGAAATCTTCCGCTTTGCATTTGCTCATATTAGAGATATTACTTGGAGTCGTACATGACATATTTCAAAAGACGTTGCATTCGAGTCTTTGAGTTCATCAAGATTATTATTAAGTCAATTATATTTGGATATATTATGAAATGCTATTCATGCCTGTCAACTGCCGATGTAACGAAAGTTTGTCTTTTCAAAACGAATGCAATGTTTGTAAAATGTATCATATAGAGGTCAATTACCTCGCGATGTAATCAACTGTTGTGAATCGTTTGTAATCGATATGGACTTCGTCCGGATGAATTAGGATGGGTCCTTTCAAATAATATGTTTAACTTGAATGATGAATGGAGGTGTGGTGGGTTTCGGCTAGAAATAACACAACAAACACATCTTTTTCTTCTTTACAGCTCCCACTTATACTTCACATTAAATTTCATCATCTTTTGATCAATTAATCATCATCAATCATTTTCTTTTTTTTTTTTACAGAATTATGGAAGTAGTAACAATGGAAAACGATAAGGAAACAGAAATGAAAAGGCAGCAAGAAACACAACGTATGCTGCAGTAGTTGATTGAAAGTAAGAAGAAAAAAATATATAAGTTACCGGTTGTTGATTCGTGGGTTTTGGACATGAGAAAGGAAGTAGCAGTAGCAAGAATTGAATCATGGGTGTTGTAGTTATTTCAGGTTGCACAAAAAAAAATATACAAAAGGTTACTGTAGCAACGGCTGGGTGTTGTTTTTAATTATCAGTTTGCAGTGTTTTGAAGTGAAACATAAGCGTAAACAGCAGTAGTTTTGTAGTCATTTGTTGGTGGTTATTGTGGTGAGCGTTTGGATCACTTTTCAAGTGGAAAAGCAAGCGTGTAGTGGTACCAATCGAATTATGGTTAGATGATCTCGTGGTGGTTCGATGATGGGGTTTAAAGTGGTGGTTGTTATTCTTGATAATGGTGGCCGAAGAAAAGTGATAAAGTGGCATGGTGATCATGATTGGGTGATGGCGGTTAGGATAGTTTTGTGGAGATTTGATCGATTAATAGGGTTGACGGGTTTTAAGGTGAAGGTCTCGGTGGTGGTGAGGTTTTATGGGTGCAACCAATTAGGCACAAAGTGGTGATTGTATGGGTTGTAGTGGTGGTGAGAGTGATCGGATGTGATGCAGTTATGATGTCCGAGGATAGGGTTGGTGTTGGGTGGAGATGATGGAAGGAAGATATATACTTATTTGTATCTGTATGATATATATATATATAATTTATAGAGATAGATAAAATGATTGAGTTATCAATTTTTAGTTTAACTTTTGTGGCCATAAAGTCATAATTAGAATAGTGAGATAGGAAAATATGGAGATAGGAAAATCCACTCGGATAGGAATATATAACAATTTTGATTGTGATGATTTATAGGTGTAATGTGCATATGTAAATATCTATTTGCCACATGTATGTAAGTAATCATATATATATATATATATATATATATATATATATATATAATTTATACTTTTAATAAGCCTATAATTTATATGACTCATTTTCGGATCACCTTTTATTTTAAAATCATATAAGTTAGTTTTTAACTTGATTAATAATCATCAAGATGATAAACGAGTGCTACGAGCGTTTATTAAATATATTCTAAATTATATATAATCAATGTACTTTTCATATATAGATAGATTTATAGTAATGTCATGTATTATTTTATTTACACAAATAAACTAACTCATATAAGTTTCTATTTCAAATTAATATATATATATATATATATATATATATATATATATATATATATATATATATATATATATATATATATATATATATATATATATATATACATTTATATTTAAATATGTGTGTATCTATTTACAAATAGACGATCGTGAATCATCGAGAGCAGTCGAAGGTCAATTGAATATATGAACATCGTTTTAAAATTTTCTAGACTCAACATTACATACTTTGTTTATCGTGTCGAAATCGCATTAAGATTAGGTTTAAATTTGGTCGGAAATTTCCGGTCGTCACATTCTAATGGTTCCCAATCTATTACCCTGGGTACTTCAACATCATTAGACTGAAGGGTGTGTAAGTTCCTCTGATATTTTGGATAGTCTATCTAAAATCTGTCAAATCTCAAGTTTGGGTGTAAATTTACCTCAGTGATATTTGAAAATGAAATGACTTGATGAGGTATATTTTGTCTGTATTGGTCGTTAATCTCCTGCTCATCTGCATTAGGAGGAGCATTGCGAGCCTGGGATGAAGATTCACCCCTTTCAGTCTACAAAATACATTAAACACAATTTTTATGCATCCAAATATGCATTAGTGTTAGCAAAATCATTAATCAAAACAATCATAATGACATGTTTAATCCATATTAAACTTTATACGCATTTTCATAATATTAACAATTCTACACTTTTACAAATAAACATATATGAAAATGTATACAATGTTTCTTAGCATTCATCTTCTAAAACATGTCAAAAATAATTATTATAGCAATTAAACAAGTTTCACATGGCATTCATAGCAATTAAATCGAGTTCAGGCATTTTTGACTCAAAAAGTCCACTTTAATACTCAAAAATCATGTTTAGGATCAAAGTTTTGATCGTTTAGCAACCTAAACATGTTACACTACTTAATTTAGCATAAACTAACAATAAAATTTGGCCATAGCCTGTTTATATCAAAAAGGTACAATTTTGCTCAAGAACACAAATCCTAGATTACTCAAAATTTGAAGTTTAAAGATTCTAATCATGTTAAATAGCATCAATCTAGGTTATACAAGCATAATATACAATCAATTTAAGCACAATGAAACTAGAAATCATCAAAATCAAATTAAGTATATTTTTGCTCAAGAACACTAAAAATTCAGATTAAAGAGTGTTTAGATGCAGAAATTACCGATTTTCTTGAGTAACTTCTTGGGAAGAATCTCCTGATCATGATTTTAACATAAAATTTGATGATTAACGGTGAAAAATCGTGATTGAGAGTGTTTTTGGGTATTTTTTCGCAGAAAATTGTGTTGTGGGTGTGTGAAGACTGGTATATTCGACCAGTTTATCTTTTCTGGGTTTTTCAAACTCCGCGAGTGCGGTAGTGGGACCCTTTGCAGCTCCGCGAGTGCGGATTTTTTTTTTAAACCTTTATTAATAAAATAATTAATTGAGTAATTTAAAATTTTGTTTTCCTTTTTATTTAGGAGGAGGTTGTTTCGGTACGTTTACCTAGTCCGTCCCTCGACAAAATTTTAAAATTTGTCATTTTAAAGCGATTGTTTTAAAAGCAAAGATTTTGATTTTTTTTAAAATTTTTTTGGCATACTTTAATTCAATAAGATTAAAAATAATGATAATAAAATTTTTCGTCCCGCCTTCGAGTAAAGCAATTTCGGTTCCATAACCTACCTAGTCTTCAACTCACGACGAATTTTAAATATCAAATTTTTAACTTAATGAAATAAAGTAAATTTTGTTTTTAAATTCACACCAAACTTAAATTTAAAATGCATAAGATTTCATATAAATATTATTAATATTTATAAATATTAGTTTTACAAACTTATATTAAAAATTTGTTTTTTTTTAAATATTTACAAACTTAAATATATTGATTTTAAAAATTTACAATAATAATTTAATATTTATATATTAATTTTAAAAACGAGGTAAAAATAAAAATAAAAATAAATCTTTTTGGTCTTTTATCCCACTTTAATCAATCAAATATTATCAAAAATATACGCTCCTCTTTTGGGTAAAGTAATTTTGGCTATTTTACCTAGTTTTACTCCTGATGAATTTTTGAAATATTTTGGATTGATTGATTAAAGATATTTATACCTTATGAATAAACGGTAAATTTCGCAGTGATGTAATAAATTTTTTGTATGATATCAATAATTTCGGTTTTGCATACCTAATTTTATTGAATATCAATTTAATACTTTATAGCGAACGATTCAGCGTTTATTATCAAAAGGTTAAAAGCAATAAATAAAAACAAATAAAAACTGTACATACTTACCTGTGAGATAGAATTCTCAGAGACCTGCTTTAGCCGACTCATAGGAGAGTCGTGTGATTTGGTTTTCCATAGCTACATAAGCGTAACCTCAATTCTTCAATAACTTTTCTTCTAAACATATGAACGGTCCTTCTCTGCATAGAGTAACAAATTCGGTATTTGAATATGTTTGATTGCTTGAACATTTACCTTCGTGTGACCATTTTCCGCATTTATGACATCTTTCAAGGTGTCTTGCTCTTCTTTTTGTTGCGGATTTTGATTTTCCTTTACCAAAATGTATCTTATTATGATTGTTCCTGAGTTCTCTCCTTACTTCATCCATTTTGGCTCTTATGAATGATACCAGTTCACTCGGGAAAGTGTTATTATTACGTTTAGTAATCATAGCGTGTAGTAGTAGACGACAGTTCAGATCAAAGGAATTCTTCATCTTGTAAAACCTAAAAGAAATAAAAATTCAGAATGGGGGGAGAAGACTAATTCTTTAGGGTCTGCTAGGGAAAGACCATTCGGATTCCATTTTCGAGAACTACACGAAAACAGAATATCTAACTCTAACAGAAATACATATTACCCTTAAAAGATTCAAATCTTCCCACACTTAGTTAGTTGTGGTGTCAAAATTGTGATTAACTTCATCTTCAACTTCCATTGGATTATCTATGTAATGTTTAACTCTGTGACCATTAACCTTAAATTTGATCCCATTTAAATTTATTAAATCTACTGTTCCGTACGGAAAAACTCTTTTGACTATGAATGGTCCAGACCATCTTGAATTCAATTTTCCAGGAAATAGCTTGAATCTTGAATTGAAAAGAAGAACTCTGTCTACTTCCTTAAATTCTTTTGAACTTCTGATTCTTTTATCATGCCATTTCTTCGTTCTTTCCTTATAGATTAACGAATTTTCGTATGCTTCATGTCTCAATTCTTCTAATTCGTTTAGTTGACTTAACCGTAGATGTCCGGCTTCATGCAAATCAAGATTACATGTCTTCAAAGCCCAAAATGCTTTGTGCTCAATTTCTACTGGAAGGTGACATGCTTTTCCGTAAACAAGTCTAAAAGGTGTGGTACCAATTGGAGTTTTGTAGGCTGTTCTAAAAGCCCATAGTGCATCCTCCAATTTTATGGACCATTCCTTCGGATTTGATCCTACGGTTTTCTCTAGAATACGTCTTAATACTCTGTTGGTATTTTCAACTTGTCCACTTGTTTGTGGATGATAAGTAGTTGAGATTTTATGAGTTACTCCATATCTTTTGAGAACTTTCTCAAGTTGATAATTACAAAAATGAGTACCCCGATCACTTATTAAAGCTTTCGGTGTTCCAAACCTTGCAAAAAGACGTTTTAAGAAGTTGATTACAACTCGTGCATCGTTAGTTGAGAGAGCTTGTGCTTTCGCCCATTTAGATACATAATCAATGGCAACGAGAATGTAGAGATTATTATGAGATTTTGGAAATGGACCCATAAAGTCAATACCCCAAACGTCAAAAACTTCACATACTTGAATGACATTTTGTGGCATTTCATCACGTTGACTTATTTTTCCGGCCCTTTGACAAGCATCACAGGATTTACAAAGAAGGTGTGCGTCTTTAAAAATTGTAGGCCAATAGAATCCAGCATCATAGACTTTTCTTGCTGTTAGTTGAGGCCCATAATGCCCTCCTGTTGGTCCTGTGTGACAATGGTTTAAGATTTGACTAGCTTCATCTCTGAATACGCATCGGCGTATTATTCCATCGGGACAACTTTTAAACAAATGTGGATCTTCCTAAAAATAGTGTTTTATATCACTAAAGAATTTCTTTCGTTTTTGGTACGACAACCCTTTTTCAAGGAATCCACATACTAAATAATTTACATAGTCTGCAAACCATGGAATTTCACTATAATCGATTTTCAAGAGATATTCATCAGGAAAGTTATCTTGTATGGCCGATTCATTTAAAACTTCTAATTTGAGATTTTCAAGACGAGAAAGATGATCAGCGGCGAGATTTTCTGCTCCCTTTTTATCTCGGATTTCAATATCGAACTCTTGTAAGAGTAAGATCCAACGGATTAATCGTGGTTTAGCATCTTGTTTTGAAAATAGGTATCTAAGAGCAGAATGGTTGGTATAGACCACCGTTTTAGCTAGAACGAGATATGAACGAAATTTGTCAAAAGCAAAGACAATAGCAAGGAGTTCTTTTTCAGTAGTTGTGTAATTTGTTAGTGCTCCTTGTAACGTCTTACTAGCGTAATAGATAGGTTGAAATCATTTTTTAATCCTTTGTCCTAAAACGGCTCTCATTGCAAAATCACTTGCATCGCACATGAGTTCAAATGGTAGATTCCAATTTGGAGTTATCATGATCGGAGCATTAGTGAGTTTTTATTTAAGAATATTAAATGATTTAATGCATTCATCTGAAAAGATGAATGGAGCATCCTTTTCAAGGAGTTTATTCATAGGAGTGGCAATTTTAGAAAAATCTTTTATGAAACGTCGGTAAAAACCGGCATGTCCTAGAAAACTCCTAACTCCTCTAACATTGGTGGGATGTGGAAGTTTAGTAATTACATCTACTTTAGCTCTATCCACTTCAATTCCTTCCTTTGAGATTTTATGACCAAGAACGATGCCTTCTTTAACCATGAAATGGCATTTCTCCCAATTAAGTACTAGATTTGATTGTTCGCATCTAATAAGCATTCGTTCAAGATTAACTAGACATGATTCAAAAGTATCACCGAAGACTGAAAAGTCATCCATGAAAACTTCCATGCATTCTTCTATCATGTCGTGAAAAATCGCCATCATGCACCTTTGAAAGGTTGCAGGGGCATTGCAAAGTCCAAATGGCATGCGTTTGTAAGCAAAAGTACCATAAGGGCACGTGAAGGTGGTTTTCTCTTGGTCCTCGGGTGCTATTGGAATTTGAAAATATCCGGAGAAACCGTCAAGAAAACAATAGTAACTGCTTCTGGCAAACCTTTCCAACATTTGATCAATGAAAGGTAAGGGAAAGTGATCTTTTCTGGTGGCGTCATTTAATTTTCTATAATCAATACAAACTCGCCATTCTGTTACAGTCCTTGTAGGAATAAGCTCATCTTTTTCATTTTTGATGATAGTCATGCCACCCTTCTTAGGTACGCATTGAACTGTACTTACCCATGGACTATCAGAAATTGGATAAATTAAACCTGCATCTAGTAGTTTAATAATTTCTTTCTTAACAACATCTTGCATATTTGGATTTAGTCTTCGTTGGCGTTGCACATAGGTTTTATGACCTTCTTCCATAATGATTTTATGTGTGCAATACGAAGGACTTATGCCTTTAATGTCATGAATCTTTCATGCAATAGCTGGTTTATGAGCTTTTAGCACAGAAATTAGTCGAGATTTTTCATAGGAGACAGGACCTTGTGCCAGACCGAAAAATCATAGGATGATCTTTACTATCGCTCCTACCAAGGATAATTCTAGCATCCGACACGTTAAAAGACCATAATCAAATGCATGTCACGGGACATTGCCTTAACAGTTTCTTGTTCATCGCTTTCCTTTAAAACCGGACGGTAGTTTACCGAAAGGTAATATACGGAACAAGTAAACTGGATGTGTGCTTTCCGATACCGGGATAGCAGTGGATTACACGAACCTAAATGTTTTTAGCCAAAATATTGATCCACAAATATATTTTGCAACACCAATGGTGGATCAAATCAGAAAACTTATCTAGGGTAAAAGCTAGATTGAATTTTCAAAAGATCAAATGTTTTCATAAAGATCCTATTTCCTAAAGGATCTAAATTTTTATAGTCATGTGGGACTGTAAACCGCCTTTCAAATGTGCACTTTGCTTTGGAAACCGAAAGTAAATCGGCTATTTGATTGCAAGTGTCGTTGACCTAAACCCAAGGCAACTGTGGATGACACACCCACCTTTAACCATCATTACTGTCATTGTTTATACCGCTATATCAAAATCACTGATGTACAAAATGTGATGAATAAAAAAGTGATTCATGTATGTTTTTATTTCAAGTTCTGTATTGCTTGAGGACAAGCAACGCTCAAGTGTGGGGATATTTGATAGTGTTCCAAATGAACATATATTTAGTAGCAATATCGTTCCAATATGTAAAGTTTTTAAATGTAATTTCCTTATTTTTAGTTGTAATAGTTAAATAAATAAGTGCAAAGACGAAAGACGCAAATCGCTCGAAAATGAAGATTTAAAGACAAAAACGAAGATTTGAAAGACCAAAACGTCCAAAAAGCTCAAATGTACAAGATACAATTCAAAAGGTTCAATTTATTGATGAAGAACGTCTAAAAATGACAAGAGTACAAGTTACAAAACGCAAAGTACAAGATATAAAATTGTACGAAAGGACGTTCGAAAATCCGGAACCGGGGCATGAACCAACTTTCAGCGCTCGACGCAACGGTGTAAAAATTACGAGTCAACTATGCACAAGAATAAAATATAATATTTAAATAATTCATAATAAGAATAATATTAAATAATAAAAAGTTGTTAATTGAGCATAGTTCAGGGGTCGTAAATGAAAATTCAATTTCTAATTTCGCCTATAAAAGGCTATGTAACGATCGAATGAAGGGAGGACTTTTCTATCCTTTTTTTTATCTATATATCGATCAATATCTATATTCTATATCTCTATCATAATGTTAATGTAATCAGATATAACAATAATCTTAATTTTAATTTTAAATTATGATAATAATAAGATTTATGATAGAGATCGTTTGAGTGTGTAAGTCGAAATTCTGTCCGTGTAACGCTACGCTATTTTTAATCATTGTAAGTTATGTTCAACCTTTTTACATTAATGTCTCGTAGCTAAGTTATTATTATGCTTATTTAATCCGAAGTAATCATGATGTTAGGCTAATTACTAAAATTGGGTAATTGGGCTTTGTACCATAATTAGGGTTTGGGCAAAAGACCGACACTTGTGGAAATTGGACTATTGACTATTAATAGATGGGGGGTATTGTCTAATTGAGTGACAACTCATTGGAGTCTGTCGAACCTATCTTCAAATTAATTATCCTAATAATTAATAATGATTATGGTTGTCCTATTTAGCGACGTTCATATGGAATCTATTATAATCATTTAATTAATTATTCGGGTTGGGTAATTGATTATTCAAACTGATCAAGTGGGTAAATTAATATTCATATCTAATCAAAACAGGGGTGGATTACATACAGTGATAACTGGTGTAATTGTTGACAGAAGTGATAACTGCGTCACAGTTTAAATCCTTAATTAGTTGGAATATTTGACTTCGGGTATAAGGGTAATTTGATGAGGACACTCGCACTTTATATTTATGACCGATGAACTATTTTGGACAAAAACCACATAGGTTTCAAATAATCCAGGACAAAGGACAATTAACCCATTGGACAATTAATTAAAATCAAAAAGTCAAACATCATGGTTACGGAAGTTTAAATAAGCATAATTGTTTTATTGTATTTTTCATCGCACTTTTATTTTCTGTCATTTTATTTTCTGTCATTTTATTTATCGCAATTTATTTTACGCACTTTAATTTTTGTCATTTATTTTTACGCTTAAAATCGACAAACCGGTCATTAAACGGTAAAACCCCCATTTTATAATAATACTACTACTTATTTATATATATATTTTTACAAATAAACTTAATAATATAGCGTTAACTTCACCAGCTCCCTGTGGAATGAACCGGACTTACTAAAAACTACACTACTCTACGATTAGGTACACTGCCTATAAGTGTTGTAGCAAGGTTTAGGTATATCCACTCGATAAATAAATAAATAAAACTTGTGTAATATTTCGTCGCATTTTGTAGTAAAAATTAATACTATTTCGTACCCTCACGCTACATCATCAAGTTTTTGGCGCCGCTGCCGGGGATTAGGCAAAACACTATATTTTTAATTTATATTTGTAAAAAAGAAAAAAAATGACACGCTTTGTCCCTCTTTTGTTGTACTAGTTTTAAAAAAAAAACCCACTATCATTGTTTCCACTATCATTTTTTCTTTAAAAAAAATAGAAAAAAAAGAATAAATAAATACTATAATAGTTTTATTTAGTTAGTGTAATACTCCGTAGTAAAAACAACTTAGATTCAGAAAATAAAATAATTTCTAACTATCATCATCAATTTGAATACCAAGTTTTAAAAATCAATAACAACGGATTTGTATAGTACTACTTACTATGCGAAGGAGAAGAAGATAAGTCACACGATGAAGAGCTAAATGTTCAACCATATCCTTTATCCTAAAAAAAAAAAAATCACCCATATTAATATACTAGGACTCCTCTAGTAACGTGTGTGTGAATAATTATATTATAATTCTAATTTGACCTAAAGAAAAATAAATTAATTACTCCGTAGATATTATTTTGATATATGAAAAGATAGTTAATTCAGATTGAAATATTTATCCAAAAATAAACCGGTGTGGAAGTTGCTTGACGTGGAGCACACATGGGATGCCAGCTAAGTGTGTAAAATATTTTGTGTAAAAAAAATTTGTGTGAGAATAGCATTTCTCCACACGAAAAAGTGCCAATATAAAAGAGGACTCAAGTCATAAAGTGACTACCAACTTTCTCATATATTTTCATTTTCCCAAAAGACCACTAGTTCATATTAAAAAAAAAAAAAAAAAGTTGAATCGACCCGTGATTTTCTGAGCTTAAATAATTCGATTACTTTCATATACAGCTCATCATATTGCAAATTGACCCCACCATTAACGTTTTGATATCTTAAAAATAATATATCACTTGTCAACTTGCAAGGAATGGGTGGCCATGAGCTAGTGTTTGTTCCCATGTATTTTCAATAAAATGCTTTATATTTTCTATTTCCTTTTTCTATTTTAACACCGACATATAATTTTACACAAGTAGAAATTAGACGGTATAAAATATACTTAAAACATCATATAATAAAAAGCTTGGATTAGACGGATCAAATGCACCCCGTGTTGAAAAAAAAAAAGATATAATTTTTTATGATCCAAACGGTGGATTTTTCTTAACAGGGGTAACAAATTTTACACAAGTATAAATCCCACCTTTTGAATTTTATAATTCTAATCACCTATTCAATATGTCGGCCATATAATATAAACCGTCCCACTTGTATCAATTGTCTAAAGTTGATAAAGCATCCTATTATAATATCTATAATGTCCAATTTGTCAAAACTTATACTGTTGGCATATTAAGACTTTTTAATTCCCAAACCTGCTCCACAAAATAAAGAAGACTTGGTGTTTGGTTCCTTTATGGCTTGAAAAGAAACGTATTAAAATAAAATTTTATTTCGTATTAAAAAAAAAAAATTAAAAAAATATATTTTTTTAAGATTTTGTCTAT